>NC_088602.1:3849139-4149139 GCF_036013475.1 Columba livia
CTGGTGTTGAGATTACAAATTGTCTGAGGCAAACTTAAAAGGTTTTACTTCTCACTCTGCTTTCAAGTTTCAAATGTGTTATCCTTCGACCTACCACATACATGCACACTCAGAGTTATATTTGAAAAGGCTTGGAGAAAATATCTTTATTATTAAGGAGAGAGTAGGATTCAGGGCTTTTGATGGAGGAGATTTATTTTAGTTGCCATCCACTTCTGGGATGTCCCTACGTTAGGAAGAGCAGCTTCATCACAGTACCACAGTATCACAGTATGTTTGGGATTGGAAGGGACCTCAAAAGATCATCTAGTCCAATCCCCCTGCTGGAGCAGGAACGCCTAAGTGAGGTCGCACAGGAACATGTCCAGGCGGGTTTTGAATGTCTCCAGAGAAGGAGACTCCACAACCCCCCTGGGCAGCCTGTTCCAGTGTCTGTCACCCTTACTGAGAAGAAATTTTTTCTCAGATTTAAGTGGAACCTCTTGCATTCCAGCTTGATCCCATTACCCCTTGTCCTATCATTGTTTGCCACCGAGAAGAGCCTGGCTCCATCCTCATGGCACTCACCCTTTATATATTTATAAACATTAATGAGGTCCCCCCTTAGTCTCCTCCAAACTAAAGAGACCCAGCTCCCTCAGCCTTTCTTCATAAGGGAGGTGCTCCACTCCCTTAATCATCTTTGTTGCCCTACGCTGGACTCTCTCCAGCAGTTTCCTGTCCTTCTTGAACTGAGGGGCCCAGAACTGGACACAATATTCCAGATGTGGTCTCACCAGGGCGGAGTAGAGGGGAAGGAGGACCTCTCTCGATCTACTAGCCACCCAACTTCTAATACACCCCAGGATGCCATTGGCCTTCCTGGCCACAAGGGCACAGTGCTGGCTCATGGTCATCTCCTGCTTCTTCCTGACAAATGGCAAATTGCTCCAAGGGCTGAGAAGGTGGAAGAGATTATGAAAGTCTGTGTTTGAAATAAGAGGGAAACTATGTAATAAATTATTATTATTAATAATACCAGCTCGCAGATCTAAGGTGCCCTCAATCCTACAGAGCTTTAGCAATTAAAACCAACATCAACAGAGAAATTGTCCCATCTACCAGTGAAATACAACCAACTCCATCAAAGCTTATTAGTCTGGAAAAGCACATAAGGAGGGAGGCTGGGGAAATCTCTTCCCTGGCTCCCTGCTCCACCAAAGGCTGCATTTGGGTCCAGCGTCTCCAGTCCTTGTGCCCTGAAGCCTCTCTGATGACTTCTGCAGTCCAGGCTCTCCCTGGCATAGAATCATAGAACCATAAAATCATTGTGATTGGAAAAGACCCTCAAAATAATAAGTCCAACCATTAACCCAACACTGGCACTAACCCATGTCCCTGAGAACTTCATCTCGGCATCTGTTCAACCCCTCCAGGGATGGTGACTCCACCACTGCCCTGGGCAGCCTGTTCCAATGCCCCACAGCCCTTTCCAGGATGAAATTGTTCCCAAGATCCAACCTCAACCTCCCCTGGCGCAACTTGAAGGCATTTCCTCTGGTCCTGGTGCTTGTTCCTGGGGAGCAGAGCCCGACTCCCCCTGGCTCCAAGCTCCTTTCAGGCAGTTCAGAGATCAGAAGGTCTCCCCTCAGCTCCTGTTCTCCAGCTGAACCCCCCAGGTCCCTCAGCCGCTCCCATCACACTTGTGCTCCAGCCCCTTCCCCAGCTCTGTTCCCTTCTCTCAACTTGCTCCAGCACCTCAAGGGCTTTCTTGGTGTGAGGTTTTGTCTCACCTGTAAGGGAACATGGGCAGCAGTACAGAAGACCACCGAAGAGAGGGCTGCCTTTCTGTGCTGCCCAGAGCTCCACCTGCACCCCTCAAAGATCATCCTAAGGGTCTCATGAATCACAGCATACAAACTTTGGAAGATTTTCCTAAAATTAACCTGGAATTCATAAGCTTTACAGACTTTTTTGTGAAGTCGTCACAGTGACTTGGTCAAATGGTCAAGATATTAGTGTAATTGTATCCTCCCTATGCCCTTCACTTGAAAGGTGATACCTCATTGTCCTGCCTCACAAGGCAATCACGAGCCATAGTAAAGGATCCTGCCTCCAACTAGGACCAGCACAAGCATTTTCAGGGGAACAGGCAAGAAAACATGGATGGAATAACCTGCCCATAATGTCTATATAAACACTAGTTTATTTCTAGCTTCTAATATCCAAATATTAGCAAGAGCAAATAAATATTATCTTAGCCACACATCTGGGAATCAGCTATGGCTATTAACTGCTTCCAGAAAAAGATCGGTCAGGCTGCAAAGCCAGCCCTCAAAAATTAGGAAATCTCATCTCTGTCCTTTTTCTCTCTTCAGGAACATCAACATCGGGAGGTTTCCAGCACTGAGGGAGCATTGGCCCATCATATTCCTGTGGTTTCTTCTCGGAAACCTTTTCACAGCTCTCTGCTTATCCTTCACACTTCAAAGGCACCCACCACCCGCTGATCTGGTCTTAGTTTTCCTGGCAGAAGCAATTCTGCCTGCAGCTCCGGCTCTGCCACAGACTTTGTACGCAAGCTTAAGCAAGACACTGAGCTGATGAGTTCTCAGAAACTAATAATGACACCTTCTTAAGCTATTCAGTCCAACACAAGTGTGTACAGCAGTAAATATAAATGGAGTTGTATCTGCTTTACCCAGGGCTTAATGTAATACAAGTACCATAAATAATTTCCTCTTTTTTATTCAATGGTTTGCAACATGAAGAATGATGCAGTAATGCATTTTTTTGGAAAAAAAACAGGCCTTGTTTGGCCTTTTCAAAAGTCTTACAGACAATGTTAGACATGAAATCCCAGCACACAAATTGGAACACCCTTGCCTGAACTCTGCTGTTGGGTCTGCTTTACGTTCATCATAAACAAGCACTCTGAACAAATGCAGTAAGACGACAGGCTCTCAGTACTTTAAACTCACTCACTTTTATCATCTGTATATGCCTGTTCCCCCAGGAAAATCTTTTTTAATATATTTGACTCAGACCTACAAACTGAGCCCTCAATCTGCATGAATCCACTCTCCATGACTGTGAATTTTCACCACTCCGAGGTGAGATGTAAGGTCGCTTGTAAACAACTCAGTTTTCACAGACTCTAAATAAAAGTCAGAGACTTCATTTGCAGACTCCTCCATTAGCCTGAAAGGTTTATACAAATGGAGTAACAGTTTGGACAAAGTCTCAATCCCCACCATAAATCACCAAGATATTAAAGCTCCACGTGGGCTTTTACATCTTGCACCAGGTTAGATGATGTCCTGAAGCTGCATTCAGTCCTCTATACCATTAAGGTTGCGTAGCCCAGCTGATCAAGTACAAGGTGGTGAATGTTTCCAAAGGATGTTGTTATTAATTTAACCCAGTTCTTAGACAACAGGACAGGCTACCCTCTCAGCGAGCTGTAGAGGACACCCAACTGGGGGGATGGTTGATGCGCTGGAGGACAGGGATGTTTTTCAAATAAACAATCTGGATAAAAGGGTGAGAAGCAACCTCATGAAGTTCAATGCAGAGAAACGTTCAGTTCAGTATCTGAGGTTGAATAACCCCACGTGGCAACATAGGCTGGGGACAGCTAAATAGACCCAGGGGGCCGGGTGGACCATGAGGTGCTCACAAGTCAGTGGTGTACCCTTGCAGCACAGTATGACCACAACCAAGGCTGGTTTATCAAGGACACAACCAGCAGGTTGAGGAATGTGACTCTTCTCCTCTAGTCAGGACCTGAGTCCATGTCTAGGCACTGAGTCCTGTTTGGGCTCCTCAGTACCAGGCAGATGGTGATACAGTGGCTTTAGACCAGCCCCAAGCAGCCTGATGTGTCAGATCTGCTTTGAGCTAGGCTTGGACCAGAGATCCTCACCCCTCCAAAGAGGTTCCCTCCTACCTGTTATTCTGCGATTCCCCAAATCTGTTTTTTTTCTTCTTCTTCCCACTGTGCACCAGGACTCAGCCACAAATCTTTTTTCTAGGCAAATTGTAAAGCAAATAGAGCCAAAGTTAAACCCAGTCATCCTGTTTGCCAAGCAACTGCCCTCCATCCTGCAGAATCAGGTCAAATCACAGGCTCATTAACAAGTGCAAACCAAAGGAGACAAACCATTATATATACATATATATGGAAATTTATATTTTTTCCCCCATGCAGGAGAATGCGCGGACCTTGAGGCACACAGGCATTACAGAGATCTGTAGGGCCAGAGATGAATTTGCACTCTCACAAAGACTGGGAGTGCTGGAGGTCTTAGCACAGCAATGCTTTATCACTTGTATTTGCAGAAGGTACAGCGGCCTGTTGACCATATCTAAGGGGACACAAGGTCACTACAGCAGTTCTTGTGGGTATATCACACACTTTTGAGAGACAGAGGAATGGATATATTGAAAAAGCAGTCTCAAAGGAAGCTTGAGTCTGATGAAAGGTGGAGACCATCAAACAGGATAAAGCTGGTATCTTGCCTGAATAGCACCAAAAGGTGGGACATCGATTTAATAGATCTCCGTGTTGGTTTTCTTTTGGTCATAGAATCATAGAATAGTTTGCATTGGAAGGACCTTCAAAGCTCATCCAGCCCAACCCCTGCCATGAGCAGGGATGTGTCAGGGATCTTCACCCAGATCAGGTTGCTCAGAGCCCCGTCCAGCCTGGCCTGGGATGTCTCCAGGGATGGGGCATCCACCACCTTTCTGGGAAAACTGGGACAGGGTCTCACCACCCTCATTGTTAAAAATTTCTTTCTCATGTCTGGCCTGATTCTCCCCTCTTTTAGTTTAAAACCATCACCATTTGTCCTGTCGCAACAGGCCCTGCTAAAAAGTCTGTCCCCATCTTTCTCAGAGGCCCCTTTTAAGTACAGAAAGGCCACAATAAGATCCCCCTAGAGCCTTCTCTTCTCCAGGCTGACCAGCCCCAACTCTATCAGCCTGTCCTCATAGCAGAGATGCTCTGTCCCTTTCAAAGTCATAGAGCAGTTTGGTAGTGTTTGCTGTAGGACAGCAGTAACTTACATGTGTTAGACCATGAAGGGGTCAAGTTGATCCTACAGTTGATGGTGCAAGTGCCCATCAACCTGGTCCAGCAGAAGCACCAGTTGCCTACCAACCATGACTGGCATTTTGTAGCAAAACACATCCCTTGTAGGTACAGACAAGGACAACATTGCCCAGATCGAATGATGTCTCATGAGTCCTGTAAGTGTCTGAAGCTGCTGTGCTACGGACAAGGTGAGCAGAATTACCTGTTTAGATTTGTCCTGTGCTTTTCTTAATGAACATTAATGAAAAAAAATCATAATGAAAATATGAAATACTGCCTCACTGAGAAGCACACGATACATTCTGGCATTAAGGAAAATAATGGAAACACACAGAAATAATAACTCTTCCAACATGAAGGAAATAAATAACTCAAAAAAAAAAGCCACATACAGCCTTTAAACACAGCAGTTCTTTTCCTTGGGTAAATGTAGGTTTTGGAATGGTTTCTCTCATTGAACGTTGTTCTTCCTCCAGTCCTCTAATCCCCACACTCTTCTCCGCATCCGCTCTCACTTCCCTTGTCTCGACTCATCCAAGGCTGCTGCCATGTGGATGAGCAAGGAGATCTCACCACGTGTGGTGGTGACACTCCAGCCAGCATGCAGCAACCTGCAACTTGCACTGAGATGCTGCAACCAGTTCCGAATCTGCTCCAACTCACCCAAGCTCCAGCATGTCAAACAGGCACATTTTTATTAACTGTTGTCCATTTTATTGCCAACCTCGAGCTTGATCCAGAGCCCCTCAAGTCAACAGGAGTCTCTCCCTGTCAAAATCTCTTTGATTCCTCAGCGCTGCTTACAGAGTTTTCTTTCTTTCAAAAAAACAAACAGACAAAAACCCCAAACAACAAAAACAACAAACAAACAAAAACAAACAAAAAAAAAACTTCCTGACATTTATTATTTTAATTTAATGCATTGTAAAAATGAATTACGAATTCCAATACATTTTGGAGAAACTCTGCAAAACATATGAAGTCACCAACTGAGATATAAATCATGCGTCGTTTGTTGCTGCTTTCAAAATGAGATTTTATCTGTGTGCTTATTAGTTCCTTCCAGGCCAAACTGCACTTTCATAGTGCTTACTCATGTAAATGATTGTGGAAAAGTCAGTCCAGCTCTTTCTGGGAGTAGCAACTTGCCAGTGCAAAACAGTCATTTCCAATTGGGGCTTAATTAGTAAATTGTTCCTCTTGGGGGGTGATTTATTTATTTATTTATTTATTTAATCCTTGACCACAAGAGTAAAACCTGCTCTTCCAAACCCTGTCTTCAAGACCTGCTGTGAAAACAAGATGTAGAGCCATGAGGACCATTTATATCTGGTTTTCATTGAGCTTGGACAATGTCACATTGATCAGTCAGATATTGTTTCCCTTTTTCCTGCTGATCCATAAACAACCAATCCAGAGTGAGTGACAGTGGTCAGACACTGTTGGGCTTTGTCTTCCAAGCAACCGTGACCTTTGCTGCTTTTTCCTCTTCACAGAACCACAGAATCACAGAATGTCAGGGATTGGAAGGAACCTCAAAAGCTCATCCAGTGTAATCCCCCCGCTGGAGCAGGAACACCCAGATGAGGTTACACAGGAAGGTGTCCAGGCGGTTTGGAATGTCTGCAGAGTAGAAGACTCCACAACCTCCCTGGGCAGTTCTGTCACCCTTACTGAGAAGAAGTTTCTTCTCAAATTTAAGTGGAACCTTTTGTGTTCCAGTTTGAACCCATTACCCCTTGTCCTATCATTGGCTGTCACCGAGAAGAGCCTGGCTCCATCCTTCTGACACTCACCCTTTATATATCTGTAAACATGAATGTGGTCACCCCTCAGTCTCCACTTCTCCAAGCTCCAGAGCCCCAGCTTCCTCAGCCTTTCTTCACACAGGAGATGCTCCACTCCCTTCAGCATCTTTGTTGCCCAGCCATGAGTGGCAGGAAAAGACCTTGAGCAGCATTTGACCCCCAAGCAGTGGGGTAAGACCACTCAACAGCAAAGACATTTGACTATTAGTAATGAACTTCCAACATCTGTTATGGACAGAATGCCTCTGAGCTGGTTTTGATTGTTTCAAGAGAACTGCACATGAAATCAATTTGACTCAAGGACTCCAAATCAGTGGCACTTATTTATTTTCTCGAGTCAGGTTTGCTTCTGTGTTTCCACTGCAGTCATGGCTCTGACATTGCATCCAAGCTTTCATGCAAGGGAAAGTCCTTGTTTTCTCCTGAATTTTACGGACCTGCTTACAAAGGGCAGTTTCAGGCACTCCTAGTGGGATTTGGGAAATGACAATGTTTATCTCCAACCACACGTATGTACAAACACATACGCATGTCAAGATATTCCATTTGCTAAAACCTCTGTTACTTCACCATATCAGACGTAGAATCATACAATTATAGAATGTCCTGAGTTGGAAGGGACCCACATCTGCACATCATGGTGCATTCACCCCATTAGCACTTTGCTTACATTAAATATAGGTGCACATGTGTCTACCTACACATAACGAACCCATGACTGTGAAGGTATCTTGTGGTATGAGCATCGAGTGTCTGAGTTCCAGCTCCTTTGCTAAAAATAGTGACAGCATTTGTGACCATCCTCAGAGGTGTAAAGATAATTCTCCTTATTTACCACTCAATTAAGCCTTTTTTGGAGAGCTGAAAATTGGTTGATTAACATTTAGAACTATCTCATATGTGTTAAAATTCTGGTTTATAAGTGCACACCTACATTATACAGCTTTAACAGAAAAATTGGCTACAAGTAATGTAAGATAATTGTTATTATTTCCTCTGGGGGTGATGTTTTACTACCTTGGAGACATTCAGTATTTGCATTAGATATAGATCATAAAGACACATGCACAGTAATTCATATCATTTACAATTACAGCTCAGGCATTCCCTTCAACTTCATCTTGCAAAGGATCCCAGCATTTTCCCAGCGAGCTGCCTGATGAATTGTAGCTCCACGGAGCTGACATTAATGGAAATTATGTCACTGCTTACCAGGCTCAATGGACCAGAAACCCTCCCTGGATGAACCCTGACAGCATCCCACTCCCATTTATTCCCAGTGTCTCTTCTTAAGCACCAAGCCAGGCTGTACCCCCTGCCCCAAGGGGGAGATGTGATAAAGGGGCACATCTTGCCTTTCTTTTGAGGAACAGCTGAGTGACCTGTGGGGTTCAGCCTGTAGAACAGGAGCTGAGGGGAGACCTTCTGATCTCTGAACTGCCTGAAAGGAGGTTGGAGCCAGGGGGGATCAGGCTCTTCTTCCAAGGAACAAGCAATAAGACAAGAGGAAATGGCCTCAAGTTGAGCCAGAGAAGGCTTGATTGGATTTCAGGAAAAATTTCTTCCCGGAAAAGGCTGTTGGGCATTGGCACAGGCTGCCCAGTGCAGTGGTGGAGTCACCATCCTTGGAGGGGTCTAAAAGATGCAGAGATTAGGTTCTTGAGGACACGGTTTAGCGACAGTGTTGGTTTAATGATTGGATTCCATGATCTTGAGGGTCTTTTCCATCCTAAATGATTCTATGGTTCTAAGAGATTGTTTCTTCCCCACCATGATGTTGTCCCCTCACGGTCCCATTCCTCAGGGCTGGGAGAGCCTGGAGGGTGAAGCTGGGGCTTACACAACCTTCTCATTACTGACCTGAGAAGGTGGAAATGGACAGAAAAGGCTTTTAATCACCTTTTCAGGTGTTGCTGAACCCAGACATGTTGCAAACCCAGGCGAACAGCAGGGTGGCATTACAAAGGTTGGTAAAACAAGCAGAGAAACAGCAGGAGTTGCTGCAGATTGGACAAAGCCATCAGTACAAGCAGATGCCCCATCCTGCACACCTTGCATGAGGAGATGGCATTTCAGTGCAGGAAGGATGAAGGGACACAGAATTCAGACTACAGGTTAGGATGCTCCATTCATCACTGACATGTGAAATTGGTCAAACGTTGTATTTGACAACAGCAGCCACTCTCAACTTGGATGCACTTCCACTTGGGTAGGTTGCCTTTTTTCCTACCTAGAAACATCCCGTCAGCATGGTCATTGTACCAGGCAATCCTAACCATGGGGCAGCCTCTTCCAGTGGTTGTGCTGGTGGGAGAAGATGCTCTTCCAGGCCACTTACAGCTCCTCTCCCTCCACCCATCCAGGTCTGCCAGCACAGCAGTTCATCTGAATGATGGCCAACACTTCTCCAACTCAAAGGCTGCACTTCTACATCTCAGAAAGCCATAACTTTGCCACCTGAAGGTTGTAGCATAGACACATCCTCTGGGAGTGAATGGTCTTGGTGTATCTCTGACCTGTAGATTTAGGTGCCCAGGTCCAACACCCAAGGTCTGTGACACAGAAAAGCAATTAACCTTTCTGCAGGACATGGGAAACCTTACTCTCCTTTCTCCTCTCAACACACACCAGTCACGTACTGAAGATGACATCCAAAACATAAGAAGTGAGATCTAATCTACGGAAACCTCACCCAAAATTAAGTGGATTCTCCACCCCAAGACCACCAGGAGAAGAGGAGCCAGGGGGCACAGCCATGCCAAAGGCAAACCCATAACTATTCACCAATCTTCCCCTCGGAAAGGGCAAATGGTACATGCATTTAGAAGTGTTATAAGCTTTCTACAGAGTCATGCCTTAGAGGGATGATTTACACTCTCACAGATGGCATATGTATCAGCTGTGCAGGCAACCTTTTGCCTCTGGCCAACTTTTCTACCAAATTTCCATCTACAGCTCCTGCTGATTTCCAGTTATGAAATCTGCTGCTTCATAACTTCTGCAGGGCACAGCAAAGCCAACAGCGTGACCTTTAAGTAAAGATTTCATCTGCATCACAGGAGGTTATTCCTTCCAGTGAAGAGGGAAAGGGAACTGGCCTTGGTGATGTTAGGAGGATTCCTTATTTTTGCAGTGCCTTTCACACACGTCTATCAGCTGAACAGCCAATGAGATATGGAGAACAGAGCACAAAGCCCAGCCTATCTCAGGTCCTGGATTTGCATGACTTCCCAGCACAGAGGTTAAAGAGGCAAGCTGCATGCCTCAGCTGTCCTTCAGCCTGCAAATAGCTTGAGGTACAACTTGGCCAAAGAGGGCTGTGGAGTAGGAAAATGGAGAAACACAATTGTTTTGAGGTACAGGAGAAAGCTTTGGCCATGTCCCAGGTGATGACAGGTGGAGGCTCAGCTGTGCTATGGGCTGCATGCCTTCCACCCACCCAAGGGCATCTGCAGTGACTGCAGATCAGCTTTGTCATATCTGTAGGGCCATTTCTTCCACTGGCACCCTTTCCATCAGTGGTCTTACTGATGCTCACAGTGCTACTGGTCTTACAAAGGGTATGTACCACGAGACCACCGGCAGGGCAGCTCACAAAGAGCCTGTGAGCTGCATTTCTGCTGCAGGGGGTGGCTGGACAGAGTTGGGCTTAGTCATGTGGCTTCCTAATGCTTCAGTCTGAGATCCAAAGGGGAGACTAAGGTTAACAGTGGGGCTCCAACAAAGTGTTAATGCCTGAGCTGGCGCATTCAGCCTCAGCTGCTCAGTTCTGCAGCTCCTTCTTGTCCGGAGCTCCACCCTCTTTGTCACTCTTGTGACTTTAAAAGCTCCATCTTATTTAGACCAGCATAATTGGCGTTGAGAGATGAGAACATGTATTTCTGAGGTTCTTCTCCCTTTAATCAGAGCGAATCTACAGCTCAAACTCTCAGCAGAAAGCTCAAGAACTGCAGATTTTTTTTTATTATTTTTTTTCTGATAAACTTCAGAGACACTTTTATCCAAATTAGCTGGCAATGTGTGAATGGCATAGCTTGGGAGGGCTGGAGTCATCAAATATTTGGGCTAAGGAGGGGTTCATGGACTGTGGTGCTCCTTGCAAGCAAATATGAGGGACGCCTTAGATCTTCAGTCCATCGAATGTGGGGAAAGCCATGACCCACCACCGCTTTCATTTCTGTCCTGATGCACTTTGCATATTTGGTTTTGTCTTGCTTGGGTGTGATCCAGGCACAGACCCTTTAAATGAAACAAGCCCACACTGTCTGAGCATCCCTTTGCTCTTGGGAGCTGGGAGCCTTGCTCTGCTCCGTGTTACAGTTCAAAAACAGCGCCCAAAGATTTTTTATTAACTTCTTAAAGAGCTCAAAGCGGGTATTAAGAAAAGGCTGGAGTGAGTGGAATCCGTTTGAAGGAGATGCCAGCATCACTCCCCTCTGCAAACACGCTGCCCTCGGCCACAAAGCCAACCCGTCCTGCAGCTCCCGCAGAGCTGGGTGGGCCAGGCTCTCCCTCTGCATGCTCAAGTAGATCTTTCATCTCCTGAAAAGCAAAGTGTCACCTCATCTGTGGGGAATTTGCATTCAAATTATATAGGGCTCCTAGAAGCAAAGAGATTGCAGTGCCTGCTGGCAGCGTATTGCTCTCTCTGCCGGGACTTCTGTGCTGTGAGTATGTACCCGCTGTGCCAAGAGTTGTGACTTGTGGCTTCCCACTGTGGGGGTAATTCAGACTCCAGGCGTCCACCCGTGTCACATAAATATTGCAGCTGGCGTAAATGCGAATAGGTATATATTAGAGTATAGCATATCATGGGTACAGAGCAGCTTCTACAGTCCCTGGGTGGGTCAAGCAAGGACAACTTCTTTTTGCACGATTGTGCTCAAGAACATCCCTCCTCTCCCTGCTGCCAGCTGAGGTCCCATCCCTTTTGAATACGCTTAGAAAAGCTTGAAAAGGCATTACCTACATATCTGATGGGGTTTTTTTCTGCAGACAGTACCAAAAGTCACTTCAAGGGAGATGATGTCTTATTTCCAGCACTGAACCCTCCAGCATTGCTGCCCGTCCTCCAGAGGTGGCAGCAGAAGACTCTCATGAGTTGGTTGCCCTCTCACTTCAGCCAGACCTGTGCCAACAGGACATCAAGAACCCTTTGTTCAGACTGGAGAAGAGAAGCCTCTGTGGAGACCTTAATGCAGCTTTTCTGTACTTAAAAGGAGCCTACTAGAAAGAATGGACAGACTTTTTAGCAGGACCTATAGGAATAGGATAAGGGGTGATGGATTTAAACTAAAGGAGGGGAGATTTAGACTAGATATAAGGAAGAAGTTTTTTACAATGAGGATGGTGAGACCCTGTCCCAGGTTGACCAGAGAGGTGGTGGATGCCCCATCCCTGGAGACATCCCAGGCCAGGCTGCACGGGGCTCTGAGCAACCTGTGCTGGTGAAGATGTCCCTGCTCATGGCAGGGGTGGAACTGGATGAGCTTGGAAGGTCCCTTCCAGTGCACACTAGTCTATGATTCTATGAGCCTCCATTAAAACCACGCTGGTTATGCTCCACATAGAGTATTTCTCTGACCCGGTCCCTTCCACTCTTCCTCTGTGGCACAGGGTGTGAAAAGGGATTTCACCCTGGGTAAATGAACAGCCAAGTAGAGATGCCAAGGACTGACATGTTGGCAAGACTGTGGATCACAGGTGAAAGCCCAGATTTCTGACCCCTGTCTGGCAGAATATCCCAAAACGCTGTTTGCTGGTAAAGGCATATATCTGCATTGCTGAGGCTGTGCTTCGAGCTGCTGGATGAGCCTCCTGAATGCAGAAGGAGCTTGAGGAGACCACATGAAGTTTTCATATGCTGGACAAGACAACAGTGGGTCTTTGAATATCAGATGCTGATGGAGCTGTTTACAGTAGCTAAAATGGGCTTGTTCCCCCTCCTTTCTCTCTCTCCTCTTTGGGGTTTTGATTAGAGGAGCCTTGAGGAGACATTTCTGAGTCCTCTTGGCAAAAGCCAAGTTGTAAACAGCAGGAAAGAAGCTGAACACAATAACCCCCTCTTAAAAGAAGAGGGGAGGGAAAAAAATTGCAAGCTGACACCACTCGTTATCAGAGGTGATTAAGAGAAATTGTCGAGTAAATGCGTGTCCTTGTACATTGCTGGATTATCAATCAGATCGCAACACCAAAGGGAAGGCAGCAGGAGGGGAGAAAGATTTCTCATCTTGGCTTCTCTGGCAGCCACTGGCTGCTGTTTATGAAGCCCTGGGTATGTACAACGTGCTTTACAAGACACACGCGCTGAAGAATCCAGAGCTGGGAGGTCTATGGATGTGGATCCTGCAGCTCCTACACCACTTTATCCGCAGGACACCTGGAAATTGGTCCCACTGGCTGCAGAGTGTGCGGGCTGCGGATCACAGACTCATCCACACGGCAGAGAGGGAAAGAGTAAAAATGTCAAGAGCTCATTAAAAAAATATGGAAGCAGAGGGAGTGTGAACGAGAAGAGCCTGCAGGAAGCATGTTAGTTCAAGTTACTGAATCCTAGAGCTGCTCTGTAAGCAAACAACTGCTCCATGACCTGTGTTTCAGTGGAGAGAAGTGGAAACCTTCACATCGTCAAGTCTCGTAGCTCTGAGACCTCACCTGGGGCTGGGCTGCTGACCCAGACTGAACATCTGAAAGAGGAGAAGCCAGAGAGAATTTAATCCAAAAAACTCAGCCAAGCTTGTGAACAGGCTGATTTTCACCTTCAGCCACCAACTCCAGGATGGAGAAAGCCCGTGGGATGTGACACCTCAACTAGGGGAAAGAGTGCAAGGGTTCATGGTGCAAAAGCAGAGGTACCCCAAGAGAAGGCAAATGGAATAAGGGGGGAGGAGTTGTTTGGTTTCAGGATTTTATTTAGATGTCTGGGGGCCAAACGTAATACTTAAATACATTTTATTCCAGGCAATTTGGGTCCGAGGGTTCCACTCAGGACCCTCATCTGGGAGCAGGATTTGTCCTTTCTGACCTTTCCTGCTGCAGAATACATTTTGGTTTGTGGCTGGCACTACATCAGACACTCCCAGCACCTGATCTGAAGTAAAACAGTAAGAATCAGATACGGTCTGACTTGAAACAACACCAGCATTATTACAGCAGAAAACCTCCCTGGTGACATGAGTGAGGTCTTTGAAGGGGCTTCCAGCAGGACAAACTCTCTGTGCCCTGCAGTGGCAAAGATGCTTCTGTTTCTCAAAACTAACTGCTGCAACGTTTCTTCACTGAAGAAACATGGCCATGGCTGATGATGGAGGCTTAGGGGGGAGCCTTCGTGTGATATTTCACATTTCCTTCAGGCGACGATTTCAACACAGCACATTTTTGTTGTCACTGGCATTCAAGAGCCTCCAGAAGAGGGGATTACAGGGTGGGATAAGGCTTGCCTGCCTGTCTGATAAAGGGTAGCTGGAGATAAGGGCTCCTTACAGGTCTAATTTTAAAACTGGCCCCATCGCCCTTTGCTTCTCTTGACTCAGAGCCGATCAGTGCTTCCTGGGTAAGAGAGCTAAGAAATGGGCGAAGGGGCTGGAGAGGGCTAGGACTCCACTTCACTCTTTCCACCCCAGCCACAAAATGAGTCCCCATGGCCTAAAGTATCTTGAGATGCCAGGCTCTTCCACTTAAACAGCCACAGGAACCAGAAAACTCTCTTCCCAGCCTGGATGCCAGGTATATGGGGCTCTGGACCTGCCTCCTCCACGTATGACCAATTTCTGGAAAGCTGACGAAACTGTGGGGCACATAAGCAAAAAACCCAGGTGGATGGAGCCCTACCCACCCTTCCTATGCCAGCACCAGAGTATCTATGCTTCAAGCTTTCCCTGTGACTTAATTTAGCTTAATTTTACTCATGATAGGGCTGGATCATTCCCAGCCAGTGCTTGTTCTAGGACATGTGAGAGGTGTCCAGCCCCATCCCTCCATCCAGAGGCTGAGGTAAATCAAAACTGGTCTGTCCAAGCCTCTAGACTTGACATTTATATATCTGCCCTTGCTTTAAGATGAGAGGAAGTGGCCTCAAATTGTGACAAGGGAGGTTTACATTGGATATTAGGAAAAACGTCTTCCTGTAGAGGGTTGTGAGGCATTGGAACAGGCTGCCCAGGGAAGTGGTGGAGTTGCCATCCTTTGAGGGGTTTAAAGGATGAGTAGATGATGTTCTTAGGGACATGGTTTAGTGCCAGGGTTAGGTTATAGTTGGACTCCATTATCTTCAGGCTCTCTTGCAACCAAAATGATTCTATGGTTCTAAGTGGCCTGAACAAGAACCCCAGTGTGTTCTCTCCAGGCAAAGCCTTATCCTTGGCCTGGCCAAGCTTCAGAGACAGAAAGGTTCATCTGACCGCCTCCATCCTCACACCTGCACTACTCAGAAGCATCATATCTCCTTGCATTGAAACAGGGAAGATGGTAAGCTGGTGCAAACCTGTACAGACATAGCAAGTGGCAATAAAACCCACTGATTTACCCCTTGGTGACAGCAGCCATTGGCTTTAAAATACTGTTTTGAGAACAAAATCCTGCCTTTGCTCCATGGCTCCTTTTTGCCTCATATTGTTGCCACTAGTGTGAAGGAAGAGGGTGATGGAGAGGAAGAGGGAGAGGGAAAGAGATGGAGAGGAAGAGGGAGAGGGAAAGAGAAGGAGAGGGAAGAAGAGATGAAAAAAGGAAAGAGAAGGAGAAGGAGGAGAAGGAGAAGGAGAAGGAGAAGGAGAAGGAGAAGGAGAAGGAGAAGGAGAAGGAGAAGGAGAAGGAGAAGGAGAAGGGAAACGGGGAAGGGGGAAGGTGGAAAGGGGAGAAAAACATGCACACAAGGCTAGTAAAGGTATAATAAAGCTATAAGACAGTAATGCTCAGTATGGTATAGTTTGGAGAGCTTGGCAATGACCCTCCTGTATATAACCCCACCATGCCTTGCCTTCTCGTGCTCTGATCATCAAATAAGATTGCTAAAACATACAAGCCACACACACTGACCCCCGGCTACTTCAGCACCATATTAAAACCATGTCCTGAAACTCAGTTAATCCCTCAATTGGAATCAAAGGGAATGGAGGAAATGATTTAACCAGCAGAAGGTGCCAGGAAAGCCCCAGGTGATGCAGCACAGGCTCTACCAGGTGGTGATGCCTCCCCAAGCTGGGGAAGAGGTGAGTAATGTGCATTCTGGAGAGGTGATGGAGCATGGAGGGGATCAGGGCAGCAAAACAGAACTGAGCCACTCAAGACAGGGGATGAGAAAGATCCTCTATCCAAATTTCTTCATAAATCAGTAATTGGGCAGAAGACTCTGATTAGGCTGGTGTGCCATCCTAACCAGACATTGTGCACTGCTGGTGGGACACCAAACTCAGACCTGACAGCCTGGCCTGTACGCAGCGCAGGGGATTGTTGGGTACATTGCTGGCATCTACATGTGCGTTGGAGCTCAGAAAACCAGAGCTGATGCAGTGTAGTGCAGCCGTGGTGCATCTTCCATCCGTTTGAGCTGAGGCTCAGCTGCGTCTGCAGGTGCGATATCTTCATAGCATAACAGAATCACAGAACAGTTTGGGTTGGAAGGGACCTTCAAAGCTCATCCAGTGCCACCCCTGCCATGAACATCTTCAGCAGCTCAGGTTGCTCAGAGCCCCGTGCAGCCTGGCCTGGGATGTCTCCAGGGATGGGGCATCCACCACCTCTCTGGCCAACCTGGGCCAGTGTTTCACCACCCTCACTGGAAAAAAAATTGTGCTTTACAAAACTTTCATTACCCAGGTTTGGATTTCACCAGGATCCTGCTGTGGTCCCTGGCAGCAGCCAAGGCTTCAGCTCTGAATCATGCCAACAGCTGATGAAGATCCCAGGCTAGAAATGAGCTTGCCCATGTGCTACACATTGGGTCATCAGCACAACTGCTTGCTGTTCCTGCAGGGAGGGCTTTTATCCTCAGATCTTCTGGCCCAAAATGATCTTTTCAGGCACACGCACAGAGTTTCAGTAGAAACTGGTTGCAAAGCAACATAAAAAAAACAGTCACATACCCACAGAAGTAGAGGACTCACAAGGTAATACATTCACATGAGCAGCAGAAACTCATTGATCTAGAATGATGCCTACCATTATAACTTTCTAATGCTAGCCTTCAAAAGAAAACTGGGCTGCAAGAAACTGTCATAAGCCTTTCAAGAGCTGACAAGTATCCAAAAATGTGTCTGCTTCTCCACATGACCCACCCTGCTGAGTCTGAAAAAAAATGGAAATCAGGATATTTCAGCAATGGTTGCTCCATGATTTCCCATCTCTATTTCAGCACAAATGCAAGACTTGCCTTCTGACAGTTTCAAAGCCTTCTCTTGTGACATTTGAAAGGCAGCCCCAATGAACACTGTCAGCTCATGTGGCCCTTTGAAAATCTGATCTCAGACTTGTCCTTCAGGCCATTTCCAGTGGGAGATACATTTTTGCCTCCTTCAATTCCTTCTGTCAAGTTTTCTTTGTTTGGTATTTCACTCTGCTCCCCAGTTCTGCTGTGTGCTACACGATTGGGTCACAAGAAAGTTGCCTTTGACTGGTGAGTAAAGTGACATCTGTGCATGACAAATGAACACTTTAGGTTGTTTTGGAGACAAGGAGGCTACAGGAGGCCAAAATTGGCTATTGATTAATATGATGGAGCCAAACCCGGGGTCTTTCCATATCCTTCCCATTTTTCTTTATGTTCCTTGGCATACCCATAGGATGGTCAATTTTTCCCCATCATGCTTTCATTTGCAGACCTCATAAGACAATTTTGGGGTTTGTTTTGTTAGGGTTTTTTTTGTTTGGTTGGTTGGTTGACATTCCCATATGTCTTCAGGCCCAATGCTTTTTCGGTCAATGTGAACCACAGCAAGTTCCCCTCCTCCACCTCAATAAAGTGCTGGATCCAGCTCCCCAGGGTCTAAAACAGCACAAACAAAAAGGACTGAAGGCTGGAACCCCTGTGGCCTCAAAGCCAACATATCTTGGCACAGATTTTGACATGAGTGACATAGATCTGTGGCACAGATTTTCATGCAGAAAAGAAAAGGAGGCTTCTTTCCCCACTGGCTGCGAGGGTTTTTCGCAGCCACCACCGCATGCCCTGAGCAGGGTTAGCAGTAGTGGGTGGAACCATGTTGATGGGCACATTTCTCTTTATAATGTTAAAAAACAATAAAGTCTGTCTTCTCCTCTGCAGCCTTGACCCTGAAGGACTCAATGTCAAGCTGTAACAGGAGAAAATAGAGAAGGAGACATAGGACAGCTGGACCATGCCCAAAAAACTAGGGAAAAGCACTAGTTTCATACTCAGCAGGGCTGTTGGGGGGGAATGAGATTTTCTCCTAGGGCAAAACACTGCTCTCTGAAAGGACCCATTCATGGTGGGTCTGACATGGTGTTTCCACACCTAAGGAGCTTGACTGGTTTCCTATCAATTGACTCCACCATGCTCATCTGTCTCAAAAGCCCTGACAAGGCAAGCTGAAAAGAATCCCCCAAAAGCACCTTGGGGAACATCCCGTTGCTTTTACAATAAAACAGGGTAGAGCAAAATAAAATACACTTTGAGAAGCAATTCTCCTTCAGCAAGACAAATGGATTAAAATTCTCCTAGGTCTTTTCCAGCTCTCACTGCTGGGAAACTTGAGCCTAGACCCCCGAGGCTTTAAAGCTCTCAATGTCTTCTGTGCCACGGAGACACAAAGATTTACCCTGGCTGATGATTTGTCCCTCACTTTGCAGCCAGAGAAGAGCAAGTGTGTCCTCTAAAGCAATTCACAACTTGGTGGTGTCACCACAAGCGAGCAGGACACAGTCATGGGGTCAGGGGGATAGCGGTGCTCATGGCATAGTGGGATTCCTTCATATTCTGATCCTCTGTAAAATCTTTCTGAGTCTTTCCGAGCATTATTTTCTTCCTGGGCTAAGTGTTGATTGTGAATATATCAGCCCGATGACACACAAGATCAGGAATCATAGAACAGAACATAGAACAGTTTGGGTTGGAAGGGACCTTCCCAGCTCCCCCAGTGCCACCCCTGCCATGAGCAGGGACATCTTCACCAGCTCAGGTTGCTCAGAGCCCCGTCCAGCCTGGCCTGGGATGTCTCCAGGGATGGTTCATCCACCACCTCTCTGGCCAACCTGGGACAGGCTCTCACCACTCTCATGAGAAAACATTTCTTCCTCATGTCTGACCTGAATCTCCCCTCCTTTAGTTTAAAACCATCACCCCTTGTCCTATTGCAACAAGCCCTGCTAAAAAGTCTGTCACAAATTTACAGTGGTTGTACCAAAGAAGACACTTGGTCTGATTTGGATGCCACTGAGCTCTCCTGAATGCAACCAGAGAGGGAAGAGAGGCTTGTCACGTGCTTACACTTTTATTTGACTCCAGACTGAGGGGATCCCTGATTTCTGCACTACATTCACCTGCCCCTACCTGTGCCAGACTGAGCCAACATTTCTTATCAAGGTCCCCAAGTCCAAGGTCTTCTCTGCGTCACCAGGTACCACATGGCACAGGTATGCTAAATATACAGTCAATTAATAGTAAGACCTTAATTAATTCTGCATATCTCAATGGGGTTGACAAATTGCCTCATATATTTGGGCTCAAAACTTGGGCTGAGTTCACCCCTCCATACCAAGGCCAGATTCCACCTCCCACAGCTACTTCTTATCAATTATCTTGAGGTGCTGGAGCGAATTGAGAGAAGGGAACGGAGCTGGGGAAGGGGCTGGAGCACAAGTGTGATGGGAGCGGCTGAGGGACCTGGGGGGTTCAGCTGGAGAACAGGAGCTGAGGGGAGAAATTCTGATCTCTGAACTGCCTGAAAGGAGCTTGGAGCCAGGGGGGGTTGGGCTCTGCTCCCCAGGAACAAGTGCCAGGAGCAGAGGAAACGGCCTCAAGTTGAGCCAGGGGAGGTTGAGGTTGGATCTTGGGAACAATTTAATCCTGGAAAGGGCTGTGGGGCATTAGAACAGGCTGCCCAGGGCAGTGGTGGAGTCACCATCCCTGGAGGTGTTTAAAAGACGTGTAGATGAGGTTCTCAGGGCCATGGTTTAGTGCCAGTGTTGGATGAACTGTTGGACTTGATGATGTTGAGGGTCTTTTCCAGCTGAAATCATTCTATGATTCTTAGTTGGGGGAGCAGGGGCCTTCTCCCAGGTTCAATCAGAGGAAAGAAACCAGCACCACATGTGCGTTTCAGTGTGGGTCTGTCCATATTTGCTACGTGCAAACACAGGAATGAGCTGCAGCCCACAGCTCAGCGCAGTCCAACTAGCAAACAAATTATGGGAAGTAAAACGCTCGTATGTGTGGGACGTGTTATTTCCTCACAGAGAAATTAATTTTTACCTTCTGCTAAACTGCTAAATACCTTCTTGTGTTTGAGTGACAGTTGGGATTTACTTAAGTTTCTCCAGATGAAGACTATTAAGCAAGGGACATAGATAGTGGATATTTTTCTCAGAAGACCTTCCAGACGGGTGTCTCAAGCTCATCCTCTGCAGTGAGCTCAGCAAAGTGGGCTCAACCTGTTTCTTTTTTAACTCTTGTTATTGAAGTTGTTGGGGTTTTTTCTGTTTTGGAGCCTTTAAGCACCAACAGGATGGAAGAGGATGGTGCCAAAAGACATGGCAGATGAAAGAAATAGTCAACGGATCAGGGTGTTAGAAGAGTTGAACTGCTACCTGGCAATGAGGGTGGTAAAACACTGGCCTAAGTTGCCCAGGTAGGTGGTGGATGCCCCATCCCTGGAGACATCCCAGGCCAGGCTGGATGGGGCTCTGAGCAACCTGAGCTGGTGAAGATGTCCCTGCTCATGGAAGGGGTGACACTGGATGAACTTGAGAGGTCCCTTCCAACCCAAACTATTCTATGATTCAATGAAGTTTTTATAAATTATTGCCTCAACATTATGGTTTGTAGACCTGGGAGCACGGAGATGGGGTGATGCCCAATCCAGCCATTGGGACCAGCCAGGTGCTTTGCCATGAAGCAAGTGGGGACAAGACTTTACCCTGCACCCAATATCTGCGTGGACTGAGCTCTGCTCTCAGCTGGACACAACCAGCACTTTTCAATCCACCTTCCCCAGGCAGGACCCCTTTTTGGCCTCCTGTGTGTGCTGTGCAAAGTCTGCTTAAGTGAGGGGGGCTGCCAAGTTTGGACCAGACCCCAGAGCAACGCTGTGTCCTGTCTCAGACCCTGGCAAGGAACAAATGCGTCAGGAAAACTGCAAGAAAATCCAGAATAAGCAGGCGCGGATCAATAGCAGGAATCTCTTTCTAACGTCCAGCAAATATTGACTTAAACCCCCAGAGCAGACATGGGCAAATATTGCCTCATCAGACCTTTTGGGGGGATTAAACATGAATTTTTTTCTTGTTGTATCTTTCTGTTCCAATGTTCTACATTTTTTTTTTCTCTTCAGAAAAGAAAGCTCAAGTATTTTAATTTTCAGTCTCTGTGTTCAGAAATCCTCCCACCACCCTCGAAGAAATAACACCATAACACATTAAAAAGAAATCAACATTCCCTGTTAAAAACAAAACAAAAAAAAAAAAACAAAAAAAAAAACAGTTTTACATCTGATTTATACTGGAGAAAGATTTGCTTCCCTTCAGAAACTGATTTTCTTAGTGACATGAAAACTAATTCTTTTAATTTCTGATGCTCTCATTATCTGCATAAACATCCACTACCATGGCGAGAATTTGCCAGGTTCATGGCACATTATTACACCGTGTTTAATTTCTTCCTGAGACTGATAATCTCCTAAATAGTCAGTCTTGACATTTAAACAGGGAGGCATTTGTGGCAAGAAACTCAAATACATCCAACACCAAAGCTGGCTGAATAAACAGAGCAAGGCAAAGAAATTCTCCAAGTGCAACAAGGAAAAGACTGAAATAGAGAGAGGGGTGGGGGGCTCAATCAATAACTTTTACATCTGTGTCAACTACCTGTAGAGCCAGAATGTTCAACTGCAGAAGAGTTATAACAATGCAAACTTGAGGCTGGCAAAGCCATCATCTCACGGCTATTCAGTTCTCCTATCCCTGGGCTACTTCTAGGAAATTAGTTCAGCCTGTTCTTTAACTTCCCTGCATCCACCATGCAGATATGTTGTCTTCTCCCCCATCCCCTGCTCTTCAATATGCTTCTTTTCCTCAATAAATAAATTACCCTCTGCAGGATGTTGTGATATGACAGTCCTGTGGCATAAAGATTACTGACCTGCATTTCTGTACCCAAAATTACTACAAGACCATTTGGGGGTGTTGGTGACAGCAGCTGAACATGAGCCAGCGTGTGCCCAGGTGGCCAAAAGGCCACCAGCATCCTGGCTGGTACCAGCACTGGTGTGGCCAGCAGGCCCAGGGTAGTGACTGTCCCTGTGCTGGGACCTGGGGAGGCCAAACCTCAAATCCTGGGGGCAGTTTTGGGCCCCTCATGCCAAGAAAGGGCTTGAGGTGCTGGAGCGAGTTGAGAGAAGGGAACGGAGCTGGTGAGGGGCTGGAGCACAAGTGTGATGGGAGCGGCTGAGGGACCTGGGGGGTTCAGCTGAAGAACAGGAGCTGAGGGGAGACCTGTGAAAATGAACTTCATTAACAATATACTAAACAATTCAACTAAGAATTTAATTGACAAGTAGCACCAGAGACCTGCCTCTGAGCACCAGCCTGGGGGCAGGAATTTGCCACAGACATTTCAAACATTTAAATTCTGCCTCTTTTTTCCTTTTTTGTTGTCTAATTCCAAGATCTCAGAAAAGTTCAGAGGTGAGGGTTTGTCTTCTCAAAGAGATAATGGTTTTGAAACTGATAGAGCTCTTCTTGCCTGGGAGCTGCACTCCATCTCAGACTTGCTGGGTCTTTGTGAAATGGGTGAGTTGCATAGCTGTGGGATTTTTTTATACTTCCCATGGGAGTATTTGGTGCTGACCACAACTGAAGACAATATGTCAAATCTGGGTTAAAGTAGTACAGCAACTCCCCTCGTCCGAGATACATTTTTTACTGCTTTTGGTCATTTATTTTGCACTCTCACCTTCTTAAAACTATAAATTCTCCTCTGTACTCCGTAATGATCAAAGGTGGCAGTCCAAGAAAGGCCAGCTGAAGGTAGTTTTGGGTGATATCATGCCAGTTTCAACTCTCTCCCTTCTTGTGGATGACCCTGTACAAGTCAGTTGTCAGTTTCCAGATAAATCCTCCTTCAGTAGCTCATGAGCTACTGAATTGCAGCTGCAGAGCTGGCAAGGTTGCAGGACTTCCCTCAGACAAGACAGACAGGGGGATGGGGCAGAGTCCACGAACATGACACCCAGACATGCACAGTCATGATAACCCTGCAGATGGCATCTCTGTAGTGATGGACAACAGATGCTCTCCACATTTTCTACCCATCTGAGGCACAAAGCAGGATAGAAGCCCTAACACCCAGCTCTGCTGTAAGGATGTCTCCTGCTAGATAGGGTTTGTGGTAGGGAAAACATTTCTTATTACACCAGTCTGCTACTGATTAGTTGACAAGGTTTCCATCACATCAGGCCTTCTGCGGATATGTAATAGAAGCAACAAAATTCTGTGGTGGTTACACTTCACTAGCAGGGGCTCAGAATTGAACTAGATGTGTTAACTGACTGGAAAAAAAAAAAGGAAAATTTAAGTGCAAGCTGTTTAGTAATTAAAGAGTGGTAACATGGTTATTTCCCATGGGAGAAGGAGTGAGCTTATCACCCGTGGGACATAGATTCATAAAATCATTTTAGTTGGAAGAGACCATAGAATCATAGAACCATAGAACAGTTTGAGTTGAAGGGACACCTTCAAAGCTCATCCAGTGCCACCCCTGCCATGAGCAGGGACATCTTCACCAGCTCAGGTTGCTCAGAGCCCCGTCCAGCCTGGCCTGGGATGTCTCCAGGGATGGTTCATCCACCACCTCTCTGGGCAACTCTCAAGTTCATCAAGTCCAACACTACATGGAGAGTGTGATGGTTTGATGGGGAAGGGAGAGAGTTGTGGTTCCTCAAGCATTTTTACTTCTTAGTGAACAAATATTGTGAACAAGACAAGAAAGAGCAGGAAAGAGAAACTCATCAAATGCTTTCTGCCCTCCCAGACCCAACTCATACACTGGGTTTCCTCTATGGCAGAAGGCTCCCATCCAATCTCAAAACAGTGCAAGACAAAAAAAAAACAGACCAAAACATAGAAACTCTAATGCATTGTAATTGGATTTTAAATTATCTTTAAACATCACTATCTCAAACATGTGTCCTCTGATATTCTTCAAGCTAGTAACTTTATTAGAATAATTGTAGTCAGAAGGGATTTTTTTTCCCACTCTATTTGATGGCCCTATCAGAAGAGCTCCAGGTAGCTGTCAAGGGTCTGGGGAAGAAATGCCGTCCACCTGCTGCTTCCCTACGCCACTCTTTCTTTATTTATGACAAACCTTGAGGAGCCGGGCTGAAACCAAGCACCAGGCTGATACCTGACACCAGCACTGAGCCAGACTCTGGGTGATTTACACTGGGGAACAAAGCCAAAGGGAAATACAACTGTGTGAAGGGAAGGAGTTGGCACTGTGGAGTATGGAGGTATGTGATCAGCCAGCACCTTAACAGAGGTAGCCCATTTTGGAGTAGTAATTTTGCTCCTCCTGTACTGTTTTTATTCTCCATGTGTTAACATAAAAATCTCCAACGGCCGCTATCCACTATTACTTCACATTTCTCAAGGTCATTGACACCCAAAATGTGAAAGATTAGATCTCTGCCTCCAGGCTTGGAGCTCGATTACCCAACTGCAAACCTTGAGCGACGCCGGTCGTCTGACAGCAAAGTCTGGTCCAATGAAGGCATTAAATAGACCTGTGTGTGGCCAGGCAAGATGTGGAGCCCAAATATGTGTCATAGTTCTCAGATTTCATTGTGTTCCCACACAAGACTGTGCTCTGTATCTGCGCTACTCTCCTCTGAACTCTCCATGACCATAACACCTATGTTTGGGACAAATACAAGTCAAGAGCTAAGACACCTGGCCAACCTGGATACCTCAATACCACCACCATGATACTGAGGGCTGGAAACATCTTAAACTATGGTATAACTTGTATAGTTTAGCTTCCCAATATTTGGCTTTTAGAATAGTGGTAGGCTGTAAAAGATTTTGATGTTTGTGTGTGGGAAAGTGTTTAAAAAGTTTGCAACTCCTGTCCCTGTTTTAAAGGATGATAATGCAGTGCTTTATAGTTCTGGGAGGTTTTTTTTTGTAACACTAGGTCTTCATCAAGGACTTCTTTTGTTTTGTGTGGCTGGCTATTGGGGGTGGGAGGTTGGTTTTGGGGAGGTAACGCTGCTGGCACAAACGCTGCTTGATCTGGGACTGGAAAGGCTGAATCACTCTTTGGGTTTCAGTCCAAAACTTCCCACAAACTGGTCTCATCCCAGCAGGGAACAGAACTTGACGTTGTATGAAAAATCCCAAAGATGAGCAGGAGGAGAATTAAAGTGGGTTTATTGTAGCTTTTTCCTTCGGCAAATTCCAGGCTAAGAAACTACAAGACAGTGATTGGTATCATCACCAAATGGCTCATTTACATCCATCTATCTGCTCCATGAAAAAAGAAAGGAATGTTTGGATCTGGTGGTATTGACCCAACGTAATGCAAATGCACAGCAAGGACCTTCAGCTGCTCAGGGACAAGCCGATGCCAGATGCTCTGCCCATGGGTTGCAGCTAAGGTCAACCAGGCAACAGCAAGAAGCGTAGCAGGAGCTGTGGACCTTTTGACATTCCTTGGAGGTGTGACAGTCATGACAGGCTCCACCAAGACCTGTATTATCAACATGACAATTTCAGAACCATCAGCAGTGCAGGACATCTGGGTACATCAGCATGAAATGTCAGATTGCATTCGACCAGCTAATTGAGGGGAAGTCATTATGGCCTCTGGGCTCAGCCTATGCTGACCTACACCTAAAAATACTCCTCCCTTGATCTAGATGTTTTCTGTGAAGTCACTTAAGTAACACAGGACTTGGGTGTCAAACTGTTGCATCTGTGGAGTGCACTTTCTAGAAACCCTAAAATGACACAAGGAGATAAAGCATCCCTGGAAATATTCAAGACCAGGCTGGACAGGGCTCTGAGCAACCTGATCTGGGTGAAGATGTCCCTGCTCCCTGGCAGGAGGGTTGAACTAGATGGGCCTGTTGTGACAGGACAAGGGAGGCTGGTTTTAAACTGAAGTAGGAGAGATTCAGGCCAGGCATGAGGAAGAAATTCTTTCCACTGTGGGTGGTGAGAGCCTGGCCCAGGTTGGCCAGAGAGGTGGTAGATGAACCATCCCTGGAGACATCCCAGGCCAGGCTGGACGGGGCTCTGAGCAACCTGAGCTGGTGAAGATGTCCCTGCTCGTGGCAGGGGTGGCACTGGGGGAGCTTGGGAGGTCCCTTCCAACCCAAACTATTCCATGACTCTATGATTAACCCATTCTGGTGAGTTCAGGTGCAAATGGCCAGATCTTGGTATTGTGGTACTGTCAGGATTGTGAGATGTATGACTTGGATCTCCAGATTAACGTGCTGTGAAATGCACAGTGGCAGTGACTGAATGTTGATCCTCAGCAGACGCAACTTGATATTCAATTGATGAAAACCCTAATTTCAGCCTGATTGAGGTTCTCTGCGTAGAGTCTCTCGAGTCCCTTTCACACAATAAAAGCAAATAGCCAGGAGAAAAAAAAAATCAGACTGCTTGCCCACCACTCCTGCAGCCCACTCTGCAATCACCCTGGCGCATCTCAAAGGGGGGTCTTTAAAATCCTACCTTTCATTGTAAAAATGATTAATCTCCTTTCTTGCCAAGAACAAAGGGACCTACAGCAAGCTTTGCATTCAGCAAGGAAAACCAAGAGCAAGCAACCTTTTATTTTATATACCATCAGTCATGGGCTACAGGTTTTTGGTAGAAGAGCTGACAGGCAGTTGTACCAGAACCAGAAGGGACCTCACTGTAGGCACAGCTTGTTAGAAATGACCTGGGAGCTGTGAGAACTCGACGCCTTTGAAACGAGTATGAAACAGTTTGATTTTTTTTTTGCTCCATTTAATATGGGCTCAGCAGGAGCTGGAGATGGGTGCCAAAGCGAAGCCAAGCAAAAATCACTCAGCCAAGCCTCCCCAATGCCTCTGCTGCTCGCCAGGGCATTTAGTTACAGAAGCGTGAATTCCCCTCGCTCGTGCCAAACATATATTGCTACAGGATGAGTAATTTTGCTTTTATAAATTGAGCCGTCACTGGGGGTAGGCAGATGGTAACGCAGAACTGCGCATGCGTCTCCCAATCTTTCCCACTCCTGTATCACTGGAGCAACCTGGGTTTAGTAATATTGCTCAAAGCACTTTCATTTTAAACATTGACCCTAATTAAAATAAAATAAAATAAAATAAAATAAAATAAAATAAAATAAATAAAATAAAATAAAATAAAATAAAATCCCCAAATTGAGCTTTTCAGAGCTGGGGAGGTGGCCTTTCTTAAGTCCAGCTCTTTGCTCTGTAGTGGAGAAATATGATTTTGCAGATGCAAAAAACTGGTGCTCAAGGAAGTTGGTTGAAGTGCTCAAGGTTTCCCATGGAGACACACTGGCTGAAAAACAGCAGTTACATTTCCTTTTTTTTCCTTAACATTCTTGGAACTTGAATAATTAGTAGAACAAATAAGGGTCTTTTTCCATAGTGGTAAGGCTGTTTGCATAATATCCAGTATGACTGAGGATTAATTCTGTCAGCATCTTTTTTGTATCATATCAAATCCTTTTAATGTTTATTTTTGTAATTTCCATCTCCTGTCATATCTGAGGAAGAAGAAAATTGACAGGTCCTGTTTTCCACGCTGTTCTGCTTAAATCAAATTAAGCTGATTTATAGCAACTCAGTAATTTGCATTTATTTTCTAAATGGGAAAACCCAAATCCCTCTCTGCTTGTCTTTCTAAAAACAGTTCAAATTATTTCTTGAGAAAAATCAGTCCAGGAATACACAGTTGTAATGAAGGAAATCACACTTCTTCCTCTTCATCTGAGCAGAGATGAAGAAAAATTTTAAATTATTAATATTGTAAAGTTTACTGTTTCACTGATCAAAGCAGGTGGGAAAGCAGAAGAACGACAAGATTTGGGTCATAGTTTCAGGGGAACAACTACTGCTTTTCCTCTGAGCAAAGACTTTTACTAGAATATGTCCTTATACTAATTAACTGTAATTGGACTTTTCCCCTGTCTCTCTCACAATTATGTTACGATTATCATTTCAAAGGCAGGCAATATTTTGGCAAATAACAATTTGGCAGCAGGGAGACAGTAAAGACCAGTTGCTATTATTTAATGGCAATGTGAATTTGAATGATATAGGGTGCCATGAGTCAATGGTAGAAAGGACTGTGCTTTTGCTGCTCTCCATGTGAGTGCAGGACATAAATTCTTCCTAAAAAAATGGATCAGATATTCAAATAAAGCACTTGAGCTTTGCTGTATAAAAATATATACTTCTTTTTGTTGTTAATAATATATAAAAATACAACTGTGTGCCACCACTGAGAAAAGTTTTGAGACAACAATCAGGCAAAACAAGCCACAGAAAATGGGTCCCTGTGCATTTGGAATGAAATGCAATCAATGGGTTGTAGGGTGAAAAAATAATGTTTCGGGGTTATATAAAGGATGAACATGTCACAAGAGGTTTGGGTTCATTTCTTTGATAATAAGGTCTATCCAATGAGCCCAGTGAGCGATGCCTTGATGGAGCGGGCATCTGTCCCCTGATGATTCGGGACTTCAGGCTGCTCCTCATATCAAACTATTCCTTATCCTGCCAATATTCCCACTGAAATCCAATCAGATGAGTAAAACGGGAGTAAAAAAATCCACATCTTGAGCAGTGCTCCCCTCGTATCAACCACTCAGTTTTCACAGTGCTGTTGCTGTTATTTTTGGACACAGCAACCCACATTTCCTGCTTAGACTCATATCCACTATAATTTATAGTCCTATTTCTACAAGGGGTTGAAGGTTCTTTGGATTGCAATAGCAAAACATGTTGCTTATCTTGCTGGTGTAGGTCCAGTGGTCGTCTGCTTGATAGGTGGTGGGCTCATCTAGCTGGGAGAGCGCCTTGGTCAGCGTGGGAGTTGAACACAAACCACCTGCCACCTTCTTCACTGACAGATGGTTGTTTTAATGCAAGAGGCATCATGTCCTTCTCCTGTCTGGTGGGCTGCTCTACAAGAAGTCAGGGGACGAGGTGCTAAAAGCAGATTTCACAGGGATGAGCTGGAAGACGTCTGCAGACTTCACGCGTCCCATTCTGTCTGTAAAAATATTTGATTTATTTTCTAGCCTGGGCCTGTGAAAACTCCAGGAAACAATCGAATTAGAGATGATGCTGGCTCTGGTACACATTTGAACTTTTATGAAAAAGTCTAAACTTTAATTTGATTTATGCCTGTAACAACATTTGTGTTTATACTAATAAATTCAACACGTATATGGTAATCCCATAAAGTGCAGTTATCTGCTCTGAGCTGAAAACGGCCCAGCTAACCCCAAATAAGACCATATGCATGGACCCTGACAGCATCATCTCCCCTTATTTGTCTGTGTCCAAAACACTAACAGAAGTGTTCAAGGAATGGAAAATGGAGTCTCTTGTAGAAGTCCTTTTGGAGTCTGTTGGGTAGAGCAATAAATGCCCTTTGGGGCTAAGAACTCCTTCCAATGGCACCAAGATCTGGATGTTCACCAATGCTCACATCCCAGCTACCCTGCATTAACAAAACTTTTGTCTGAATTTAATAATGAGTGCATCAGCTCCTTTTTTATGTAATTTGTCCTTTTAGCCCAGGACACAATCTTCTATTAATGTAATCCTGTTAGCAGATGAAATATAGACTTCAAGTCTATATGCCAACACAACCCATTTCCAGGTGAGTGGTTTATCCCCAGCAACGGACTCACTAGTGCTCCAACTCCTCCAGGCCATCGGGACAGGGGTAAATATGGGTGGAAGAAAAGCTGCAAGAAAGCATATGGGCGGCAAAAATTACCACAGCAATGAGAAACCTGGAAGATGGGAGGGCTCTGCCCATGTCCCAGGACCTCAGCCATGTCCCTGTGGGGTTTCCCTGCCTTCCTCCAGAGAATAATTCAGTTCACCAGAAATTCTGTCATTGGTCCAAAAGGTAGTTCCAGAAATCAAAATCTATTTTGTTAGTCCTTTTTCCATTGTACTGATTGGTCAGAACTGGCGGTCAAGAAATGTTTTTTCTTCCCAAGTCTACTTATGGGCTCACAGTATGTCTGGGAACATGTCTTCATAGAACGACCTGGTGACACCAGGTCTGTTTGGTGGCTGATGGGCTGGAACGGGGCTGGATGCTGCATGAATGTCCTAGTTCTTCTAGGTGAAGTCCCCAAACATTTTCAATTTTATATAGTCCATATTTTTTGAAATGTTCAGGTACAGAGTTGCAGCAAATCGAGCCCCCACATTGCGTTTACCAAGTTATGCACGCTCCTCAAAATACAAAAAGATGACTCATGGGATTTTCAAAAGTGTCTTGGCATGTAAATCCCACCATCTTAAGAGGCTGTAGCCTACTCTGTTTAGGAGCTTTTGAAAATCCCAGCAGCGTCACTCTGAATCCCTAAGCTCGCATCGCGTTCTCCAGGACAATGCCTGGTTTCTGCTACATTTTCTGATGGTTTGGGCTTATTTGCCATTACCGGAAGGTTACCCTGATAGTTAGACTTTTCTTTCTAGGCTAAGGAGGAGATTGCTTTACACGACGCCTTTCATCTTCCCTAATATGCTCCATATTATCCTCTTGATTTCTTCCATCTGGGCAAATCTTTTGTTGACCTCACCTGAAATCTAAAACCTTTCAAAATAAGCCCTTCCACTTCTCTCCTCTGATCCGGTGATGGTGGATATGACTGGGAGGTCAGAAGTCTGAGATTAGTCGTGACCTCACTCTTGGGCTTCGCATTGGCAGTAGGTTAAGAGGCTTTGAACTTGGCATCCTGACAAATTGTTATTACCACATACCAAAAATCAGCTCACCCTCGCATCTGTGGGAGGGTATGGGGGGAAAGACAGGGAGATGGATTCCTTCAAAGGGGAAAGCTATTCCACACAGCACGACACCGAGACAGGAACATTTAACCCAAGAACCCCAAGGTAAAATCCTGACAGACACAAACTCCTAAAATACAGCCCAGAAATGCTCTTAATTGAATCCTAAATGGCTCAGATGATGTGGACAGTGAATACTGCCTGAGCTTTTATTTTTAGAGGGTGAGCTGCCAACCTCTCATGAAAACTGAGTAGGGACCAGATTTCTGCACTGAATGACTCTCACATTTTACAAATCCAAGAATAAATAAATTCAGGCTGATGTGAATATTTAGTCTGTAACTCCAAAAGACGTGACAAGATTTTCAGCATCCTCTGACTCTGCTATCAGAGGAAAAAGCTTCAACTAAGGATGTTCTCAAATGTATTGACCTCCACCTGAAGAAATAAATTTTATTTTAATTTAATGCTAACCTTCATTATTCTCTGCTTTTAGCCTGGAAAAATGAAGCTGTTGCAATCTTCTCTCTGTCAGACTGTGTGTGTGTGTTCATCTCTGTCCATTCCCCCTGTAACAGCATCTTACTCCGTTGGCCAAGGTCAACCACACTTGAAGGAGATCAGAGGCCAAAGAGGATTTGTTTGGTACCCCCCTGATAGCAAGGCTTTCTAGCCAGTCAGTCGGGGAGAGGCAGACCTATAACCACACCAAAACCAGACAAATTCAACTCAGAAGTAGAGTCTGTGTTTTTAACGGCACGGCTGTTAAATGCGAAAAGCTTCAATCTGATTTTGTCTCTTCTCAGGCAGCAGAGTCAGTCAGCCTCAAGACACAAATCCAGAGGAAACCTGGCTCCTTTCGATCCAGAACTACCTGTTTCTTAGATTTTAAAGTCACAGTGGGCCATAAGATCATCTATTCTGAGCTCCATATAATACGGACCATAAAATTGCATACTCCAATAAGGAACCCAATAACTTGTGCTTGGCTAAAACCTCTGTTCCAGCAGGCATCTGCTCACAATTTGAAAATATCTGAAGAGGAAGAATCTACTACTTTCATTGTTATTTTGTCTCAACACTTAATCATTCCCACTGTTAAAGCACTGGGCCTCATTTTGAAATGAAATATGTCTGCTTTTAGGTTCCGGCCTTAGACCTCTGATAGACTACAAGGCTCTGTTGCCTCTGGGTGTTTTCTCCTGAGGACAAACTTCTATCCTCCTTGAGCCTCCTCTTGACCTTCCCTTGGTAAGTGAAGCAGGTGGAGATCTAACATGAGACTTGTTTTTCATAGGCTTTTGAAACTTTTTTGTGACTTTTTACTTTTTTTTTTTTTTTTTGAGGGGCCTTTCAAAACAGGTTGACATAGCAATAGCTTGGACAACTTAGAAACTGAATTTTTATTGATGCAGTCAATGCACATGAGGGACCCAGGCAGAGAAAAGGGTGAGGGGTGAAGAGGCAGGAATTCAAACAAACCCAAGAGGCTTGTTTCTCAGTCTGATGTGGGCCTTTGACAGTGTTAAAACGTTCCTGTTGTTTGATACCATCATCTCCCCTGCTGAAATTATTAAGGCAGGAACCAACATTACAGAGAGAGCCAGCAGAAAAAGCAATGACACATTCAGGACTCACGAGAGGCTTCCACTGAGGATGGGGAAGGGCTGGCGAAGACACAGAAATGACAATGTGATATCTTCATGGCTTCCTGACCATGTCCCAGAGATGGTGGCTCATACAGTTTCCCTTCTGGGGTTCTTCTGGCACAGCCTGGCTGAGTCTCATCTCTTGCTCTGCAGGATGTCCAGATTTAACTGCAGTAGACAGGAGAGCACAGAGGCTCTTCTCAGTCAATCTGACGGAGTTCAAGGAGGGTGAAAAGCAGAACCTGAATATTTATGCACACTGACTTCAGCTCTTAAAGCCCTCACTGCCTGGCCCAGCGGTAACACAGCCTGTAAATCTCTCCTTGCATAGTTTTCATTTCTAAATTCTCCTTTAAATCAGAAAACCTGCATCTGGTGGAAGAATAAGCCAAGCATAACAATGGCTCATGGGGTGTGGTGGTAAAGCAGACAAGTGTCTCACTGCAGATGAAGAACCATGTGTTGGAGCCTTCCTCTGCATTCAAGACATTGACCACCCACAGCAGCTTCATCCATCATGGGTCACCAATGGATGGGTCATGGATGGACAAACCAGCCTTGGTGCCTTCAGCTCAGGACCAAGCTCTGGCATTCAGCAATGACCCCATCCACAACCCAGTCCTGTTGGAATGCCACAGCTGATGCCACAGAGACTGCTCACCTTCAGTTCTCTATTGTAATCACCAGCAGAAAGCACATTGAGCATTAAAGAGGGAAAAGAGCAAGTCAGAAAAGGGAAATTAACTAAAATAGGTTTTGGGAAGTCCAGACTGCAAGGATGCAGCATGTCCTTCACTTAACACAACGTTTTTATTTCCTTGGTTTGTTTTTCTTGCAGAAGAATTGGAGGAGAGCAAACAAGGTTGCTGACCTGCCAAATGCATGTCTATCTTCACAAGCATTGCTGTTGAGTGGGCAACACAGCTTCACATGTGCAAAGAAAACAGGGACATGCCCAGCACTTTGTGGCAGCCCTATAATGTCGCCTCACTAGTATATGCCAGAGGAGATGGGAGTACCTGTGCTGTCCTGCAGACACTTCTTATTTTCTAGTCCTTCTTCACTGCATTGCACTGGAGACTTTTTTTTCATGGGTCTGCTGAGATCAAATACCTACATATTTCCCAGACAGACTTAGAGCAAGGGAGATCCAAAACAAAAATTGGCTTTTATGGGACTTTGGCCAACAAACTCTTCCGAGTGCAACGGCACCGATCTGTGTGAAGCGTGTGAAACAGCACTAACAAGGAGAGGAAGAGGGTTTAACCTCTGTTCCAGAAACCATAAATCACCATCCAGAGGGTGAAAAATGAGTAGCAACTCTACAGCTGTAAAATCCACATGCTATGCTAGGCTGAGAAAACAGCAACATTGGAAGTAGCAAATTTCCAGAGCCCGAAAGGAGCTCAATGGCTTTCCAAAGACATTAAAGTGTCCCCAAAAGCCCCTTTGGCAACTTTGGTGAGCTGACTGACTTTCATCCTGCAGGGAAAGAAAGGGATAGTTTTTCTCCATTGTGTCCCCATTCCTGCCAGCTCGGAGGTAAGAGAGACTTCAGTCCAGCTCCTCTACATGCAGACAAGGTGAACGTCCATGAGGATGTGTATTTGTTCCCATCCTGCACATGTCCAGCCCACCATCAACAGAGCAAATAAATTTCTCTCCTGATCTCTTAGTCACAGGACCATGTGGTCGTCTCAGGTGCCCCTAGCTCTGCTGCCTTTAATGGGGTCCATGATTTCAAGCCATCAGTGGAAGCCACCATAAGAACTCTACCAATTTTGATGGAGGTTTTTAACAATGGACGATGTCGTTCACACTGCAGTTCCCAGTCTGTTGCTTGAAGCTTGTGGGAAAACACCAGATGAACCTGTCCTGCAGCAGTGGTGGACTTTGCTAGATCCCCAGGTCTGGTTTCCAAGGGTGGTTTTGATGGTTGAGTTGGACTTCTCTGTAGTAGACGCTCAAGAGAGTACAGTGGATAAGACAGGTTAGGAGGCGCCTTAAACGCTTCAGGAACAGTTTGAACAGGGTGACAAGAAAGTCTTCACTTCATGAACTGAAGGAACTGAGGGACCTGGGGGGTTCAGCCTGGAGAACAGGAGCTTAGGGGAGACCTTCTGATCTGAAAGGAGCTTGGAGCCAGGGGGGGTCGGGCTCTGCTCCCAAGGAACAAGCATCAGGAGCAGAGGAAACGGCCTCAAGTTGTGCCAGGGGAGGTTGAGGTTGGATATTGAGAAAAATTTCTTCATGGAAAGGGCTGTCAGGCATTGGAACAGGCTGCCCAGGGCAGTGGTGGAGTCACCATCCCTGGAGGGGTTTTGAAGATGTGTAGGTGAGGTTCTTAGACACAGAGTTTAGTGACAGTGTGAGGTTAACAGTTGGACTTGATCTCGAGGGTCTTTTCCAACCAAAATGATTCTGTGGTTCTAACCCTTGGAAGCTGGTAGGGCCAGTGCCAGAGGGGAAAAGGGAAGAAGGAAGAGCTGCTGGTGGGATAGGGAAGGCCAACAGGATGCAAACATACAGCATCATACACTGGGGCACAGACTGGGTTTTGTGACTTTTTCTGTCTCTCAGGTCACTCTTTAGCTGACTGGCACTATCCTTTACTATGGTTGTTCCCCGAGACATGCATGCAATAATGCAATGGTTTATAAATCATTGACTTCTGAATCATAGAATCATACAATTATGGAACACTTTCGGTTGGAAGGGACTTTCAAAGCTCATCCAGTGCCACCCCTGCCATGAGCAGGGACATCTTCACCAGCTCAGGTTGCTCAGAGCCCTGTTCAAGTTCACAAAGGACACAAAGGCCTTCAGATATTCCCAGGCAGATGTGCTGTAGAGACATCCAATCTGGCTGCAAAAGGAGCAGACATTCATCTGCTACTACAACACAAAAGTATTTAAACCTTTAAGGTTTATGCCAACATGTAATGACAGGAACTGGGACTATCTCATTTTAACCAGTTACACTTAGCAAGCCAGCTCCTGGACAGCAGGAGACAGCAGAACGTGGCTCTGTCCCACACGGGGTGTTGTCTACGCATGGCTGCTTGAAGAGCTTATCTCAGTTTCGAGCTCTGGCATGAACATCTCCCCAGTCACCGCTCCCAACCCAGCTCAAGCTCATGTTCTTCCACCAAGACGCACTGGCACCTCCCAGCACATTTCACAGTAGGTTTTTATTAGTCCAGGCACATGCATACATTTTCCTTTTCTTTTCTTTTCTTTTCTTTTCTTTTCTTTTCTTTTCTTTTCTTTTCTTTTCTTTTCTTTTCTTTTCTTTTCTTTTCTTTTCTTTTCTTTTCTTTTCTTTTCTTCTTTTCTTTTCTTTTCTTTTCTTTTCTTTTCTTTTCTTTTCTTTTCTTTTCTTTTCTTTTCTTTTCTTTTCTTTCCTTTTCTTTCCTTTTCTTTCCTTTTCTTTCCTTTTCTTTCCTTTTCTTTCCTTTTCTTTCCTTTTCTTTCCTTTTCTTCTTTTCTTTTCTTCTTTCCTTTTCTTTCCTTTTCTTTCCTTTCCTTTTCTTTCCTTTTCTTTCCTTTTCTTTCCTTTTCTCTTTTCTTTTCTTTTCTTTTCTTTTCTTTTCTTTTCTTTTCTTTTCTTTTCTTTCCTTTCCTTTCCTTTCCTTTCCTTTCCTTTCCTTTCCTTTCCTTTCCTTTCCTTTCCTTTCCTTCCCTTCCCTTCCCTTCCCTTCCCTTCCCTTCCCTTCCCTTCCCTTCCCTTCCCTTCCCTTCCCTTCCCTTCCCTTCCCCTCCCTTCCCTTCCCTTCCCTTTCCTTCCCTTTCCTTCCCTTTCCTTCCCTTTCCTTCCCTTTCCTTTTCCTCTTTCCCTCTTTTCCTTTTCTTTTTCCTTTTCTTCTTTTTCCTTTTCTTTTTCTTTTTCTTTTCTTTTCTTTTCTTTTCTTTTCTTTTCTTTTCTTTTCTTTTCTTTTCTTTTCTTTTCTTTTCTTTTCTTTTCTTTTCTTTTCTTTTCTTTCCCTTTCCCTTTCCCTTTCCCTTTCCCTTTCCCTTTCCCTTTCCCTTTCCCTTTCCCTTTCCCTTTCCCTTTCCCTTTCCCTTTCTTTTTCTCTCATTTTCTTTTTTTCTTTTTAACTCCATGTCTTACATGTTTTTGAACCTAAAAGGGAAGGGCTTCTTAGTTTTACAGGTTTGGATTTGTTCCTCTAGATTTAGGGTCGTATCTCTTAACAAAAACAAAATGCTGGAGTCCAATCTGTCAAATTAAAGCAAAGATTTACCAAAGGAAAATATGCTTGCAAAGTAAATATAAATTAATTTAATTGGTTCCTATTATCACTTCTATTGGAGCCTGCAAGTATAATCTGGTGCTGAAGTAATTAATTGGGTGTGAAGTAGCTACTGTGCCAAAACTCACTTGTAGGGAATGAAACTCGCAGACTTCTTGGCCTGACTGTTACCTGCAGCGTCTTGGCTTTGTTATTCTGCAAATCACAGCACTGAGCTGTGCAATCAAATGCTCAGATAAATGCCTCACGTTGTGTTTTCATGACGGGGTGGTTACGACTACAGGCGTTTTCCCACCCGGGTCAGGTCGAGATTGGTTTCGGAGGGGAAGTCAGAGGACAGGTTTAGCTCTGCTGGGATTGCAGGCACTTATTTTTGTGGTTTTCTGTGGCTTAATATAGCCTCAGCTTTAATGGCTCTGTTTTTTCCCCTCCTTGCTCTGGCCTTGCAACAAAGGATCTTTGTCTGGTGGTTTGCAGAAGGGATGGGGAGTGATGGCACAGGTTTGTTCCCAGCAGCAGTACCAATGTGAGAGTCACCACTCACAGTCTTTCATTCCATTTTGCTGGCATGGTCGCTCACACAAGCTGGGAATTAGCTCAAGCTGGATCAAAAGTAACTCAGGATCAAGTAAGGCAGAGATTTTGGGATCCTGACATGTCCTGAGATGACGCTCAGCTGCTATGACTGGAGAAAACAGGAGACATGGCTCTTCCTGATGCTTCTCAAGAAGAGTCCCTCTTATTTTTGCAGTTATGTTCCCAAACCCTGCTCTTCCCTGCGCTGGGTAAAGATAAAGCTGAGCTTGGGAATTCAGCCCACACTTATGCATTTGGTTTTTTCTCTGCTGGGTTCAAAGCAAGCAGAACTATAACTGCTAAACACCCCCAGGAAAGTGGGTGTGAGGTGGGGGTGGTCCTTGCAGAGAGTCGTTGGATGGACATCACAGAGTCCAGCCTGCCCTTTAGGTGTAGGAGCAAAAATCATCTCCAAACACTTTGAGGTTGTTCAGTCTGGAGAAGAGAAGGCTTGTGGTCAGAGTGTATGGATGAAACCTCTGGAAAATCAGCTGTAATGATTCCTCCATCTGTCTCCCATAAGCTGCACCACTGCAGGTCCCACAGATCTCCTGTGAGGACAGGCTGAGAGTTGGGGGGTTCAGCCTGGAGAAGAGAAGCTCCAGGGAGATTTATTGCAGCCTTTCTGTAGTTAAAAGGGGCCCATAAGAAGATGGGAACAGACTTTTGAGCAAGGCCTGTTGTCACAGGACAAGTGGTGATGGTTTTAAACTAAAAGAGGGGAAATTCAGGCTAGACATGAGGAAGAAATGTTTTCCCATGAGGGTGATGAAACACTGACCCAGGTTGCCCAGAGAGGTGGTGGATGAACCATCCCTGGAGACATCCCAGGCCAGGCTGGACAGGGCTCTGAGCAACCTGAGCTGGTGAAGATGTCCCTGCTCATTGAAGGAGGGTTGGACTGAATGGTTTTTAAGGTCCCTACCAACCCATGCTTTTCTATGATTCTATTCTTCTGATACTCTCCTTATGCACCTCCTGCCTACAGGGTCTTGCAGGCAGCTTGCCACCATGTGGCTTTTGGAGGCTGCTTGAAGGCACACACAAAGATCTTAGAGGGACAAGACAACACTAAAACCACAAGGACTTCGGGGTGGCCGCTGCCCACCCAAAGCTCTGACTAAGACTAGAAATGGGCTTTGGTGCGGACAAGCCTTTACGTATCGGGAAACCAGTTCTGCTCTCTGGAGTCTGCAGTGAAAACAGCAAAGACAAAAGAAGTGCTGCTATTATCGGAGCTGAGGAAAATGCTGATAAAAACCTTCAGACCTAAAGAAAAAAAGGTTTTCTGAGCTAGAGCCCAACACTAGTAGGAACAGCCTGATCACTATTTTCCAATCTTTCCCCTCCAGGGAAAGCAGAGACTTGCCCTTATCTTATGTCCTTTTAAAGTAGCATCAGTGTTCTGGTTTTTATTAAAAGGTTTGATTTGTTTAAAATTGTGCAGTTTTTGGTTCGTGAAATTTATTTCTTTCCACCTCTTCCTCTCTTGCTTTGTATAAATATTTATATATGCATTTAACCAAAAACTTATTCTTAAATACGGATTCCAGCAAGAGCCAAGATCTTCTTTAAGGTGTCTGGAGATTTTTGCTCCATTCTCAGCCCTGCCAACGTGTCTTTTGTGCATCCTCGAGTCCTTCCCTCAGTTTACTTGTATCCACAGATTTGGTTAATGCAATCCCACATCACTGGTGGGACCGAATAATTCTTGCTTGCCATCCACATGGATTCTTCTGGATGTTGGATGCTCAGGACCAAGGCAGCCCTGTGGAAACCAGGGTCCTGTCTTATTTTGGGGAGAAAGTCCCAGGACACAGAGAAGGGAGCCAGAACCAAGCTCACCCAGGATGGTTGAGATGCACCCCGATGCAAAGACACCCCAGACATATGGTCTGGTCCCCAGCCGAAGCCCTCAGACCCTGGGGACCAAGGGGGGGTATTTTCCAAAGGCAGAGCTTCCCTGTAAATCCCCAGTGGACACCAGGGGAGGAAAAACACCCAAATCACCCCAGTAGCCTTGCCGTGAACCGCCGGGGCTGGGAATGATCACAGCTCGGCTGGGGAACCTCATAAATCATGTGGAAGTGCAGAGTTATGAGTTTCCTCACACAAACACCCTTAATTGCAGCGTGCTCTGATTGCTGGTGCAAGGCCACGTAAAAAAAGACCAGCGAGCCTGGGGGAGGGGGTGTTGGATGGGGTGATGAAATTTTGGGGGGATGTAGATGGAGTAACAACCCCCCATGAGTTGCAGGGCTGGAGCACAGATCAGATGAGCATCATTCCCCGCCAGCTCTGCCCTGGAGTTAGCAACCTCATCGCGAAAATCCTTACCCCTGCAAATGGTCTGAATGTGTCCAATTTTGCTCCTTTTGGGGCCGGCACTTCCCAGCGAAGCAAAAGTCAGCTCAGACTGGGAGGAAAGGCAGCCTGTGAGTCAGGCATCAATGGGAGCTCCATCTGTGAAGGGCGGTTACTCAATGGTGCAAATGCTCCAGGGCTGTGTCTTTGTAGTAAAGCGATCTTTGTGATCACTCCACGCTCGAGCCGAGTGACTCAGAGTAAAAATAATTAAATATGTTAATAATTATCAGGGGCCCCTTTGATTAAAACAAATAAACCTTGCGGTGTGTAAGCAAGGAGGAATGAGTAGGTTTGCAGGGCTCGGCTCGCAATCAGGACCCAACAGCAAAAGCAGACGCGGTGCCTGAGTTGAGCATCTGAGTAACGTGGTGGAAAGCTCGAACACGACCCAAGGAGATGCCAAGGGTGGCCAGGTCCCTGCATGGCAGTTGCCCCCATCCTCGATCCCAACACACTGCCTCGAGGTCAATGATGAAACAATGGGTTGGAAGCACCACATCTCCACATCTCAGCCCACCCAAGCAGGAGATACAGCAGGTGTGGGTATCTGGTGTGGGAACCAGCATCACGCACACCGCTGAGGGAAGGAAGGGGGCAATTTTGGGAGCTGAAGAAAACGAGAAATATAATTAATTACACCTTGAAGGGCATTCATTCAGGAGCCCTGGGCATCCAATGGATGCGGAGTGGGCGGCAGGGCCCCGGGGTATCCTCGTCCTGCTGCGTCCCCATCCTGGTCCATCCCCATCCCTGTCTGTCCCTATCCCAGAGCATCTTCATCCCTGTCCAACCCCATCCCAGAGCACCCCCACCCTGGTCCATCTCCATCCCAGCACATTCCCACCCCCAGGCTCCAGGTCCCAGCCCTTCCTCCTGCACGCACAGCACCGGAGACCCCCAGTGACGTCCCTCTGGCAGCACCAGACCACCCGCTGTCTTCCCCTTCGCAGCCTTAGACTCCCCAGTGTCCCTGCTGTCCCTTGTGCTCCCCCTTCAGCTCTGCCCCACTCCCCCCTCCCTGCCCCTCAGCCCTTGTCCCCGCTCCAGACCTTTCTGCCTTTGCTCTTGGGCCCCCTCCGGATCCCCAGCCTGGTTGGGGGCTGTGCCACGGGGGTGCCCACCGGCACGGCTGACGCCGTGTTTTGCCTTACAGCTTGTCTTCGTGCAGCCAGAGCCCGATGCTGCTGTGGTTTAGTTGGGCTCCTGATGTGCCGAGAGGCAAGCCAGGCTCCTGGCTTGACTGCTTCAGTGTGGTGCTTGTAGTGTAAACCCGTATCACTAAAGCACTTTTCTGTGCTAACCCTTGTTAAAATCACAGAATCATAGAAAAGCTTGGGTTGGAAGGACATTAAAAATCATCTAGTCCAAGGCTCCTACAATGAGCAGGGACATCTTCAACTAGATCAGGTTGCTCAGAGCCCCGTCCAGCCTGGCCTGGGATGTCTCCAGGGATGGGGCATCCACCACCTCTCTGGCCAACCTGGGACAGGCTCTCACCACCCTCAGGGGAAAAAAATTTCTTCCTCATATCTCATCTAAATCTACCCTCTTTTAATTTAAAACCATTATCTTGTGTCCTATCACAAGAGGCCCTGCTCTGAAGTCTATCCCCATCTTTTTTCTTAGGCTCCTTTTCAGTCCAGAAAGGCTGCACTAAGGTCTCCCTGGAGCTTCTCTTCTCCAGCTGAACACCCCAGCTCTCTCAGCCTGTCCTCCCAGCAGAGCTGTTCCAGCCTCGCATCATTTCTGTGGCTCCTCTGGCCCCTCTCCAGCAGGTCCATGTGTGTCCTGTGCTGAGGACCCAGAGCTGGACCAGCACTGCAGGGGGGTCTCACCAGAGCGGAGCAGAGGGGCAGAATTCCCTCCCTCCACCTGCTGCTCACGCTGCTGGGGATGCAGCCCAGGACACGGGTGGATTTCTGGGCTGCAAGTGCACGTTGCCGGCTCATGGCCAATCTTTCACCCCCAGCACCCCCAAGTCCTTCTCCTGGGGGCTGCTCTCCATCCCTCCATCCCCAGCCTGGATTGATACCGGGAGTTGCCCCGACCCAGGTGCAGGACCTTACACTTCAACTTGTTGAACCTCATGAGGTTCACATGAACCCACCTCTCCAGCTTGTCCAGGTCCCTCTGGATGGCATCCCATCACTCAGCCATGTCACCTGTGTCACTCAGCTTGGGGTCATCCGCAAACTTGCTGTGTGTGCACTCGATCCCAGTGTCTGTCATTGATTAAGATGTCAAACAGTACTGGTTGCAGTGCAGACCCATGAGGGACACTGGTCCTGTTTGAAGTGGGATATGGTAGACGCTGTGCAGAGCTTGGAAGGCATTTGTAAAAGCATTTCAGAAGTGGGCATGCCCAAACAAGTGTCCCCTCTGTTCCTTGCTCTACATGGGTCACTTTTCCCCTCTCTCCTTGGAGCCAAAGGCAGCATCTGCACCCACTGAACTTTCTGGTCAGCCTTATGGCCAAGGGAGGAGATGGTGCCAGCGTGGTGCTTACCTAGGAGAGCATGGAACTCCTCTTCTGTCCTGGAATGTAGCTGGGGCACTCTCAACAGAGTCTGAAGAAGCCTTTCAATGGCTGTTTTGATCTCTCAAGTGCACAGGTGATAAGAATCAGAGCCTGACGTGTTGTGGGGGCATTTATAGACCTAGCAAAAGGCACTTGTAGAGCAGGAAGGTGAGTTCACACCATATCATGCTCAGGATCAGCAATGCTCTAGGGAATAAATACCAAAACCTACTAACGGGGTGTGTTTCCCATATGAGTGCTTACACAGCACCATACTGCACCCATGCGTGTTACACCACATGCACATTATGGTCACACTGACTGCCAGGAGCTGAAGAAGATCCATCTGACTCAGCTTCACCATACCTTTTGAAGGCAAATTGTAGGCTGGGTGAAGCTGCAGCCATTGAATGAGAAAAATACAGTGTCCCAGGGAGGAAATGCTCTTTGTATCCCAAAGCATTTTTATTCCCAGGATGGAGCTCATGTGAAACTCAGGACTTGGGTTGTCCTCTCTGCATGGGGTTGGGTGTCACAGTGTGTGAGCAGATGCAAATTTTTCACTGAAATTCATCACCTCTTGGGTAATCTGTCAGCACACAATGAAATGACTCAACCATTGGGAAAGAAGCAGGAAAAAAAACCCAAATCCGGTTCAAACTGATTGGGAATTTGAGGGAGATTCATAGAATCATGGAATAATTTGTGTTGTAAGAGGCTTTAAAGATCATTGAGTTCCAGCCCCCTGCCATAAGCCAGGACACCTTCCACTAGACCAGGTTGCTCAAAGCCCCTTCCAACCTGGTCTGGGATGTCTCCACGGATGGGGCATCCACAGCTTCTCTGGGCAGCCTGTTCCAGTGCCTCATCACCCTCATGGTGAAGAATTTCTTCCTTACACCTAATCTAAATCTCCCCTCTTTCAGTTTAAATGCAGCTTCCCTCCCTGGAAACCAGCCAGAGCACCTGACAGCACTGGACACTATCTCCAAACAGGATGTAGCTCTCAGATCTTTTCTTCCCACTCCTGGAGACGGGGCACTGGGAGGGAGGGCAGCCAGCACCGACACCCTCTGCCATGTGGTCTGTGTCTGTTATTTTGGATTCTGCCACACAGCTAGTAAAACAAGAAATGTCCTTATAGTGCTTTTCGGGAGCGGTAACATAAAATGTGTTTGCCGATAGTTTGTTTTTTTAAAGCCCTATTTAAGAAAAGGAGAGGAAAGGGACCCCTGCAAGCGGCACACTTCTAACAGGAGAGCACAACATGCTTGATTGCTCTTTCTTGTCCCAGAGAACCTCATTGACTCCCCGGGAAGGTAAAAAAATAGGGGTTAGGTGATGTAGCTATACAGCATATAAAGCAGCAGCTGCTTAAAACATGGTTGAAGTTATGCAGCTGAGGAGCAAACGTATTTTGGGAAGATACCTGGCCAGCATGCAGCCAGCTATGATCTGATATCCAGGGTAACTGCGCCATCTCATGGTCCCCAGAGCCAAGGAGTTCAGAAGTGGGAGCCGGATGCATGATGTGACTTGTGTTTGCTGAAAAGCATCTTCACAGCCTCCTCTCAGAAAAGCTGCAGCAGTTTTATTCACTGTGGTGAAGTCACCTCCTTCAGAAAGGCCAGGTGGGGGTTTGCTCCATGGATTACTGCCCTACTTTGACAGTAGTCCCAATAGGCTCCAAATGAATCATAGGATCATTTTGCTTGGAAAAGACCCTCAAGATCATCAAGTCAAACCCTCAACCCACCCCTGGCACTAAATCATGTCCCTGAGAACCTCATCTCCGCATCTGTTCAACCCCTCCAGGGATGGTGACTCCACCACTGCCCTGGGCAGCCTGTTCCAATGCCCCAGACAGAGCCCTTTCCAGGATGAAATTGTTCCCCACATCCAACCTCAACCTCCCCTGGCGCAACTTGAGGCCGTTTCCTCTGCTCCTGGCGCTTGTTCCTGGGGAGCAGAGCCCGACCCCCCTGGCTCCAAGCTCCTTTCAGGCAGTTCAGAGATCAGAAGGTCTCCCCTCAGCTCCTGTTCTCCAGCTGAACCCCCCAGGTCCCTCAGCCGCTCCATCACACTTGTGCTCCAGGCCCTCACCAGTTCCATTCCCTTCTCTCAACTCGCTCCAGCACCTCAAGGCCTTTCTTGGTGTGAGGGGCCCAAAACTGTCCCCAGCATTTGTGGTTTGGCCTCCCCAGGTCCCAGCACAGGGACGGTCACTGCCCTGGGCCTGCTGGCCACACCAGTGCTGGTACCAGCCAGGATGCTGGTGGCCTTTTGGCCACCTGGGCATGTGCTGGCTCATCTTCAGCTGCTGTAAACAACATCCCCAGGTCCTTTTCCTCCAGGCTGCTTTCCCGTTGTTCTTCTCTGAGTCCGTAGCATTGCATGAGGTCACATCGTTCCTTCATCCAGTTCTGTTTTAAGACACCCATTCCCTCTGGCTCCTGCTGCTTACCTGCAGATTCAAGCTTGCAGCCCAGTAGATCCCATCCTGGAGAAGGGCTGTCCCAGATTATCATGCACTGTTTCCCTTTCCTTTGATCCACTCCAAGTAATCTCTCCTGTTTGGCACCTCAGGCAGCCCTTCTTTTAGCCTCCTGTTCTCACCCTTCTCACGCTTGCTGCTGATTGTTTGCCATGTCTCTTACAAGCTGTCACTTGGGTATTCACGCCTGGATTTTCCTGGTTTTACCTCCATAAGAGGTTGGGGAGGGGAGTTTTCACTGACTTAAGTCCAGCACAAGATAGTCACCTCCTGTAGTGAAAAGGGAGAGCAGGGTATTATTTGAGTTAAGCAAGCCCACCCCAAGCTGACGATCTAACATAGACCTACAACCACGCCCTAGAAATGCCTCACTTTTTCCCATAGGCCACAGTGAGGGTCAAACTATGTTTATTTTAAGCCCTTAGATGGCTAAAGATGACCTGAATCCCAACGTATACATATCCTATCTGCATCCTACTGTCCCCAGTGATGAGCACCTCCACCTTTTTCCTCTTACCTCCATCCTCATGCTGCTTCTGCAACCAAGTGTGCAACCAAGTCCTTCAGTTTGACTCCATCCTAATTGCAAAAGGAGAGATTGTCGGATAATCTCACAGGTTTCTTCCCCTCATATCTGACAATCAGTCCAGTCCAGAACTCCTGCTGTCTCCTCTTCATCCGTGTTCAGCCAGACAGATTGCATTTCCATGGGTGACTTCTCTTCACCTCATTGATCCAGCATCAGTCCTTGTCTGCAGTGAGATAACGATAAAGATCACCATTGATTTATGACAATGTCACACACACTGTGTATACTGAGTGCTGGTGAGGCTGGCACCTGGAATCTGATGTGATGTGATGTTACAGCTGCCTGGGGGTGAAGACCACTCTTACAGAAACAGGATTCAGCTTAGGAAAAGGGGTTTTACCTGCTCTATTTGGAAATGCTGTTGCAGGAATCACCAGGTAAGAAATTCTCCATATCAGGCCAATATATTAAAGGAGGTGCGTTACTTGCAGTTCGGAAATCTCATCTCTGGATTGACCCAAAATGTGATACACAACCAGAAGAAAATACTTACAAAGTATAGAAGTAGCTGTCCCTCAGTATGAACAGTTTACAAGACAAAGGAGCGATGAGTTGGGGAAACAACTGAAATACAGCCAAGGAAACGTACTTCAAGTCATTTGAGAAGCTGTTTGTAAACTTCACTCAAAATCTTTTCTGCAGTCTTGCCTTCAGCATCCACCCTGGATGTGATCTCCCACTTTGAATTCAGTGCTTCTTACTGAAAGTTTTAAAGCAGAAAGGAGTGACTGATTGCTCAACTTATGCCCAACTTCCGTGACTTCATGCTTCAGCAAAGCAGCACGATGCAAGGTGTCCTTGGAAAGCTGGAAACATCAGCCCTGATGTCCAATAAAACCCATTGATTCAAATAAAACTCATTCTGCTCCTTCCACATCTCTTCCCCTGCCAATTTTAGGATTAAGCTCCCACATGTACTTCATAAGAGGAAAGGGACAGAACTGAACAACCCCATAAAAAAGCTGAAATGTTGTGACCTATGAGGCTTGTCTTACCAGAACATCTTCTAGAGCAGGCACTCAAGTATCTCAGTTGTCTTTATGCCAGCAAACTGAGCATTGCCAAGGCCCATTCCCTGGCCAGATGAGACGCAAGAGTCCACAGCTTTATCATTAATCTCTGTTGCTTTCCAGAACACGTTGGTCATGTCCATCCTAATCACTGGGAAGGCTATTTGACCTGTACTGATCAGGACGATTTGGGACTGCTTGGTCTTGGCTAAAACTGTTTCAGGGACCATGCTAAAAGTTGAGCTGTATGGCCAGCTGAGACCTGTGCTGGTTGTTAGTGTGGATATAGTCAGAGTTTTATTTGCTTGGCAGATCAATGGTGCCCACAGCCTCACCAGTGAACACCAGCCAAGTGAGGTCCAACCTTACCCCACGAGACAGGACCAAGGGTTCAGATTCAGCTCAGGAGGATGTCTGGAAGCAAAGAGAGACCAAGACTGAAATGAAAACTGAATTGTCTGTATTATTTATGAGAGGAGAAGGAAAAAGTTAAAAAAACTCACCTCAACTTCACCTCTTTTTCCCTTTACATTGTGTTTATGACTTTTTTTGTGCAAACAGTACTGTCAATAAACCAGGCATTCAAAGCCCATTCAGCATCTGTCTGGAGTCAGCGGGAGAAGCAGCAGCTACTGGATGGATGAGCTGTAGGGACTAGCAAAGGACAGTGTCACATCCCCATTTGGGTCCCAGCTCTTTCCTCTGCCCTAATTTAATTAAGTAATGAGCCAATTTGGCTTCTTCATACCCTGTCTCCACCTATGATCAAAGTAATCCAGGCACCACGGGTTTTGGAGCATGTTCTAAAAACCACTGAATGAAAGTCAGTGGGCCTGATGTTGAATTAGATATGACTAGATAATTAAGCTAGATTCATCCAGCCTTCAAATGGAGGATAAAGTCCCCACGTAACTCCTTTTAAGGTCATTATCAGTTCTCTATGACAAATCACAGATAATGCCTTTAAGTTCAGTGGATGCAGCCACAAGTTTAAGGCGGGTTTTTTGTATATGTGACTATTTGATTCTTGGAAATAACCTACATGGCCAGAGCATGATTTACACATATAACCTTACTGGTTTTCTTCTTCGGTGTCCCACAGGAGCTCACACAGTTCAGTGTCACCTCTGTCCCCCAGGGCTTGTCAAGCATTTAAATGTCACAATCTCTTTTGGTCAATATCACTATTCTCCGATTTAAAATGGTCAAACTAAGGAATGCAGATGCATGTGAAAGAGTCCCTTTGCAATTCAGAACAGCACTCAGTACTACGCCAAGGTTTACTGCTGACCCAAATCATAACAAAGAAAGCCAACAGAATAAATGAAGAAAGGAGAAAAATGGATTTGTGCTCAAACACACATCAGTTTTAGGTGCAGCTTTTCCATTAGTGGGAGCAGGTAAAGAGAGGAGAAAGCCACATATCCTCCCACTCGCAGGAGATGCGATATCAGCGTCAGGGACCAGGCCAAGCTCTTGATCCCACCTTCTCTTCCTGAACTTACTGGTTTTAAACCCAGATCGAGTGTGCTGTCATGTGAGTTCAGAAGATACGTTTGACCATATTTGCCAGGCCCAGAATTTATGTCACAGTTTGTCAAAGCCCCACCTATCCCATGCAGCACTTCCCTTCTGATAATTGCTACAGAGATACGGAGTTAAATAACGGAAAAGGGACAAAACTCTCTATTTCTCACCATTATCTTGAGGGCAGCCTGTTAAAACATGAGCTTTCTGATATTTTCTTCCAAGCTCCTCCCCTGTGATATGCCTCTGAGCATCTCCGGAATTTCCTTGCACTTGGACATTGTCCTGAACCGTCGTGGGAACACGCTGAAATCGTGAAGGTGTCACTTGACGTTGAAAGCTTCCCGTTTTTGTCAGGAATGAATGGAAACACAGAGCAGTGAACTGCAAAAAAAGGAAAAGTGATGATATTTTGAAGTCTTGCTGAGTTTATCTATTCATTGTAATGGTGAAGAGATTATAACTCTGAGACTTCATGTTCCCCCACAAAGCCTGCATGGGGCACATTCATGCCTGTCCAAGAGGGGAAAAGCTCTCTTAGGGCACGGACTAGTCTCTGCAGTTGCATCAATGGCAAAAAAGCCATGGGACCAGGTTTCAAATCTCAGGAAAATGGCAGTGGCCTCCACTGCAGCCCTGGGATTGCTAAAGTCACAAGAACAAACCACCACCATAAATGCCAGGCTTGCTCTTGCTTGGGTTATTGGTAGCATGAGACACATGCTGGAGTCTTGGTCTCTCCTTGCTTCCAGACAACCTCCTGAGCTGAATCTGAGCCCTTGATCATGACTCATGGGGTAAGATTGGGCTTCACTTGGCCAGTGTTTACTGATGAGACTGTGGGTAGCATTGTTCTGGCAAGCAAATAAAGCTTTGACTACATCCATACTGATAAACAGCACAGGTGTCAGCTTCAACATCAGGTACACATTGCTTAACCTCTGAGCTGAGTACCCTTTACATCTTAAGAGCTGGAGTATCACAGTTGCTACAGTCTCCAGAACCTCCATTTCGTGACTGTTCCCCAACTCTCAGTATAAACTGTCACTCACTGAGGGCAATCCTGCAGACAACATCAAAGGATGTACTAAGCCTGTCTAACTTTCTGTGAGCCAGCAGAATACAACTAGCTATCTTCCAGACAACATGCAGACACAACAGGCAGGGGGATGGAGGGATGGAGACCAGCCCGCAAGAGAAGGACTTGGGGGTGGTGAGTGTGAAAGATTGGCCATGAGCCGGCAACGTGCGCTTGCAGCCCAGAAATCCACCCGTGTCCTGGGCTGCATCCCCAGCAGCGTGAGCAGCAGGTGGAGGGAGGGGATTCTGCCCCTCTGCTCCGCTCTGGTGAGACCCCCCTGCAGTGCTGGTCCAGCTCTGGGTCCTCAACACAGGACGCACATGGACCTGCTGGAGAGGGGCCAGAGGAGCCACAGAAATGATGTGAGACTGGAACAGGTCTGCTGGGAGGACAGGCTGAGAGAGCTGGGGTGTTCAGCTGGAGAAGAGAAGCTCTGCGGAGACCTTAGTGCGGCCTTTCTGGACTGAAAAGTGGCCAAGAAGAAAGATGGGGACAGACTTTTGAGCAGGGCCTGTTGGGATAGGACAAGGGGTGATGGTTTTTACCTAAAGGAGGGAGATTCAGGCCAGACATGAGGAAGAAATGTTGTACCCTGAGGGTGGTGAGAGCCTGTCCCAGGTTGGCCAGAGAGGTGGTGGATGAACCATCCCTGGAGACATCCCAGGCCAGGCTGGATGGGGCTCTGAGCAACCTGAGCTGGTGAAGATGTTCCTGCTCATGGCAGGGGTGGCACTGGGTGAGCTTTGAAGGTCCCTTCCAACCCAAACTATTCTGCGATCCCATGATTTTATACAGTTCACATTCCCGGACTACACAGCTTAGGCCACCGTCTGACATGGTTTTCAGCCTCAAACCACCTCACATCTTGGAGTACAGGAGCTTGGAATCAGCATCTGCACTTGATCCTATGGGTTTCTATGACTTCTCTCCCATCATTCTCATGCCTGTCATTAACCTCCACTAAATGATGCTTTGTTCAGACACCCTGAGCTCTACACAATGTCCCACAGCCCTTTGTGCTGACCACAGCGCGCTTGCAAGGCATCGCTGCTCCTTGTCCACAGTACTGATAGGTGTGTATGGTGTCCAAGGAGAACAAACCCCCTTAAAATAAGAAAAGAGACCACCAGGGAGATGAGAAGGAGATGAAAATCAAAATGTCAGAGTAGGTAACAAGTGCTCTGAAATAGGAGCAACGATGGATGGCAGCAAGTGTTTTATTTCTGTTCAGATACTTGAAAAAACGGAGATAGCTGAGAAAGCTCTCACAGACTCTGTGTTAAACAAAAGGTATAATTAATCAGAAATAAACCCTGGGAACTAAAGTCACAAGCAGCTTTTGTCACAGCCTGATCTCGACTTTGCTCTCCTCTTCACCAGGGAAAGCGGCTGATCCAGCGCACTGTGAAGTCATCAGGGACATCTAGTGGCAAAAAATAACAGAAAAATACGCATGGGAAATATACTGGAGAGTTTTACTTCATCTTGCGGACAGCTCGATTATCACTGGCTTTTTGTACGCATAAAAAGGACTGGTTGGGAGCTCAAGGTTGTATTTTTAACTGATCTGTTGGAAAATGTATTGGAATGATGCTTTCCTAAATCTCACAAACCCCAGCTTTATGGAGATAAAACACCTCTGTCAACTACTGTGCATCCTGTCTGTCCTCAGCCACCCAGGATGCTGTTCACCCTGATTCTCTCTTTTTAAGAAGCTGGAGATATTGGTATCATGTATGGTTCTGGTTATGTTTTTCGGTCATGTGTGGAGGTTTCTGTATGTCATTGTTGCTGGGCTTATTGATGTGATCTTGTTATACAGCTCAGAACAATTTATTTCCATCTGTTCTTTACAAATATGTTTTTTGTTAAGAGCTTTTCGGATTTTGGCTTTGATGGCACTGGGTTTTGTTTAAAGACTCACATTACCTATTATGTTGAACATCTTTGTGCAGCTGTTCCATTTAGCCCAAGTCTGTTCTTCACTGGATGCAAACCAGCCACTATTCAACTTTGGCAGCTGTTTAAAAACAAAAACAACAACAAAAAAAAAAACCCAGCCTTTAAGAATGTAATAAAGCAATGGCAAAATTCAGTTTCTTAGTTGAGCAGGTAATAGTGCCAATTGGCCTGCAGCGAAAATCTGGCTTATCTTCGTAAAGCCTGTAGACCTTACTCTGGATTTATTCTATAGTCACATACAATGGACTAAAACATAATACTGCAAGTGAAAGACGTGAACACAGAACTGCTAGTCTAGGTAGAAATTGTTGCTTTTATAATGACTTTGCAGGGTTCACGTACATCTCACAGAAGACGTTTGGCCAGTGATGGGAGACCATTGTTGCGGCAGCAAGATGGTTGCTCAGGCAAGGGAAGACTCTGGCCCAGATTTTAATGGGTATTTAGCAACGTTTAGTACTGCAACATCTAAAAGACTTATAGAAACATTGTTGGGTAAGGATGTGGTCATAAGCAATCAAAAGCTAAAGTGAGTGACCTAGCAGCCTGCTTAACAAATCTCTGTTCATCACCTGGGCTGTGGTACCCAACTACCTGTGTGGTCCTACCCTGACTCACTTGCACTATTAAATATTTTGGCTTATTGAAATCCAGTAAGCTGCAGGCTCTTACGTGAGTGAATCAGTTCGGAAAACCCAGTTTAGGCTCTGAAGTCAATTAGGCATTGCAAAGTGAAACAGTGAGAGACTGAAACACCTAATCACCTGCTGGTTGGGCCAAAGAGACATTTAGGGATCCTCAAAGCAACTGGGATCAGATATTTTATGTGATTCCATAGCACCTGCAAAATATTAAAAGGTTTAGAGGATCACAGTGGAAAATGAAGGCAATACAAGGGTTTGAGTTTTTTTGCAGTCGCCCTCTCAACTTTGGTAGTGACTTTTGGTAGTGATTTCTTTTTGGTAGTGATTTTTTTTTGGTAGTGATGTTTCTTTTGACAGTGTTTCCTGACACAATTTAAGCTGCAAAGAAAAGCATCACTTTTGCCAGTAGTGTCTACACCAAATCCACTAAGCAAATGATGAAGACCATTTTGAAATAATCTGAAACTTTTTGGCTGTGTTCATAGGTGCTCTGTTGAATAACTTGGTTCCCTCACCATCACTTTTCCCCCTCTCCTTTCGACATGTCACATTCAGTAAAGACTCCTCCACCTCCAAGCACAACTGCAGAAGCGGAGCCACCAAGTAGTTGGTCAAGCATTGGCTGTGCCAGCACAAGAGCATCACCTCTCACTGTGACAAGGGGTGTTCATGGAATCACAGGATGGTTGGGGTTGAAGGGACCTCTGGAGATCATCCAGTCCAACCCACCTGCTAACTCAGGGTCACCAGAGCAGATCTCACAGGAATGTGTCCAGGTGGGTTTGAATGTCTCCAGAGAAGGAGACTCCACAACCTCTCTGGGCAGCCTGTTCCAGGCTCTGGCACCTCAAAGAAGTTTGTCCTCCTATTCAGATGGAACCTCCTGTGTTTCAGTCTGTGCCCGTTGCCCCTCATCCTGTCATTGGGCACCATTGAACAAGGTCTGGTCCATCCTCTTGACACCCACCCTAGAGATATCTATCACACTGATGAGATCCCCTCTCAGCTTCTCTTCTCCAGGCTGAACAGCCCCAGCTCTCTCAGTCTCTCCTCATAAGAAAGATGCTCCAGAACCCTCAGCATCTTCGTAGCTTTGTACTGCCCAAAATGAAACTGGGGAGGATGTTCACCTCTGGAAGGGGCTGCTGTTGTCCCCTCTCCTGACCTCCTGTGTGACACAGATCACAAGGTCCTTGCACATAGGGCAGCAAAGAGCACCCATGAGGCAGAGCTATTGCTGGAGGAAGCTACAGCCCCTCTGTCTCCACTGCTCCCATCTGCACCCAGCTGGAGCATCACCTTAAAGAAAATATCGAATTTAATTCTGAAGCCTCCACATGGCAAAGAATCCACCCTCCTTCTAGTGACCTGCTCTAGTGCTAATTACTCACCCTGTTGAAAACAAGCTTCTTCCAGCCTGAACATTGCTGCTTTCCCCATCAAGTCCTTATCTCCAAGTCTGCTAACTCCAGCAGTCCTTGTCTGCAGGCAGGCAGCAATCCAAGAACAGAAGGACAACCAATGTCTCTGCAGCTGAGAGACACATAATATTAGTGGCTACATCTCTTTCAGTAATCAAGATGTTTCGGGGAATGTTTTCTGGTCTGAAAGACCGTTTGCACAGCACAGCCCACATCCATACACCCAAATACTCACCAGAACACAAGCGGCCCAGAGAGGTTGTGGAGTCTCCTTCTCTGGAGACATTCAAACCCACCTGGACACCTTCCTGTGTGATCTGCTCTGGTGAACCTGCGTTAGCAGGTGGGTTGGACTGGATGATCTCCAGAGGTCCCTTCCAACCTCAACCTTCCTGTAATTCTGTGAAAACACAGTGGCCTTAATCACACTGCCCAGTGAGAGCAACCTAAGGGCTGTGCTCACCATGGAAACTGTTGGAGAGCATGGTCAAAACCATGCACAATGGACTACTGCAGGATAGTAGATGACTACACAACCATCCATGCCTTGGTCCTGGTTAGTTCTAGTACCCTTCAAAGGAAAGATTAGCTGTATAAGGATAAAAACCCTATCCAGAGCTGTGATCAGGAATATTAAGCTTAAGGGAGGCTGTAAATACCTGTGGCTTAGTGTGTGGCTGAACCTCAACCTACTAGGAAGGGGCCAGGAGAAAGTTTTTCCTTCAGGCATCTCACCTCATAATACATCCTAAAGAGATTTTTTCAGCTTTCCCTGTAGTGCTGGGTCTGGCCAGTGTCTGCAGGAAGATACTGAGCTGCAGTTTTAGAGAGAACGGTGATTTTGGCGATGCTGCAAACCAAGGATGTCCATCATCTCCCAGAAGAAACAAACCAACCAAACAGACAATGGAGAAGTTTGGACAACTTTGTGTGTCTTTGTCTTATGGGAATGGGGAAGATATCAGCTAAAAGTAACTATTTAGCTCACAGAACTGGGAAGATCTCTTCGTCTCTCTATTATTGCTGTAATGTACAGACCAGTAAATGTGGCTCTTGTCACTTGATACTTCATTTCAGTGCAAGCCTGAAGAGCTCAAATTCACAACAGACTGAGCTCTAAATATTTCCTCAGGACAGACTTGGCTGCCATTCCCAGAAACCTCTTCTTTCTCTTCTCTCATCATTATTGGACTTTCTCTCGCAGTGTAAACCCACAAGGTGGAGGGAAACGCTTGGCCGGAAAATGGGAGACTCACGGGTTTTACAAGGCTCCTTGGCATCAATTCCACTTCCCAAATTATTGCTTTTCACCTTTTAAATAACACGAAAAGTCAGTTCAAAAATCCAGGCTATCCGCATGGGAGATTCAAGACAAACTCTGAGCATTCAAAAACCAGGACATTTGTCTAAGCATTTAGATATGAACACCAAAGCATACAATCACTTACAGAAAGGTAAGCTTGAATTATTCTGATTTTTAATCCAGTAAATACAATTATCACAATCTTTAAGTCCCTTTGATGGCCTCTCAGTTGCCATAATTTCTCAAAATGGCCGAAGTATTCAAGAAATCTGAAATTACGTGAAAGAAGACATTTGAACAGCAATCATGAGCACACTGCTAGAAAGTCTTTTGAGGAAATTAACCAGCTTAAACCTGAGGCATCCACGATCACCAGCCTCATTAGAAAATCTGGACGCGTTTGCTGGTGACAGATGCTCTCCTTCTTGGCTTGCCTTGCACATCCCCACTGCTCCTGGGCGCATTTAGATTAATGCAAAGAAGGTGAATACATTTAAATGCAGGTGGCTCTCTGTGGTAGGCAGACAACCCCACAGGGCCATGCTGGAGGCTGCCAAGCAGGAATTTAACGTTGTCTGTGTTTGCACAGAAGGACCTCAGCGACTTGGAAAGCACAGAAGAAGGAAATGTTTTCTCCATGACATACTATGGGCTGCCTACAATCAGCATCCTTCCTTGGCAGCTGGGCTTGATAAATGTTGTCAGAAGCCTGGGAGTCCTTTTGGGTTCCCAGTGTCAAGAAGGAATCCGAAGCAATCAAGCAGGGACAAACACTCCTACGCCAGAACTGCTCTGGTCACGCTAGAGCGAGTCCTCATGCGACTGGGCTGGAAGACCGAATCCTTCAGAATAAATTAAATTGGAGATGCTTATTGGGAATAATCAAGTTTACTAATCTAGTCTTTAGTAAGTTATCCAGTCCTTCTATACGTATCACTTGTAAAACCTAAAAGAATCCTAATATACCTGGCTTTTCAATAGAAAAAAAGTAAATTACCCTATTTGTCTGCTAGAATATACTAAGTTGCCAGACAGTTCTGCATGCTCTTACATATGCTATTCTTTGACTCGATGTTTTTAGCCAAGTTTCTGAAAGAAAAAGAATTCTTAAAGCCCTGGGGTACTTGCATGAGTTTATCAAGCCTTGTACTGGTACCTTTCAATCAACTGGCTAATTCCACACTAATATGGGGAAGGAGGACAGGTCCTGCAGAGCTACAAGAGACCTTTAAGCTCCCTTCACTATAGGAAAATATTGATGTGGACTCATCCTTTATCAGAAAATCCACACAGGTGAGCTCTTCTTGGAGACCCAAATCGATACGAAATGAAGCCTTTTGGGTTCTGCTAATCCCCAAAAAACTTTGATTCTTCTCTCCAACAGAGCGAGGCAATGCCATGTCTTGTGCTTGTATTTCTCCAACAAACAGAAAAAAGGTCACATCACACATTTCCTCTGCAATATTTCCCATAATATATATTTTTTAAAAATCACTGCTCTATCACTGGGTTTCCCGGTTGACATTCCCACTGTGTTGGGACATTTGGAACAAATTTACCTTTCAATATCACCGCATTCAAGCAACACAAAGTGGTAGCTTAGAGGTGCTGCAGGACACACAAGACTCTTTCCAGTATTCCCATCATTCACAAAGACCCACATAAGGGGGGGTCTGAGCCTTCCTTTTGAACCAAAGCTTTAAAGCAGTTTGTTTTGGCCTCCTTTAGAGCTGCAGGCCAAGGGAACTACAGCCTTTTGTTCTGAAACCATAAATCTCACAAGCTATAAAGTGGCTTCCTAATCCTTTTATTTTACAGGGCACACATTTTCTCAGCGAGCCGTGCCCCTTCTTAGCTGTGATTTGGAGAAATCTGCACAAGGAAACCATTCCAGCCCTCGGAGATGGATTTCTCCAGCTGTTGCATTTTCCTTATTTTCTGAGCTGTCTGCTTGCACAAATTAGGTGCTCCTGTCACAACCACCCTGTAGAAGGAAAATAAAAAGGATCATCATCAGCACCACAATAAAGTTGAACTTGGAGCCAAATAAAACCTGTTGTGGAAATTCACTTGGCTAATATTTCTCCTTAAAAAAAACAAGAGACAGAAATAAAGGGGTTTGTGCAAAAAAAAAAAAAAAATACACACCTAAGCAAACAGATTTTAAGGTCTCTGGGCCATCCTTCCACTGGGCAGGATCAAAGTAACTCTGCTGGAGTGCATTATGGAAAAACTCACACATAAATTGGTATCCTGGTGGTTTAGGAGACAAAAAAAAAATAGCAGAAAAAGGCTTTGCTGAAGTTTCTTGTGAGCATTCCTACCGCAACAAAATACTGCACTTAAATATCTAACTGCTGGTGAGAAGGTGATGGGGAAAAAAAACAGAAGGAACAGCACAAACTGCATGTGACACCCAGTCCTTTGGTCCTTCCATGTTGTCCCGCCTGGCTGAGCGAAACCACTTCCACAAGACATGTCCTTCAGCGGCAGCTTAGCAGCTGGTACTCATGCTTTGCACAGGCCTGAACATGCCGGTCTCTGCCATATAAAAATCATAGAATCATTTTGGTTGGAAAAGACCCTTGACATCGAGTCCAACCATTAACCCAACACTGTGGGTAACTCATGTCCCTGAGAGCCCCATCTATACACATCTGTCCAGCCCTTCCAGGGGTGGTGACTCCAGCACTGCCCTGGGCAGCCTGGTCCAATGCCCCACAGCCCTTTGGGGAAGAAATTGTTCCCACATCCAACCTCAACCTCCCCTGGCGCAACTTGAGGCCGTTTCCTCTGCTCCTGGCGCTTGTTCCTGGGGAGCAGAGCCCGACCCCCCCTGGCTCCAAGCTCCTTTCAGGCAGTTCAGAGATCAGAAGGTCTCCCCTCAGCTCCTGTTCTCCAGCTGAACCCCCCAGGTCCCTCAGCCACTCCCATCACACTTGTGCTCCAGACCCCTCACCAGCTTTGTAGCTCTACACATTGCATATCTTCATGAGGTGGCTGGATATGTGGCTGGAGACAGGGGTTTCACTCATTTGAGAGACCTGGGGGACCTCCTAGAAGGAACACAGAGTCAAGGAGGATGGGAGATGTCTCTTCAACAGTGCAAGGAATCTGGTACCCTGTAGGTAAACCTCTCCTGAATCTTCACCACTATGCTGGGCATGGGTGGAGGAGGTGAGAAAGGTTGGGTAGATCATGTCCCATCTTTGATTGTACAGGGAGAGGAAGTCAAGCTCTGCAAGTTCATAGAATCATAGAGTAGTTTGGGTTGGAAGGGACCTTGAAAGCTCATCTAGTCCAACCCAAGTTACTAGAAGCTCTCTAAGGAGCGGCTGAGGTCACACCAGCCATCCCCACCTCCATTTCCATTTCGTACCCCAGTCCTGTGTGATGACAGTTACAGAACTAAGGGAATCACCAGTAATTTTTCATCCACAATGGGATATGGGCACAGTTTATTCCTAAAAGAAAATAAAACCAAGAGCGAGCTAGAGCTGTCGAACACATCACTGCTCTCTTTGACCTCTAAGTACCACATGAGCTGTGTCTGGCATACTTCAGAAGCTGCTCCAAAACAGGTGTTCTTGTCAAACACCTGTAGGGAAAATGTTCTTGAGAATTAAAATGTCCTTCATTACACAATGAGGGTTTTATTTTAATAATTCCCTACGTCACAATGTGAGTTTGCATGCTCAGGAACACTTAGCCAAATACTTGAGGTGAATCGTGTATGAAGAAGTGGCAATGAAATAATATCACAAAACGAACATACGGACATCATTGTCACCTTTTAGACACAAGTACAGTGAAGTGCTGAGAGCACAGAAAAAGCCACAATTTCCCACTTAATTCTGCTGAGCTTGTACTGAATCATAAATTTGGGAAAACTTTCTGGAACAACTTCTCAAGATTTAACTGCAGCATCTGGAAAGTCAGCTCTGAAACACACTGATTTCAAGGACTGTATTTACCTCATATCTCTCTGGCATGGAAAGCAAAACTAGTTTGCCCATTGCATTCCTAGTGAGAAATTATTACTGCCGCCTTTCTTCCTAGTACGTTGTTTTACTTCTTGTTCTTTTTTTAATGCAGGAAGGAAACATGAGAACGTCAGGTCTAAGGTGACTCTCTGTAATACAACACATGTTTTTATTCCACATGGAAAAGGAATCTCAGGTTGTTCAAATACCAAAATTGTTCTTGCCCCCAACTTGCTGTAGTAACACTTGTTACGTATCTACAAAAGTAAGTAAAAAACCCCAACCCTAGAAAAAAATATTTGCTCACTGCTCAGCTGTGCACTCACTTTAGTTAGATGAGCAATCTGACAAACTGAGAAATAACACAAAAGGAAGATTTAATTTGTCTTTATTACGAAAATGGGTTGGATTGGAGTGGTACAGACATACGATTTTATACAGTATTCACCCAAGTTTTTGAACTGAAACTTTCAGTAAACTGGGAAAATTTTCTGTGAATTGCTTTGTTTTCCTGCACGGTTCATTCAGGATGAATGAAACGGTGTTTTTAAGATGAAGTATTTTATTTTGATGATATCTAACCACACAAGTTTGTCTTAATTTATCTTCAATTTAACCTTGAGAGGATTAAAAATTTATAAAATTCTGTTTCACGCCAGATTATGACTGCTTATTTAAAAGAGGTATTTTAAAATTATTAATCAGGATTACTGTTGAATCAACAATACAAATTATTTTATAGCTCTCCTCTCAAATTCTTTCCCAGCCCAGTAGAAGTGGTTACTCTGTAAAGTCTACGATATATTCAAATATCTCTAAAAACTGCATAGGTAACTCTTTATTACCTTTAGCACACTGAAACATCTACTGCACAGCAGCTCTGGGACAAACCAGGAATGCAAGACACATTTTCAGCTGACTTACCACAACTCTTACATGTAATAAGATATTACCAAATTGTCTGTAATGAAAATCCTAGCGGAGCTCCGCTCAGCTCAGGGAAAGTATCACAATACTTCAGGAAATACTGATTTGCTGGAAATGAAGAAATTGCTATATTAATTTTTTGTAATTAGATAAACATGGGAGGTAGGTTTCTGAGTCAGTTGTGGTTATTTAATATTTCGAATGGATGTTTCCCACCTACGCTCCTCTCCTACACTCACGCTGCTGTCTCCAACCCGTTCCCACCTTCTTTTGTGCAGAGATGCTCGATCTGAGGGTGTGAGTGTGAAAAGGAACACGTGAAGTGGAAATGTTCATAAATGGCAGAAGTTTTAGCAGGGCCTGTTACAACAGGACAAGGGGTGATGGTTTTAAAATAAAGGAGGAGAGATTCAGGCTGGACATGAGGAAGAAATTGTTGCCCTTAAAAGTGGGGAGACCCTGTCCCTGGTTGGCCAGAGAGGTGGTGGATGAACCATCCCTGGAGACATCCCAGGCCAGGCTGGACGGGGCTCTGAGCAACCTGAGCTGGTGAAGATGTCCCTGCTCATGGCAGGGGTGGCACTGGGTGAGCTTTGAAGGTCCTTTCCAACCCCAAATATTCTATGATTCTATGACAAACTGCTGTCATTGCAAAAGGTGACAGTGCTGTTATGGGAGAAGATGCCTCAGTAACCAAAACCACATGGAACTAGTTTCCAATATTCTTCCTCTGCTGACAAAGTGTGAATCCAAATTGATAGTGATGTCAGGAGGGACTGTGTTCTTAGCTCTTACAAATATAATGGAGCATGGGCAGAGTGTTGGCTGAAGCCTGCCTGCATAGACCACAGACCTGACATCAGAGCAGGCCATGATCAAGATTTACCATTCATGCAGAGTAGCAGGGAGTGGGATATGACGCTACAAATCAACATTTTAAAAGCAGAGTCCCTGCAGAAAGGATTAAGAAGTGCAAAGAGTAAAGCGCATGGATCTATATGACCTGATCTGACAGCAAAGTATGGATCCATACAGTCAGGTATCCAACCCAAATCCTCATCGCTACAACATCTTCTGCTAAATGTGCTCAGCAGTGGACTCCCTGTGTGACCATCACATCTCAGAACATCCTCAATCTGTCAGAAAATAAACGCATTTTTTTTTCAATCTGCAATGGCTTGCCATGTATTTAATTTAAACAACAGGTAACGACTGTGCCAACAAGAAGGTCAACCCAAAAAAGAATAAGGAGAATAAGTAGCTGCAGGTAAATCATCCATTGGTGGTTATGCTATTTAGCATCATAGATTACTGATTAATACACAATACTATTAATGGTAAGGGCTCTTTCCTGCACTTACACCTGAGGGGACACACCAGCCTAAAGTCTAGAGATGTTTTTCATCAGTTTGAGCTGTGTTAAGGATGAGGGGAGAAACAAGAGGTTAGGTGAGAAAAAGGGTGGTTTTGTTTGTTTAAACAGTAAACCTAAACTGATACATCTTGCAAAATATATCCTGGTCAGAGGAGGAAATAGCCTCAAAGATCAGATGCAATGACTAACATGGAACTGGAATTGAGAAGAGAATGCAACTTTGAAGACAAAAAGAAGTGAAGGACTGTTGGGGTGAATTTGGGAATGGGTAAGTGAATGGAGTAAGGTAGAAAAAATTAGCACATGTAATGTTTAACAGAAGAAACTGAACACAGTGGGGTTTTTCTGTTCTCCAAACCACAATTAAAATGAGGGGATTTATCAAGAAAAGCAAATTTCAAAATTGTTTAGATTTTATTGTTACAAGTATACCGAAAGCCACCTGGGTAATGCAATATAATACCGAGGTAACTAAACAATACAGTCCCAGTGCTCTTCTCAGATGCCAAATTTTGTTCCTAAGCAGAGCTTTTCAAAACCTTGTGGGTTTTTGTGCCTTTAACTGTGTGTGCCCAGCTTGACACCACTTTAAAGCTCCTTCCCACGGAGAGGGGTAATGCTAAACACTTTATAAAAACCACAGCCTTTCAATGCATCTCCACTCAAGAAATATAAAATAAGGGCATGCAAGAACACTGACTTTTGAAAAGCGTGACCTTAGAGCACAGCAGGCACAAACCTATAGAACACACAGGGCAGAAAACCAGCACTTTGTCCTGGAAAGACCTGTCTTCCTTGCAGGTCTTTCCATACTGGTGCTGGGAGAAGAGTGGTGAGACCTGAAGGACCATGTAGCAGCAAGGTGTGCAGTACCTTATGCATACCTTGGCGAAGCAAATAATGCAGGAAATAACTGGATCAGCATTTTCAGCATCTTTTTTTCACTTTGAAGAGTTTCCCAGGAGCTATGATGCACTGTGACATGGGCAACCCCATCCAGGCTCCGGCTTTATCGTCCTGCCTGAAAGGTGCGAAGAGTCAAGATTAGCGTCAAGAATCTATTCCGCTACCCCCGTTGTTAAAACATGAAATAGTCTGGAAAATACAAGAATACCCGATGTCAAATTGTGTGTATTACAAGTACTTTCCAAATCCAGCTTTTATAATAACGCAGAAGGGTGCCTCTACATATGCCAAAACCCACACTGAGGCCCCAGGTTTCTCAATAAACACATTTTCTGCAATGGTGATACACTTACGGGATTAAAGTTTATAAGAATGGCTAAACGGAGAGAGCTTTGCTCACCTGCCAAGCAGTAATTCCTTCAAGCTTTCTGCTGTCTCTGCAGACACTGAACAGCATTCCCGGCCTTATACATGACATCGATTTGGAAGGTGTAGTTATGTACAGCGAAACTGAAAACAAAGTCAATGCTCAGTTGCGTACTTCCACTTAAACTTTTCAGAGCAGGAGTGGAAACTATCTAATAATTAGCATGTGTTTAGGCTTGTGTATTTTGGTAATTTAACAGTTGTGTGCTTGGATCATAGGGTACAGGGATCGGGAGGAGCTGTGTATGGTGTGGACAAAGTCTCCCAGGAATAAGCTGTGTGCCTTTTGCTCTGGATGTGCTGCTGCTTAATCAAAGCTTTGCTCAAAGTTGATGTCTGCAAGGCAAACAAGTAACTTCATGTGGCTTTGCATACTTTATATATGTACACACAAAATGAACCAAAAATTGACTTCGAAGTGCTTATTAATCAGGGAAAGAGAAGTCCTCGAGGGCACAAGGATTCTTTTCTCAGTGAGGTTCCTGGCACTCATACCTTCCCCTTACTTTTTTATTATTAAAAAAAGGAATGAAAACCATATTTTTCTCATTTCAGTAAGTACCTTTATGATGTCCAAACAACTCCAACAATGATATCATCTGTCTCTTTCCTCCAGGGAAGAATTCAGGCCAGACTGCGATATTCATGCTTATTCCTGGAGCACAGAGCCTCACACCAAGACAAGGGCAGCAAGCCTCACTCCTTGGGAGGAAAAAATGCAAATCACAGCACCATCCACTTTATACTGAACCTCCTACGGATCACTCCCTCTCTTGAGAGCTGTTCAACACTATAAATTAAGAGTCAAGGCCTGAATCTTGCTAAGTCTGATCTCTGCAGGCAGATACCCAAGGCTGTTCTTCAGCGGGATGTCCTCACCAGTAAGGATCTGCCCATATGGATCCCATTTCACCACAAATACTCTTTATGGGATACGTACAACATGTGGCATAATTGGGCCGCAGTCCTTGAAGTGGCCTCTGATTTAATGAAACGGATGATTCACTTTCAACTTAAGTCCCCAGCTTAGGAAGGAGGCCAAGCGTGCCTTTAGTTGGCTGCCTGCACAACGGTGGACCCGCAGGGATGGACGTGAGTCCAACCATCATCAGCCTCCTTGTGGCCACTTCTCCATGCTCCATGAGAGGGACCTGTTCTATCAGCAGCACAAAGTCCTCCAGCCTGTGTCTGCTCAGCCTGAAGGTGAGGATGGAGAATACCAGCACTACATCTGGTCTTAGCTCTGGGCTTATATAGTACACAGGCTGAGAGCATCACACTACCAAGCTCCATCACGTATCTCCCCAACCCTCCTCTGCTTCTCTTATGACTCAAACCCATCACCTCTCTTTCCCAATAGCTCATAAACATCTTTCCATCACCAAGTTAGCAAGTGCCAATTCTACAGAAGTGTTCTGCTGCTCCACTAGGAATCAGCCATGAAGCTTGAAGCTCTGCTCTGGAAGTAAGAGGACAAAAAATAAAGAATCAATGTGTTGGTGATAAGCTCTTCCCCTCAAACGCCGTGTCCCGTTGACAGTAGACACTGAAATCTCTTGGTTTCCAGAATCTACCTGCTAGAAAACCTCGCTGAGGCTGGTGGGCTATGCCAGAGGTGGTGTCTTGCTGAGCAGATCTTCTAGAGGTTCTTCCAGAAGCAAGGAAAGATGGTCCTTTCCCCAGCTCCTCAGACGTTAACTGGCTGAAGAGTTGACAGCAGCTGAATCGTCAGACTCCAGCAGTTGTGCGCGTAGTCCCAGCTCTGACTGTAGTCCCAGCTCTACGGGCCATCACAGATGACCAGAGACTCAGTAGGTCACCTCTCAGGGAGAGACCGTGAGACACCTGAAACCATCGTCAGATGTGCCGAACTGCCTCCAGCCATTGACAGAGATCTCAATTTTCAAATGCAAATCAGCACTTTTCAGTATCTTTTTAGTAGAGATGTCACAGGACTCTTTCTTCTAACCTCACGCAAAGCACTTATGAGTAGCCACTGCAACACAAGAGCATCATCTACCATAAGATCACACGGGCAGTTACTCACTGACGTGTTTAACTTTGGGACGGTACAAAACAGAGGAACGGGGACGACACAGGCACCTCTTCTGTCACTGCTGCTCCTCAGTGTCACTGAACAAACTTTGCTAGTACCTGCCTTGCCTTCAGGGACTTGCAGGGACTGACTGTTGCCAGCTAAAACAGAAGACAGACAGGCACCGTTATGGAACATGCGCGCTGAATTCCATTTGGTTAATGTTATTTTGCAAAGTAAACTTATAATGAACATGTATGTATTCTGAAACTAATACAGATCTACATAATACTTGCAACTCCATTCTTTTTGCTTATACATAGGCAAAATGGTGGGGAGACTGCTGTTCTTTCTAAGAACTGTTTTCCTTACGGAGAGTAGAGAGCATTAGAGGTCTGGAAATTATTGAATGTTAAGCCTACTTTGGGATAACACCTATTGTTATTCCACGTTAGCAGCTGTTTCTTGAAACAGACCCAGTCAAGAGATTTATTTTCACCTTCTCGGAGTGACTGGGATGTTTCTGGCAACTCTGAGATGTGCAGCGTTGCACAGAAACAGAGCGTGGGGAGAAAACGGGATCGCTGCACCCACAGAATTAAGCAGCTCTGCTCCTCTGCTTCTTTACAGCGGAACCTTGGCAGCCAAACAAGGAGTTACAGGATTTCTGCAGCCAGTGACAGAAATACCACCACAGGAAACAGAGTGCTACAAGACATTTTTCAAAGAAGCATCAGTGATTTCTAATAGGAATTCTACATGCAGGAAGTAAGATTTTGTATAGTGAAACAAGGATCGCTTTCATAAAGCACAAGGAAAATGCACTTTAAATATCTCAGCAGCGATACTTAATTTAAATGGATATATTGCTTCATGACATAAAATGTGCCAAAAACAAGGTCAAAGCATGGTAAATATCTCAGGTACACCTTAGAAATACATATTGCCCTGAAATTGCACGATATGTAAGGTAATTCCCTCTGTGTCAAGAGTTTGTTAAATAAAAGAGGAATCAAAGTTTATCTTCAGTGATTATTTGTCCCATTTTCAGACACTTTTCTGTCAGTCTCCGACCTGTTCTAGCAACAGTGTCCTCTTTAAAATTACATTACTGGATTCCACTTCAATCACATCCTTTCTCTGCACCCCCAAACTGATGCATTTAAAAAATAAGGCGTTCCCCACCAACAGGACAATTCAAACAGGCTAAATAAGGAGCTTTTGATTGATCTCAGACAATTTAAGCATCTCTGTGGCAGGCAGCGCAATGATGGAGCACACCAAGCGACCAAAGGCTCTTGGAGCCAGCTAATTAACAACGCTAATCACAACTTAACGTCTCAGCTGAGCTCCAGAACACACTTCAGTAGCTAAAGGAGCATTTTACTGCGCTTCCCTTCTGTAATTTGTCTCAGTACGTCGGTCAAAAAGATCTCATTTACACATTCAGAAAGCGTTTTTCAGCTCTTTTGGGCAGTTATATGGCACTGGGCATCAATTTTCCTTCTCTGGTTAAGCCCGTAAGTCTGGGCTCATCCAACCTGACTTTACTGACCTGGCGCTCACAATCTCAGAGATCACAACCACCTTGCGCTGCTCACAGGCATTCCCAGGATGGGAAAGATATTTATTTTATTAAAACTGTACTTGAGATCTTCTTTTAAAATGACTATTTTCCCCTATGACTTCTAACTTAAAAATGCATTTTTATTTTAATAGCATTAACATAGATTTGAGCTGTTTTCATGCATTTAGAGGAACAGCGCAAGCTTTTAGCTAAACCACCTTTTGGCTGACCAAGGCAACAACTGCATTAACGTGACAGAATACACAAGCAGCAGTGGAAACAAAAGATAATAGATTTAAAAATTAATTTTACTACTCCAATGTAAATAAAAGCTCCTGAAGGCATTTCTTAAGATGCACATAGCCACTTTAATAGCTAAGCTTACCTACTAAAGGTTTGGTTTTAATTTATTCTTATTACTTGACTGCATTAAAACATCAATAACTGTATTTGTCATAGTCTCTTACAATCATTTGATTTTCTTTTGCTGGAGGCCCTTCCCACTGCAACAGGAAAGTACATAAAATTACAACCGTAAATAAGTGATAAAACCAGCATTTATCAGACTAGCTGCAAAACTTCTCAACCATTTCGAATTTAATCCATTCCCATCTGCTTCAGTTAGAGAGAACTTCCACAATTAAAAGAACTGGATTTAGTGCCACCTTAAAATCATTTAAAAAACCTTCAGTAGAACATACAGATCAGAATTACACCAAGTTTCCTGTGTCTTAAGACAATGCCACTCACTGGAATTGAAAAAAAAACGTGAGAAAGAAAATTGCCCAAACTAAAAGACACCTTACAAAAGGTTCCACTTAAATTTGAAAAGAAACTTGTTCCCGGTGAGGGTGGCAGAGCCTGGCCCAGGCTGCCCAGGGGGGTTGTGGAGTCTCCTTCTCTGCAGACATTCCAACCCGCCTGGACACCTTCCTGTGTAACCTCATCTGGGTGTTCCTGATCCATGGGGGGATTGCACTGGATGAGCTTTCCAGGGCCCTTCCAACCCCTCACATTCTGTGACTCTGTGACAAGAATACCCATTCTCAGAGAGGCCCAGCTTTACTAAGAAATCCAGTACTATGTAAAAAGCAATTCACATTTTATTTTAAATTGCAATAAACTGTACAAAAAATGTTTTATTCTTGCAAAAAATAACAGCAATATTTTTAATCTGACGTCTAGACAAACAACAAACTCTTACTTTAATCTTTCCTGGGCGAGTTTACAAATAAACAGACAATAAGATGCACGGGGTTGTGTCAGAGTCAGGAGAGAACGAACAGATTTAAACATTTGTGGAATAACTTCTGAGTTTTTAGTGTCTTTTAAGGAATTTCAGTATTCCTGCCATGCCTGTTAAAAGCCTAAAGAAAAGGAAGTTTTGTGTCTCACACAAAGGAATGTAAACAGTCATTGAGAGATTAAAGAGGTTGACTCTTCCAATGAAACCATAAACGTACCTCTATACCACTAACATTCACTTTACACCGAGAACAGTCCACAGCACAAGGATTGTGCAACAGCTGAATCCGCTCTCCAAAATCCCAATTAAATATACAAAGACTTTTTTAAAAAGGTTTTCAATAATAATAACCTATTACAGAACTGGATTATATTATTCTTTAACATTCTGAGGTTTTTTTTTCTTATCCTAATTCATGAGCGAATAAGTAACAGCCCCATTGGATCTACAATCAAAATGTACTTTTTCCAAGATGCAATAAAATAAACGAGCACCTAGTTAAGTCAATTAGATGTAGAAATCACCTCTGCCAAGAGCATGGGCTTATTTTCAGGCTTGGTTCTGTTCGCATAACACATTTAATGCAGACTAACAAAACATAATTTGAGTCACTGACCGCAGCTTCTTCAGTCTGAGACCTAAAAGGCAATTGCAGTGATTTTTGCTTTAGATTTCACATTTTTTTTCCCCTCAGCATTGAAACTCAGCTAAGAAAAAGCTGTTTCAACAGATTGGTTAGAGCTTAAAAAATTAAGCATCTTCTGTCACTTCAGAGTTGTTTGAGGGAATAAAGTCTTCTTGAAATTCCACTTTTTCCGGATAAAGTTTAATATAGGTGTCCACCATTAAATCCAAGTCATGTTTTATATCAAAGTTTATGTTTAGCAAAGCCAGGTTGCTCGACCTTTGCTCTGTCAAGGTGTTTTTCAGATATGCCTTTAAGCGCTTTCGTCCCATTTCATATTTCTCATTCTCCACCTTCATCACTGGAAGTATGCACAGGACTTTTAGTAACGCATAAACATTAGGGAAAAACTTAATGTCAGGCAAGTGAAGTGCTTCATAAATAGTGGCTGGAAGTTCAATATCTTTTCCTCTGTGCTTCCACTTGATTCTCCAACAATGAAGCTCAGCAGAAAGCGTGTCTGGATTAGGCAAGTCATTTTTGTACATGTCTGCGTGATGCTCCTCAGACGTATTGAATTTGAGCTGTCCCATGACTGAGGGCACCAAGGATAAACACTTAAGAGCTTTTAAATGTTGTTCTGAGAAGATATCTTTTAATTCTTGGATTATATGCTCTATTGTGGGGACGCTAAGGATTTCTTTGTAGTAATTTTCTGACGTTATCTCAGAGTCCAAGCTCCCCTGTTGTGCCCTGCGAAATTTTCCTGGGAGTTTAACTTGTACATCCAGTTTTGTAGCCAGATTTGTTGCTTCCTCAAACCAAAATTCATGGTAAACCTCAATGTTCTCCATCACTTCATTCAGAGAATGCAACACCGCTGTTAAGCTGCCAGCTGCAAAGAACACATCTGATGTTTGTCCCTGGAGATTTTTTCCGAATGCTCTCGTAAAAGACAGAGCATTTTTCAGAATCACGATAGTGACAATGAAGTCAAAATCTGTTAACGCACTTGAAAGTACAAACGCTCGACCGGCAATAAAGTTGTTCCACCTGACGGATGAGTCACTACATACGGCATCCAAGCACAACACCAATGCTTGTATGAGGTCCACTAAAACCTCGAAAGTATCATGCCTGCCCGTCCACTGAGACCGGCAGATTTCCTTCAGCTCATTACCCTTCACCTCATTGTTTTGAAAAAGAACAGAAATTGTGTTGTCCAGTTCTACCAGTAATTGTGGAAACTGATTAAAAAGACAGCAAACTTCTTCGATTGTTCCTAACGCAATGGAAACGCCAACAACAGGAACGGATTTAGCTAGCCAAATATTTAAGGCACAAGAGGAACACAGCGTATACACAGCTTGGGGATACTTTTCTAAGAGTCTTGTAGCCACAACTTTCATTTTAGAAGCAAACCCACTGGAGACGATGTAGGCTTGACCTCGACAGTACTCCATGTTTAGACCCCACTTCTCAGTAATAGTTGTGTGGAACTTGACAGCTAAAATTTCAGGATCAGCCTCGTAAGGCAAAAACCCGATGAATTCTTCTCTTAGATTATGAGAATCATCAACAAATCTCACCAAAACCGGCAAGTGTTCCTCTCCCGCTATGTCTACTACTTCATCAGTGACTATAGAAAAGAAGTGCGAGTCTCTTACTTCCCTCAGTGTCTCTTCTCTAACGCAGCTTTCACAGATCTCAAGCATTTGTTTCTGCTGAGTTTTTGAACAATACTCAAGATTGACTGCAGTCATCTCGAATCGTTTCCTCAGAACTTCATCTCCTGAATTTATTCTATATTCCAGTAGAGCCTGAAAGTTATCTGAAGTAAAAATACCTTCTGGCAGCTCATCGACACCATGGCCATCCAAAGGAATATTCTGTTTACCCATTAGGATCAAAATTTCAAACAAAGACTTAAGGTAATCTTTGTTTTCTCTTTCTTCCAGTGTTAAGGGAACAGCTTCTTCCTCTTGTTCTTCCCCTCCTTCCTCTGAGACAGTATTTTGTTCATTGCTTTCGTTCAGTTCTTGAGTTGCCTGTTGCCGTTCGAAAGCTTCATCAACTACAAAATGTAAAATACTGTAAGTGTCAAGATAACATGAATAAAACATTACATTTGCTTTCCACTGCTGCCCCCATTACCCCTAAGTTACTGAATTCCAGAGAAGAATGTTTCCAGTTTAAAAGTGAATATCAAAAAGAGTTTAGACTGGCTGTTTGAATCAAGAGGCAACTCAAATATCCTCCTGATACATATAAAATTACACTTATTTGTCCTGCATTAACTCGTCAGCCTTACTAAACAAAGATTTAGGGAGGGAACAGAGTGATAGTTCAGCAAGCTTGCTGGTGACACCAAGCTGGGAGGAGTGGCTGACACGCCAGAGGCTGTGCTGCCATCAGAGACCTGGACAGGCTGGAGAGTTGGGCGGGGAGAAATTTAATGAAATAGAACAAGGGCAAGTGTAGAGTCTTGTACCGGGGCAGGAACTACCCCAGGTTCCAGTATAAGTTGGGGAATGACCTATTAGAGAGCAGTGTAGGGGAAAGGGACCCGGGGGTCCTGGGGACAGCAGGATGACCATGAGCCAGCACTGGGCCCTTGTGGCCAGGAAGGCCAATGGTACCTGGGGTGCATTAAAAGGGGGGTGGTCAGTAGGTCAGAGAGGTTCTCCTGCCCCTCTACTCTGCCCTGGGGAGACCACACCTGGAATATTGTGTCCAGTTGTGGCCCCTCAGTTCCAGCAGGACAGGGAACTGCTGGAGAGAGTCCAGCGCAGGGCAACAAAGATGCTGAAGGGAGTGGAGCATCTCCCGTGTGAGGAAAGGCTGAGGGAGCTGGGGCTCTGGAGCTTGGAGAACAGGAGACTGAGGGGTGACCTCATTCATGTTTACAGATATATAAAGGGTGAGTGTCAGGAGGATGGAGCCAGGCTCTCCTCGGTGACAACCAATGATAGGACAAGGGGTAATGGGTACAAACTGGAACACAAAAGGTTCCACTTTAAATTTGAGAAGAAACTTCTTCTCAGTGAGGGTGTCAGAGCCTGGACCAGGCTGCCCAGGGAGGTTGTGGAGTCTCCTTCTGTGCAGACATTCCAACCCGCCTGGACACCTTCCTGTGTAACCTCATCTGGGTGTTCCTGCTCCATGGGGGGATTGCACTGGATGAGCTTTCCAGGTCCCTTCCAACCCCTCACATTCTGGGATTTTATGAACTCAGTTTTTACGCTCACTTACTCTTTTGCTGCTTCAGTGTTCTTATTTCATCTTCACTCTTAAAAAAAAAAAAAGAATTTATATTAATGATGTCTAGCGCACCACCTTAAAACATTAAAACACGGATACAAATATTGCAGATGAGACCATTTTAAGAGTGTTAATATTAACCAAAAAGTGCTAGAAGGTCCAAGAGAAGGTGGTTTCTTCAGGTAGCTTATTGCTGCCACAACACGTATCTACTAACTTCATGAGAATATTTTGCTACTACTGCTAATCTTCCCATAATTTTATAATTATTAGTAAAGAGATTCTGTTAAAGAATTCTGTTTCAATATGAACATGCACTGCCAGTAGACAGAACAGTCTTAAACTTTATCTTCAGTCAATAAACAGACGCAAACTCAAGGAGAAATATTTAGAAATTGCCTGTAATCTTCCTACATAAAAGCAGAGTTTAAGAGTTGAATTCCTCTTAATTGTCAGTATACTTATAACCACAGAGACCTAGAGACATTCTTTTCTATAAATGACACACAGGGGTACCGACGAGACACAATTCCACTAAAAAACTGCTTGATCTTGGTTTTATACATGCATCATCTTTTCAGAACAATAAACTAAACCAAGCATGTCTGAATCGGTGCTGAGTTCAAGAATTAAACGCGTGAACTGATGATCACTGTCAGTATGTAGCAAGAATTTCACGGTACTATGCATCAGTTATATCCATTTAGCACTGTAGTAACAAGAAAAAGGAAGATATGCACTTATTTTGGAAAACAGAATAATCTCTGGATCAATACATTTCATTTTCCAGGTTATTTCATCCAACCTTCCTTAGCAGATAGAATTCATAACAGGATAATATTTGGGCATTTAAGTTTATAATCAACAAAAAGATACTAGAATAAGCAGTACAGGAAACACAAATACTCAAGTGATAAATATTATTCTTTGACACTTGTATACAAAATATTGAAATACTATATTAAAAGCAGAAAGTCTGACGTGAAAAAACTTACCAGCTCTTTTATCCTTTTCCTATGCCTGCTGTGGGGATTGTTCAGGTGACTTGTAAGATCAAATATAGTTGGCACAGCATTATCCCGTAACACTGTTCTGTAAGGGCTCTGTAAGAAGAAAGACATCTGGATTAGAGATTTCTTTGGGAAATTCTCACTGTGTATGCACAAAAAGGAAAACCCCAAGCAAACAGAGTTTCACATACCATGCCCACCCTCCTTTTCTTTTTAATTCCTTTTTTTAAAAAATTATTTTCACTTTCTGAAGTTTAAAAACCAAAGAGAAAGTCACGCTGTGCAATTTACATTTTGGGGTATCAAGAGAACACTGAAAATGAGAAATATTTTTTAAATAAAGCACCACCCCACTCAAACCACAAACACTTTTTCTTCCCTGTTATCTTCACATCAAGGACCCCAAATGCAATGATTAATACTGTAATATTATGACTTTTTTTTTTTTCCTCAATAAAAAGACATCAGAAAGGAAACCTTTTGTTAGTACTGAGCTCTAGCTTTTGTCACTTATTTCACAGTTCCAGAAACAATCACACAATCATTTTCACAATGCAAATGTCCAACTGCTTCTTTATGTAGACAGAATCATCATTCTTTATGAATAAGACATCAGTCTTTACAAATTCCACAAATCAGTACTGTGAAAGATAACACTGAAGGAAAATGCATCTGTCAAACAAGCAGGAGGAATAAAAGACTTCTAGATGGTCATGTAAATGTTTCTAGCAATTAAAGAAAAATATTTTAAGTTTATATTTGGATATATTGCAGACTTATGTGTTCTAAACTGCCTAATTTCCAGTAAGTAGAGAATTTTAACTGATTATGTTTATACCTGTCATTAGATTGAAATACATTTTAAACAAACTGAGTTTCATAAAGCTTCATTTGTAATTCAGAATCACTTCCAACATTCAGTTTTTTGTTTGTTTCTGCGATGCTGGCTCATCAGAGACCCTGTCACATGGAACACTACCAGGAGCTCAAAGTCTGACCTGCTATTTTAATTATCCTTCATAATTACAGGACTGATCTTGCCTATGTATCAACATAAAATTCAGGCTGGGAATTAAAACTTTATCCAAAGTCCCAAATCCACCATTTCTTACTGTTATGAAAGCTGTTCAAATCAGCATTATCATGTTAGCAAGAAGAATTGAAAGCTATTATTTCATTGCCAGGAAACAGTGCCATGATTTCAGCTGGATAAAACAGAACAGGAACCAAAAGCTTGATAGATGCAAAGAATATTTAAATCTCTTGGCCACAAGAGTGTGTAATTTGACTGAATCACACTATGTACACACTTCAGTAACAGCACATTAATGATTTTAAATAATTAGAGGTATGCAAACTTACATACTTACACCCCATAAATTAATATAATGTTGTAACACCTAGTGACAATAAACAAAATGAGCATTGCTTTGCATGAGGAAAGAACTGCAGTGAAGACCAGGGCTCCATGGAACACATTAAACCATCAGGAACAGCTCCGCTTTTCTCTTCCCCAACTGCTCATTTCCACCTCATCCTTTGTGCCAACATCTGTGAGTCCGTGCAGTGCCCTGAACCACAACAACGATCTCAATTAAGACTAAAAATTAATTCCGGAATACCCAGAGGATCAAAGATTAAAATGCGGCACTCTGAGGAAAAACATCAGTCACATTTTGCAAGAGGCAATAAACAAATGCTTGGTTTTACTTACACTTCTACATATCATAGAAGTCTCAAAATGTTTGGCGCACAATCTGTAATGCTTGTTCAGTTGATCTGGAGTTTTATCTTCTAAATCTGCCCTTCGGCAGTTCTCTACCCATCTTTGACACCTGCATGTAAGCAAAAGATTTAGGTAGTTTCAAGGTAAAACAAAATCCCCCACAATTTCAAACCATACTCAAAATTGGGAGCGCAGCGAGCCCTGCTCTTTATGTGAGACTAAAGAAAGTTCCGTACACCTTCTGCTGTAACTTACTATCAAAGATTTTAAAGATCTGTTTTTCTCCTTTTGCTCACCACTTAACGCTGCCCCAGCAAATTCATTAATCTTTTCCCTTATTTCATATATTTTTGCCTTTGTCTCACACACGCAACAGATGTTAATGCAGTTGCTCATGAAACCTGACCATTTAATTCTTAAGAATTTAATATTAGAAAGTTAAAAAAGAAAGATGAGCTTGTAGACTAAGGTCATAAAGTTTCGAAGGCAGCTGTTACAATAGTTGTCTTCGCCGCCTCCCTCCAAAATACAGCATTTTTCTTATTTATTGTGGTCATTGAGGAGTTTAGAGTAGATTTCTGAGAAGTGAAATAATAAAAATCAAAAAGCAAACGTTTTACAGACAGCGCTCACTCCCCTGAAGTTTTTGTTACAGGCATATTTTTACATTTAATTCTGCTTTAGATTAGTTCTCTAAGCTATAACACAATGCTAAAGAAACACTTCACCTGCTAACAGAGCTCCTTGCAGATACGCAAGAAACTGTTTCTTCTGGTGAGTAAACCGCTTGCAATAATTGATGCAAATGCATTAGTCAGCTCGTATTTCCCCCAGCGGGGTCCATGCAATCACTTTCTTGCTATGGGTTTTTGAGCAACAGCACACTTAGACTGATTCTGCACAGCTACTCCAGTAAAACTCATCTGCTATTTTATTTATGCGGTAAAAGATATCTATAAATTAACAAGACTCCAGCAGCTATTGAGATCTTTGTATTTAAAAGTTTGTTTTTTAAAAAAGTCATTTCCTTCCTGCAAAAATAATCCTCTGAAGCAGCATTATTTCAATGTCTTTGCTTACAACCAGTGGCATCCAGAGCCACCAGTTTACAACAGCACATAAGTAAGCAGTTGAAAACATATGATACAGATGACTATAAACCTTCACATGAATGCAACTGATGATTTGTTCATTATTTTAACCATACAGAGTGGTGACACAAGCTCCCATTCCTCCTTCCCCAGACAAACTCAAGAACACCAGAGACAAGTACATTATAAAGAATCACAGTAATATCACAACAAATCTACAGCAAAAAGAAGAAGGAACTTTCGCTACAGTCTCAGTGCCTTATTTTACTTCACAATCCACCACTCCGCTACATACTTTTCAACGTGGACTCATATTTTAAAGTGTTGTGTAGTTTTTGGTTTTAATTGGTAATGTTGGCAATGTCCACAAAGTTCAAGGAACCTACACAGAGAAGTTACATGAAGAATCTACTATATCAGCAAGGCACAGTAGGGGAGATGTCTTCACAACCCAAGCATTGCTGAAACTCATGAAAGTGAAAGAATTACTCAGCCCACTGAAAAACAAAAGGCTTTAAAACTTCTTTGTTATTCCTAAATTAAAAAAGACAGGTCCCGAGCCAAGAAACAGCTAGAAGTTAAAAGAAAGCGTTTTTATTAGAATATTATTTTTGTCTGCAAACATGGCATTATTGCTCACAGGAGGAAGGAGGGAGGAAAATAATTAGGGATTATTCAACAATTTAGGAATGAAGGCTGTCTCGCCAGATGTTTTGATGGGCAGCGCAAATGAGGAAATCCACAGCTCTGAGTGGATGCAGCATCACCTCTAACTTAACAAAGTGCAATAAAGGGCAACTGTGAAGATGAAAAGGGAGGAAACTTGGATTCTGATCTCTGCTGGCTGAGCGGTTTGTTCATCTGAATTTTTTTGTTCATGCAAAATATCAAAATAACAGTGGCAGCAAGCACCATAAACCAGGAATAATTTATAATATTGCTCTTGGAGCTCCACACATAATAGCCTTAATAATGATGTAAGAAATGTTTTTAAAAAAACAAATAAATATATCAGTTTTTTGGCCTTGCACTCCTGCGTGGACAGTGCTATCACCCCAACAAGAGAACAGGAAAGAGTTCTTCATGTAACCAAACAGTATAAACATGGTATTTTCACATGGGAGACCTTTAGCATGCAGATTACATTGAATAAGGCTCTCATACTTTCTGAGTAGGCGCTGATTACTAGATAACTCATTAAATGTGATCACATTGGGCTGTCACAAAGGCTGATGAGCCTCCCTGCAGTCAGTGGGGAAGGTTTCAGTCCAGAGGGGTATCCAGAGGAAGAGCCTGATCACAGGTGTCTTTTCTGCCTCTCTGTGACCCAGGGAAGCTGTCGGGGAGCAAAGCCAGAGAACTGGCACATAATTGTCGAGGACAGACAAAAATCAGCCTGAATCCCTCGCCTTCAATGCTGCTGCCAACCAGAGAACAAGTTAAGCAGATACTAGTAACAGCAGGTAAGAATCATGAATGATGGCAAAAGGCACCGTGAGCTCTTCAGAGACGGGAAACGAGGCTCACAGAGATTAAGTTAACCACCCAATAATCCTCTCCCTTCCCAACATCTTGTACAGTTACATAGAAGCAGCTGTGGCCACTGCCTTCTGTGCTGAAGTCAATATAGAACCATAGAACCATTTCAGTTGGAAAACACTCTCAGGATGATTGAGTCCAACCATAACTTAACTCTAGCACTAAACCATGTCCTGAAGAACCTCGTCTAAACACCTTTTAAACACCTCCAGAGATGGTGACTCCACCACTGCCCTGGGCAGCCTGTTCCAATGCCCGACAGCCCTTTCCAGGAATAATTTTTTCCTAATATCAAATCTAAACCTCCACTGGTGCAACTTGAGGACATTTCCTCTTGTCCTATCACTTTCTACTTGAGGGAAGTGACCAACCCCCTCCATGCTACAACCTCCTTTCAGGCAGATGCAGAGAACGAGAAGGTCTCCCATCAGCTCCTGTTCTCCAGGCTGAACCCTTCAGGTCCCTCAACTGTTCCTCATCACACTTGTGCTCCAGGCCCCTCACCAGCTTTCTCACCCTCCTCTGTGCTCTCTCTAGTGCCTCAATTTCCTTCTTATGATGAGGGGCCCAAAACTGCCCCCAGGATTCAAGGTAGGGCCTCACCAGTGTCGAGTACAGTGGCACAATCACTTCTCTAGCCCTGCTGGCCACACCAGTGCTGGTACCAGCCATTATACTGGTGGCCTTCTTAGCCACCTGGGCACACGCTGGCTCATGTTCAGCCACTGTTACCAACACCCCCAGCTCCTTTTCCACTGGACACTTTCCAGCCACTCCTCCCCGAGCCTGTAGCGCTGCCTGGGGTTGGTGTGACCCAAGTGCAGGACCTGATACCTGGCCTTGTTGAACCTCAGACAACTGGCCTCAGGCCAATGATCCAGCCAGTCCAGATCCCTCTGTCTGGCCTTCCCACCCTCCAGCACATCAACACTCCCACCCAATTTGGCATCATCTGCAAACTTACTAAGGGTCCACTCAATCCCCTCATCCAGATCATTGATAAAGAGATTGAACAGAACTGGCCCCAACACTGAGCCCTGGGGACACCACTCGTGACTGGCCAACAATCGCATTTGGCTCCGTTCACCACAACTCTTTGGCCCAGCTCTCCAGCCAGTTCTTTATCTGTCACAGATACACCATCCAGACCATCAGCTGCAGCTTCTCCAGGAGATGCTGTGGGATATGGCGTCACAGGCCTTACTGAAGTGTAAGCACACAACACCCACAGCCTTTCCCTCATCTACTAGGTGGGTCACCTTGTTGTACAAGGTGCACACTGAGCAGATGATTCAAAATAAGCCCTTGGCATGTGGAGCCCCAGTTTGTGGATCCTGATCAGACATGAGCACTGAGATCATCAGCCCATCAGAACAGCAGATGGGAAACCGGAGCTCCAGACATCTAGAAAACTCCACTGGCAAAGGCTGGAGCGTTGATGCTTTCTCAGGTTGCTGCAGGACTAGAGGGAGATGGTGGAGGTTGTGTGACTGGACACAAACTCCATCGGAGTCTGAATTCGGCCCTTTGGTCTCACTACAAATTTGGCGCCAAATCAAATGCTCTCCAAGGAATGAGAAATGGAAGAACAAAGAAAAAGGAGGTCAGATCCCTGAAGCCACCCAACATAGCTCTTCATTGTATTATCTAAGCAGCAATTAGATTATTTTAAAATGAAATTATGTATAAAGCTTTCTCCAGTTTTTTAGTATTCAACTAACACACTGTATACAGCTGCACACATGCTTTAGTTGCAAAATATTTGGAACAAATTAAAAGCCATTTCGTTGCAATATATTAAAGCACTGCTCGGGTATCGCTCATTAGCTTTTACAAAGGTTTTCTTCAGTCACAAACTCCACATTTTCAGGGATCTGCTGACATCTCATGGAAGCTTAAATGGCATTTTATTTAAGTGTGGACAGTGTTTTATGTTACCCCAATATTGGTCAACTGCAGGAGAACACCATCTCTTTGCTTAAAAAGTATTCTGTTCTAAAAACTCACACCTGGCCATGACAAACAGAGTCAGAAACATGGATAGGGCTAAATAAACAGATGTTACTGTCCAGACTGCACAAAGCTATAAAAATATGCATCCTTACTGGGGTAGCAGAGGCTATTTACATTAATGTTTGATATGGAAAGACCACATACCATTCAGTAAATGCAGCTGGTTCTTTTGCAAAGCCTCATCTGTGCAGCCCTTCTTGTTTTCTCAGGCAGCAACAATAATTGAAACTGGTCTTAAATAACTGGTTTGTTCTCACAGACTTGGAACATCTAACTGGAACTGCTTAGCACTGAACTGGGAAAATGTAAAGGGAATTATTTGGTTATTGCAGAAAAACTGAAAGCAGTAAAGTAGTAGAGACAATTTACCTGGGACTATGTATATCTCTGCAATGATTTTCTTTAAATTAAAATTTATTTTTAAAGATGTACTCTAATGCCATTATACTCAGCTTTCTCACCGTAAGCTGCCAAGTGCAAATAACACATTTTTGGCATAAAGTACTTTGCTCGCTGGACAAGTTTGACCTATAACAGTAAGAAGTTTCTATGACAGCAAGTAGTATGACCAACACACTGTCATTAACAGTGCCCAGCCTTGCAGTGTTTGGGCATCAGGAAGAGGTCTGGTTATTCTGGCTTTAACACAAGGCATTCACCCAGGAGAACTCAACAACATAGTGGAAAACACGGCTTTAAGCAGCAGCTACTACCTATATGAGCTTTTTGTATCTTCATTTGAAACCACTTACAGGAGACTGTTTTCTTAGGGAAAAAAAAACCCTGTGTACCCATAATTCCCATGGGTTTTGAAATTTCCCATAAATCAGGTCAAGCAGCTTGAAGGAAGGAAGCAAGAGAATATAATGTGTAAATCATCAAAAATTTCAGCCTTAATTACCTACTGTTAGGAAAGAGATAACCAGTATTGCTCTAGCACCTAAATACCTTCCAAAATTGTGAGGAACAAGTTAAGTAAATGATTTTAAGAACATTATCTAGATTTAAATGTGAGCTACCATACAGGAGTTTCTATGCCTAAGCGCATGATTTATTTTCAGGACATTTTCCATGCCCTTTCACTCAGACACTTCTTGCTCTACCAGTGCACCACACCTGCTTTTTACCCATTGGGAACCTGAACATCCCATCACTTTGCTGTTTCTCATGCTGCTTCACCACCAACCATCACCCTCGCAAGCCTGTGACAGTTGCCTGTCACACCAGTGTCCTATTTGTAATGCAGACACGTTGTTGTCCAGAGCCACGTCACCTCAGCATACACAGTAGGACTGACAGACTTCCACCACCGTGCTGGCCCTGAATAGGGTCCCCATGATGCATGGGCTCCCCTGCCTTATCCCATTGTTCCTGTCCCACATCCCTAACAGATGTGCAGCCCCTCACACCCAGGTACCTTCTCATATCTTCCTATATACATCATAGCCAGGCACACTCCCTTTCCCTTCCCTCCTACACTCCTCAAAGCCAGGCAGCCCCTCACAGCCCCCCACACTCGCATTCCCCCACTCCTCTCATGGCCAGGCAGCCCATCACAGCTCCCCAACTCTCCCATAACCAGGCAGCCCTCACATCCAGGCAGCCCCTCACCTGCCACCCTCTGGAGTGGCCACTCACGGCCAGGCAGCCTCTCATAGAATTGTAGAATGTCCTGAGCTGGAAGGGACCCACAAGGATCATCGAGTCCAACTCCTGTCCCTGCACAGGACAACCCCACAGTTCACACCATGTGTCTGAGGACGTTGTACAGTCTCTTCTTGAACACTGTTAGGCTTGGGGCCGTGACACCTCCCTGGGGAGCCTGTTCCAGTGTCCAGCACCCTCTGGGTGAAGAACCTTTTCCTCATGTACAACCTGAACCTACCCTGGTACACCTTCCTGCCATTCCCTCAGGTTCTGTCACTGGTCACTAAAGAGAAGAGTTCGGTGCCTGTCCCTCCACCTCCCCATGTGAGGAAGCTGTAGCCACCGTGAGCTCTCACCTCAGTCTCCTCTTCTCCAGGCTGAATAAACCCAGTGACTTCAGCTGCTCCTCATACGGTTTCCCCTCCAAATCCTTCACCAACTTTGTAGCCCCTTCTGGACATTCTCTAGTAGCTTTATATCTTTTTATCCTGTGGCACCTAGACCTGTACACAGTGCTCCAGGTGAGACCAGAGCAAAGCAGGACGATCCCCACCCTGCTCTGCTGGCCATGCTGTGCTGGATACACCCAGGACACGGGTTCATCTTCTCTGCCAGGGACACTATCGGCTCACATTCAACTTGCCATTGACGAGAACCCCAGATCCTTCTCTGCGGAACTGCTTTCCAGCATCTCTATAACCACATACCCCTCTCATTCTCTCCCAACACTCCTCAAAGCTGCACCACCAAGTGCCAAGGGAACAGGGTTCTGTGACTCTTCCCAAGTAACAAGTGACAGGATGAGAGGAAATGGCCTCCAATTGTACCAGTTGAGGTTCTGACTGGATATTGGAAACTTTTCCTCACAGAAAGGGCTGTCAGGCACTGGAACAGGCTGCCCAGGGCAATAGTGGAGTCACCATCCCTGGAGGGGTTTCCACATAAGGTCCTGAGGGACATGGGGAAGTGCTTGGAGTGGGTTATAGTTGGACTCGATGATCTTCAAGGTGTTTTCCAACCAAAATGATTCTCTGATTCAGCTGCACACTCAATTTTCACACTGTAATAGAGCCTAAAGGTCACACCAGGGTTTGTATCATTGTGTGCTGGAATATTCTCAGTGGGTGAGGTCTGTGTCAAGAGTGTGATGGAAACGAAAAGAGAATACAGGAGAGAACAGTGGGAAGGGTGGAGGGACAAGAATGAAGGTAAATACCAGGCAGAGCAAGTGATCACTAGTGATCACCCACAAACTCTGCACCCTTAAATCCTGATTCCCCAAATCCTGCCCCCTTAAACCCTGCACCCCCAGTTGCTGAACACATGAACTCTCAAACCCTCACCAACCCTGCACCCCAAGATCCTTCTACCCTAAACCCTGCATCTCCAAACCCTCCACCCCCATACCCTGCTGACACGCCAGAGGCTGTGCTGCCATCCAGCGAGACCTGGACAGGCTGGAGAGTAGGGCAGGGAAAAAATTAACGAAATATAACAAGGACAAGTGTAGAGTCTTGCATCTGGGCAGGAACAACCCCTGGTTCCAGTGTAAGTTGGGGAACGCCCTGTTGGAGAGCAGTGTAGGGGAAAGGGACCTGGGGGTCCTGGGGACAGCAGGGTGACCATGAGCCAGCACTGGGCCCTTGTGGCCAGGAAGGCCAATGGTACCTGGGGTGGGTTAGAAGGGGGTGGTCAGTAGGTCTGAGAGGTTCTCCTGCCCCTCTACTCTGCCCTGGGGAGACCACAGCTGGAATATTGTGTCCAGTTCTGGGCCCGTCAGTTCCAGCAGGACAGGGAACTGCTGGAGAGAGTCCAGCGCAGGGCAACAAAGATGCTGAAGGGAGTGGAGCATCTCCCGTGTGAGGAAAGGCTGAGGGAGCTGGGGCTCTTGAGCCTGGAGGACACTGAAAAGTGACCTTATTAATGTTTATTCTCAGTGAGGGTGGCAGAGCCTGGCCCAGGCTGCCCAGGAAGGTTGTGGAATCTCCTACTCTGGAGGCATTCAAACCCGCCTGGACACCTTCCTGCGTAACCTCATCTGGGTGTTCCTGCTCCGGCGGGGGGATTGAACTGGATGAGCTTTGGAGGTCTCTTCCAACCCCTGACATTCTGTGATTCTGTGATCAATACATATACAAAGGGTGAGCATCATGAGGATGGAGCCAGGCTCTTCTCAGTGACAACCAATGATAGGACAAGGGGCAATGGGTACAAACTGGAACACAGGTGGTTCCACTTTAAATATGAGAAGGAACTTCTTCTCAGTGAGGGTGGCAGAGCCTGGCCCAGGCTGCCCAGGGAGGTTGTGGAGTCTCCTTCTCTGCAGACATTCCAACCCGCCTGGACACCTTCCTGTGTAACCTTATCTGGGTGTTCCTGCTCCATGGGGGGATTGCACTGCATGAGCTTTCCAGGTCCCTTCCCACCCCTGACATTCTGTGAATCCTGAACTCCCAAACCCTGAACCCGTCACTTTCCCCTCCCACGAGTCCCCCCTTCCCGCCCCGGGAGGCCCCGACCGGCGGCCGCTCCCGCGCATGCGCAGCCGCCCGCCCGCCCCCCCCCGGCGCCGGCTCTGAGCGCGGCGGGAGAACCGGCAGCTCCGGGCAGCGGCCGCCGGCCCCTCACACCCCGCTGTACCCCCCCGCCGAGGTGAGGAGGCGCGGAGAGGGGTTGCAGGGGGAGGGAAGGAGACGCCTCCCCGCCGCGGTGTCTCCTCAGGCTGCGGGTAACACCTCCCGCCCCCCCACCCGCCCCTCGGCACCGCGGGGCTGCCTTCCCGAGGCGGCGCCGGTAGTTCCCGGCTGTTCTCTCACCTGACCGGGTCCCGGGGGAAGCGGAAGAAGGCCAGGTCGGACTGAGTGCTCTTGCGGGTGCAGTTGGGGGCCGCACAGAAGTTCGGCATGATCCCCCCCCGCCCTGGGTTGGCGCCGCTGCCCCTTTAAATCGGCGGGCCGGAGGGAGGAGGGGGGGAGGGTGTGTATGTGGGGTGGAGGAGGAGGCCGGGGGGGAGGGAGGGAGGAGGGGGGTAGGGGGGGAAGCGGCTCCACACTGCTGTGAGCGGCCGGGAGGATTCACCGCCACCCTCCGCCGGGACAAGAGCCGCCTCCTTCCCACAGTGCACCGCGGCGGGGTGCCCATGCGCGGCGCCGGCGTGAGCGGTGCGCATGCGTGTGCAGAGGGGCGGGGCTGAGCGCCTGCGCAGGGGGAGCGGCGGCGGGCGGTGTTGCGCATGCGCCGTGAGGCGGAAGCCAGCCTGCAGCGCTGGGCCGCACCGCGGTGTGGAACTATATATATATATATATATATATATATATATATGTGTGGTATAATGAATATGTTTACCTTAAAAATGACCTGAGGCTGTGGAATGATGTCATAGCTTTTTTCCTTTGTGTGTTAAGAGGGTGTTGGTCTCGTTTCTCAAGTAACATGCGATAGAACGAGAGGAAACGGCGTAAAGATGCATGAGGGGAGGTTTAGATTGGATCTTGGGAACAATATTTTCCTGGAAAGGGTTGTTGGGCATTGGAACAGGCTGCCCAGGGCAGTGGTGGAGTCACCATCCGTGGAGAGGTTTAAAGGATGCAGAGATGAGGTTCTTAGGGACAATGTTTAGTGGGTTGATGGTTGGACTTGACCTTGAGGGTCTTTTCCAACCAAAATGATTGTATTATTTTCTTCTGTTTTGCTTTTTAGGAAGGTGTCGTTATGCCACAGCCAAGATGAATAATGAGAGGAACCACAAATGTTTCAAGCAATAAAGTAATCCAACAGGGAGTGTACCCAGCATGAAGAGTTTGTCAGGTCTGGCATAGGGTAAAATGAGACAAAGCTTAGGAAAAAAAAAGGACAAGCATACACACTTGTTATCATAGATTATAAGCAAAGAAATCTCAGGTAGCTGCTCAGCTGGCTCCAAAACTGGAAGATGTATAGCTTGGTCTGTATCTGAAGTAACTGGACTTGGTGATAGGCAACTGGCTTCAGGATTTGAGCTAGAACTCTATGCAGTACCAAGCAACAATATAGGAATGCATCAGCTAGCTCTATATCACAGTATCACAGTATGTTTGGGATTGGAAGGGGTCTCAAAAGATCATCTAGTCCAATCCCCCTGCTGGAGCAGGAACGCCTAAGTGAGGTCGCACAGGAACATGTCCAGGCGGGTTTTGAATGTCTGCAGAGAAGGAGACTCCACAACCTCCCTGGGCAGCCTGGGCCAGGCTCTGCCACCCTCACTGAGAAGAAGTTTCTTCTCAAATTTAAGCGGAACCTCTTGTGTTCCAGCTTGATCCCATTACCCCTTGTCCTATCATTGTTTGCCACCGAGAAGAGCCTGGCTCCATCCTCATGGCACTCACCCTTTATATATTTGTAAACATTAATGAGGTCCCCCCTTAGTCTCCTCTTCTCCAGACTAAAGAGACCCAGCTCCCTCAGCCTTTCTTCATAAGGGAGATGCTCCACTCCCTTCAGCATCTTTGTTGCCCTACGCTGGACCCTCTCCAGCAGTTCCCTGTCCTTCTTGAACTGAGGGGCCCAGAACTGGACACAATATTCCAGGTGTGGTCTCCCCAGGGCAGAGTAGAGGGGCAGGAGAACGTCTCTGACCTACTGACCACCCCCCTTCTCATCCACCCCAGGTACCATTGGCCTTCCTGGCCACAAGGGCACAGTGCTGGCTCATGGTCATCCTGCTGTCCCCAGGACCCCCAGGTCCCTTTCCCCTACACTGCTCTCTAATATGTAATTTCCCAACCTATACTGGAACCTGGGGTTGTTCCTGCCCAGATACAAGACTCTACACTTTCCCTCGTTAAATTTCATTAGGTTATTCCCCGCCCAACTCTCCAGCCTGTCCAGGTCTCTGATGGCAGCACAGCCTCTGGCGTGTCAGCCACTCCTCCCAGCTTGGTGTCATCAGTAAACTTGCTGATAGTCACTCTATTCCCTCGTCAAGATGTCTTGAGGATTTTTGGAGCAAGTCCCACTCCATGGTGGTGTAAAACAATGCTCTAATTAACTTCTACCTGGATGGGAGCACTCTGCCATGGATAAAGAACTGGCTGAAGGAGCGGGCTCAAAGAGCTGTGGTGAATGGAGCCAAATCTGGTTGGCAGCCGGTCACAAGCGCTGTTCCCCAGGGCTCAGTATTGGGGCCAGTTCTGTTTAATCTCTTTATCGATGATCTGTATGAAAGGAAAAGAAAAAGAAACAGAAAACTGGGTAGTTGGAAGAAGAAAAAGAATAATTCCCCAAATGTGGTCTGCTGGTAGTTTGAAGTAGATACAGCAGCTGTGAAATGTATGAGTGCTGATGGCAAATGATAATTGTTTCAGGTGTGGTAGTGCTATAGTGTAAAAATTCAGCTTTGATAAACCTTTTGTATATCTTAAAAGCCACGAAAAAACATCCTGATATTGGGATTTGTTGGGCTTTAGAAAACATAGTCCAAATGTATGAAATGGCCAAAAGGGCATAAAGGAAAAACAAAAAAAAAGAAGTCCCTTGATTCCTTTTGTCTTCAAAACTTGTAAGCTTTTTTGTTCGATATGAGTAGAACAAAAGCTGTCGTCTACATGAGAAGGCCTTGTCATCATGCACCCTTCAAAATAGGAATCTCAAAGCATGTTTCATTTGACTAATATCAATAACATCAATTTATTTGGTGTTAATTCTTTACCAGAACTCAGGCATGTATCTCAGTTCATTCCTTCCAAGTGGTTTTGAGTAGTTGATTAAGCCAATACTAAAGATAAGTTTAGCTGCACCTGACTGCTTGCACTTTACTGGGCAATTGCCAAGGTTTGTATATAGTGAACTGTACAAGGGAGTTAATCAGATAAGTAACCTTTTTTTAAGTACACTCATTTGCCTTTAGGTTAGATGTAATTTGGGTAGCTGCCATCTGATTTGTTGTGCAGATTGCCTAAGTGTTTCTGCTGATGCAGAGGAACACACAGAAGAGAGCAGGATCATCTTCAGTTGTATGACTGTATAATGTTAATGTGAAGCTGTGTAATTTTCAAACTCTTTTAAAATCTGCTTTGGTATGAAAAAGTACTTCTTCACCCTTAAATAACTCTTATCTTTTGCCCAAGATCGAAGGGCCTTTTCCCCTCCAAACTGATTCACCAAATGAAAGTGCATATGTACTGAAACTCTGTCTTATGGTTCTGGACAAGCAAAACCAGAACATTGTAATAACAATATTAAATTAAACATGGCACATATTTCTGAACTGTTGCTTCTGACTGAAGCTTCTGTTGATACTGCATCATTTGAATTATAGAATCATTGAACAGTTTGTGTTGGAATTGCTACACAAGCATGTTATGGCTTTTACCTCCTAAATGTGTATATATTTGCATATGAGCCTTCCTAATAAAATTAATGCAATGGCTTACACATAAAGTTAACTTAGTGAAGGCTTCTAGGCGATCTTTTTTTATGGGGAGACTAATTTTGAAGCAATTCCTATATAATCAAAAGAACACAAACTTAATTATTTTCAAAACCCAACAATATTATTAGAAGCCCATTATTTTTAAAGAAAATTAGTTTACTAAGTTGAAAATTCCAAAAATTAGCTTCTTTTTTAGAGTACAGAAACCACAAAACCCTTTTATTTTCTTGCAGAGCAGCCTTTGAATTGTACATATATAATTTGTATGCTGGTAATTTTGTGTCTTAAACAATCCTCCATATTATTGCAGTATTGCTCACAATGTATTTCCAAGTGTGTCTGTCTATTATGTATTATAGACTGTGTTAGTAGCCTTGTATGTATGATCTCTATTCTCTGGATAAATTATTCTTTAAGGAATTTTGTGTGTTCATGTGGATGTCTTAATTGCTTTATTTGAATGCTGTGTCTTTAAGGTCAGCTGTGTCTCAAATCCAGGATTGTATATCATAAATAGTGGTTGTAAAATAAGCTCTCTAATTTATTTCTGGAAATGATCCTAAAGTAAAAGTCAGTATGCCTTTATTTTCTGATTGTACTGTTTAAGTGCAATTGTCTACTCATGCAGGCCTCCTGCTATTAAAAGTTTGTTTGCAAGAGAATATTTGAAGTCTGAAAAGCTTTCGGGACTCTTATCACTATTATATTGTCTTGCAAGTCTTACAGCCGCATTGTTGGGATAACTTTTTCGTCAGAACCCAAGGGACATCAGGTTAATCCCACAGAGGTATTTTTGTAGGTGTCTCTTTGAGATGTGCTGAAATTCACAATGACAGGACGAAAAACACGTTGTTTATGTCCAGGGTTTGTCTGCAGTCCTGGAGAACAGGAAGGGAAAGGTGGGGAATGACTCAAATCTTGAACACTGTGTGAGAGGATCTGTGAGGCCACGTGGGTGCACACTCAGTGTGCAACGTTAGTGACCAACATGCAGCTTCGCTCACAACCCTCAGTTGGAATCATGCAGCGCCCTGCTTCCTCCCTCAGGGCTAGTTTTTTGGCAAATGAAAGCTAGTGATGTCTGTGATGATAATCAAGGGTTATCAGACCCATTTCCCATCGCATTTTCCCCTATTTCAGTAGCATCTTTTTTTTTTTCTTGTCTGATTCAAAGAATGCTGATTTTTCATAGGTTTTGTATCAGGTCTTCAACATGAGGGAATCCAGAGGGCTGTTGGTGTTGCAGCACTGTACTTTTATAGAATCACAGAGTAGTCTGGGTTGGAAGGGACCTTCAAAGCTCCCCCAGTGCCCCCCCTGCCATGAGCAGGGACATCTTCACCAGCTCAGGTTGCTCGGAGCCCCGTCCAGCCTGGCCTGGGATGTCTCCAGGGATGGTTCATCCACCACCTCTCTGGCCAACCTGGGACAGGCTCTCATCACCCTCAGTGTAAAAAAAACTCCTTCCACATGTCTGGCCTGAGTCTCCCCCCCATTTAGTTTAAAACCATCAGTCCTTGTAACACAAGGGTGTTGTGTCAGACTCTGCCCAAATGACGTGGTTTTGTGCACAGGTGTAGCTTTTAAAATGACCTTACTATGTGATTTACTCATACTGAGCTGTATTCTGGCCTACAGCTACGCTCCCTGCACAGGAAAGCAGGCTTCAATATTACAAGCAGCTGCTCTGAATCCCATCCTCGCTTCCACTGGAGCTGCTGCAGCTTCTGAAGGGCTCAGCCAGCCCAAGCAGATGATACAGTACATGCTAACGGACAGACAGACATACATCTCACCATGAAGGATTTCAAGTGAGGGAATCTGAGTCACCTTTTATTTTCCCTATTTGCTGTCACTGGGAGTGACAGCTTGTCTTTATTTGACTGCAGAAGCCTTGCTACTACCAGTATTAAGACCAATCTCATAAAAAGTACATGAGTTTTTTCCCAAATTTTCAGGGAAGACTGCACAGAAACATTATTTCTTTCTGGTTTACAAACTCAGCGCTAGCTTGCTTTTCATTTCCACTGCTGTTTTCACCCCGTAACAATACAGGACGTTTAAATAAACTTCCTTTCACAAAGCGTTCCAGGATCAATATTAATTTCTTGAATCCAGGGCACAGCAAATGAATAGGATCCTTCAAACACAGTTGGGCATAGAGTTTGTAAATTATTGTATTGCTAGGAGAAACAAGGTCGGTGATTGTCCAGATAAGCAAATGCCTAATTTCATTGGTAATTACAATCATTAACTGCTTATCCTGTTGGCTGTGGAGCTGCATTTGTTTTGCAGTCTCTGCAGAGTGATAAAATACATCCTTTACCAGTCAATATGTTCACTTGCTTCCCCAGCATTTATTTAGTTCCCCATCTTAGCCTCGTAAAAATTAGTCAAAATCAGGAGCAAATAATTCACTTATGAGTTGTGTTGGACTTTGACGCAATACACTGTCACTCTTCATGGGTTAGAAGTGCAATTCAGGGGAGAAAACGCAATCTCCCCTAAAATACAATGCAAATTAGGTTCTATTGCGGCTGAATTTTACTTAATGCTAATCTGGGGTGTGTTCATTGAATTGCAGAAGTATGTCAAGAGTTACCGATGGTTTGTAATACACGTATGTGACCATAGATAAGGACACAAGTTGCACGGCGAAGCGATAATTTTAATACTTCACCTTATTCCCACGCTTGCTATTCTGAGAAGCGCATTTGCTTTCTTCGCAGCAAGTTTATATGTTCTGCACCAATACAGCAGGCTACAAAGTGGCTGCGTCTGCCTCCCTAAATTGCAGAGGGCACCGACTTTAATTCGCTGTTTGATATGCTGCAGAATGACACAATGAAGTTGTGGGTATTTTTCGTTATCTGAGGTTATATAATCAAGTTTTTGCAAAGTGCTTAAATCAGCGCTCGGTTCGACGCACGGTGGCGTTTTGATGGATTTAAGCCTTGCTGAATTTAGGTACTTTCAGCACTGAAGCTCTTACGCTTTGTAAAATAAATACACTTTTAATATAATATGTATTACTTACAATAAGGGGAAGAAAAATACATTAACTGGCAACACACAGCTGTCTTCCATGAAAGCAGTTGAAATACCTTTGTGGATTTAAATACAAATAGTCCTGGGTGACAATCCCTGTATCTGACAAAGTGTATATAAAAGGCTTCTCTGGCAAACTGCCAGCACCCAACCATTGCTGAGGCTTCTGCTTTTATCTTAACCAGGAGAAAAAAATGTGATGGGGAAAGTGTTTGAGGGGCAAGAGAGAGTTTGGGAGTGGTCTGAGGGCAATGGAATGAAATTAAAATAGAGATGCTTATGTCAGGAAAGCACATCGAGTCACTGAATTATCTCTTCAGACAAGTGGGAACTGCATTGTTTAGACCATTTAACTCAGAAACAAAAAAAGGCCAAGAAATAATTAAACTTTTCACAGAATCACAGAGTCGACTGGGTTGGAAAAGACCTCAGAGATCATCCAGTCCAACCCTTGGTCCAACTCCAGTCCATTGACTAGATCATGGCACTAAGTGCCATGTCCAATCTCAGCTTAAAAACCTCCAGGGCCAGTGAGTCCAGCACCTCCCTGGGCAGCCATTCCAATGCCTGACCACTCTCTCTGCAAAGAATTGCTTTCTAATCTCCAGCCTCAATTTCCCCTGGCAGAGTTGAAGCCCATGGCCCCTTGTCCTATTGCTGACTGCCTGGGAGAAGAGACCAATCCCACCTGGCTAGAACTGCCCTTCAGGTAGTTCTAGAGAGTGCTGAGCTCACCTCTAAGCCTCCTCTTCTCCAGACTAAACAAGCCCAGCTCCCTCAGCCTCTCCCCATAGGGCTTGTGCTCAAGTCCCTTCCCCAGTCTTGTTGCTCTTCTCTGGACCCGCTCCAGCACTTCAATCTCTTTCCTGAGCTGAGGGGCCCAGAACTGAACACAATACTCCAGGTGTGGCCTCCCCAATGCAGAGCACAGAGGAAGGATCACTGCCCTTGTCCTGCTAACCACGCTGGTTTTGATACAGATATTTTTGTTAGAATATAGGCTATTTCTCTCTTATGCAAGACAGAGAAGATAATTTAAACCATCTTTAAATTCTTCACATTTAAATTACTTACAATGTTGCATTCATCTTAGTATAAAAGCATAGCTGGTTTCTTTCTTCTTTTCTCAGTTGCTGTCAAACTGATACAAATAATATATATATTTTTTTTTCCTTGATTTTCCAATTTTGCTTTTGAAATTACCAACGTCAGGCTCTTGGAAGCTGAAAATTTAGTGTTTATGGCAGAAAAGAAGCAGCTGCATCATTCTCATCTCGCACCAAGCTGATGCGCCTCTCATCTACCCAGGAAACCCTGCTCAAAAAAGAAAAGAAAAAAGGATTATTTTGGAGTCTGTATCCATCATGTTGTAGCAATGTGAGTGGAGATGTAGTGAATAATCCAGCAAGAACTATGAGCCTGGTGACCTGGGCTGCATACAAATCACCTTCTCCACCTGAAAATCTCCCCCCTGATGCTTCCGAGCTCATTGTCTTCCCCTTTCCATTGTCTTAAGGTACAAAAGGACGTGTGGTAAGACAGAGATTATTCTGTTAGTGCTCAGAAAGCTTAATTAATTAGACCGGTGTCTCTAATTGATGAGAATCGTATTGTTCAAGCTGAGGGGGTACTCAAAGTTGCACAAAACAAAGTAAGAGTGGTTGACGGTTGCTACATTTCTTTCCCTTATTGGAAGGGGGAACATATGTTGCTTAAATGCATATAATTGAGCAATTTCTTAAACAGAAAACCCAGCAGTGTGCTGTTATAAATAATAATGCATGGCTTATGTATATCACTGATTAGTTTTTTAAATGCTTTATAAAAGGGGGAAGTGGAGGCGCAAGAGAGGTGACACAACTTGTGTGGGTTGCTCACTAGGTCACCATCAGATGAAGAATACTGCAGGTCCTGGTAGATCCCCATTTCATTTCTACCAAAATTCACTGATTTTACCCCTTGAGGCTCTTTTAAATTATGCGAGTTCCTAGCTTGCTTCGACTGCAAAATAAAACAGATTATTACAAATTACTTTTACTTTGTAGGTTTTTTTTATACTGTTGAGCTTCGCCTCCTTATGAAACAACAAAATGTTGCTGCTATCGACAAGTTTCTCTGTTGTTTTTGTCAGAAAGCGCTCTGTAATTTTGGGCGTCCTTAACCGATGACTCAGTCAGAGACTGCGGATGTAGGTAATGAGAACTAAGAAAGTGATTAACATCTGGAAGGCAACTCAGGCGAGAAAAAAACACTGGCATTTTCACATTCTGCATTTTCTTCCTTCACCCACAGTGAATTTGTTTATATTACAGGAATTAACTGGGAAAATTTCACCTGTGGGACGTTTAGCTATTCTTCTCTATTAGTGAAGTAAGTCTAGACTATATTGTTTTATTTTCATACCGACAAATTCAAAATAGACATTTCATTCATCAGACATAAAGAAATGCTGCCAAGTTTCAGCCTCCTTCAGGTGACCTCCCTGGATTAGGACAGAGGATCCAAACTGGCTCGTACGCTCATCCTGAGTCCAGATAACCTTAACTGAGTCTTCTGGAAAGCTCCATGATGCTCCTGGGTCCAGTTAGGTCTTCTTGACTTGAAAAGACTCTCATGACCACAAACCAGAACCTGCTGGTGCATCTGCTGGGACAACTTTGGTGGACCCATCCCAGGTGATCAACCACCTCAAAGCTCAGGTCGCTTAAGCTTTTCAGGACTCATTATTTGTATGTTTTGGGTCTTTTTTTCTTTGCCCATGGTATCTCTGCCCTCCCATTTTTATGGGTAATAAAGAAATGATTGTAGGTTAATCTGAACTAAATGGAGATGTTACTGCTGTAACTACATTCAGAATTTGGCCTTCAGATTTTCTGGACCAATCGCAGCTTCAGGTACTTCATACGTAACTGGCTCATTTTTTATTATGCGTCTCTTTTCTATTGCGTGTGCTGAAGGAAATTAAGCATATATGTATTGAGTATATATATATGCACATACGTGAGTGTCAATGCATGTCTGTCCACCTTGCCCATAATACCTTTTGATCCCATTGGCTAGTTTCATCCACTTTTGGAAAAAACAAAAAACCAACCAACCAAACAAAAAAGGTCCAAAAAACCCCACCGAACTGATCTAATTAAGTTTAACGAATATCACTGCTGAGCAGAGCTAAGAAAACGTATTTGTGCTCTCCCCGAGCTGCCTTCTTAGCAGAGATTGAGAGCAGAGTATGAGAACAAAGTGCATTAATAAACCCACAAACTCCAAGAACACATTCAACTAAAATCCACACCTTGGTAGATGCATTTTCTTAAGAAGTTTTGATGGTTTCTTTGCTCACACAATGATTTATTCTGCAAATCTAAGGGGCAGATGTTAAACACTTCAGACGCAATAAAACCCATACTCTGCTAGAGCATCGGAGTTAAAACTGATGAATAAACCTCACAAAAAGCTTATTTTATTCTGCTAAGCAGTGACACTGTCCTGCCTGTTCCCATTGACCAGGGTAATCCACCTAAAAGCCACATTTTCCGATCTGTTTGCTGTGGTGTCTCCGACCTGCAAAGGAAAACTGCAACTCCTGACGCTGAACTGCTTTTCATCTTCCTCAGTTTTGTACAAAGCTGAGGACATTTGTTTTTATTAGGTAATATTATGCAGATATAATGCTACTTGCCTTCAGCTTATTCTTGTTTAAGAAGGCATTAAAGGAAAATTGTTCTAGTTCTCCTGTACTGTTCAGCATAATTGTTCTCAAGTACTTGAGGTTTATGCTGCTGTGAAGAACAATAGGAAATTGCAAGCGAGAAAAATGTTCATTAATGATCACGGGGAAGAAACAATTTATCTGTAGTTAGGTGGGAAAATTAAATAAATAAAGATGTGGAAATAGGTGTTACCAACACACACCATCCAATTCCCTCATCTTCACCTCAGCAAACGTCCAGCTGTTTCCAGCACTCTGAACCCAAACTATACAACAGGATTTTATAGGATAAAGCGTGTGAAAAATGCAGTTGTGATTCATGCTAAGATGTTTAATGTTTACAGGTATAACCAAATGAGGCACGGACTCTGAACTTGGGAAAGGTGATTAAGTTCTATGTAAAAAGTTACGAAACTTGTTTAGGAAGTTATATTCATAGAGCGAACTAACATTTTAAGGGTTAAGCAACTATATAATAAGGGCCTACTAACAAGCTAACATTTTAAACCACATAATTAATATCTAGTTTAGAGCTGTATGTAACTAATTGTGCTAAAAAAAAAAAAGGCAGGACTTCATTAAATGCCGAGATAAGAATTTTTACAGCACCAGCTGCAACCTTGAGGAGACAAGATAGCCAAGATTTACAGCAAAAAGGAGGCACCAGGCTGGTTCCAGTTGGTTTGGTAGCTTGGATTCCAGCCAGTTCCTTCTAACAAGCCAAAGGTAAAAAGTCCGCTGTGACGAAGCTGAAGGAGCCTTCATCCAAAGACCCCTAAAGACCCTTCCTCAAATTCACCAAGTGACATTGCGCAGGCGCAACAGGGGAGGGTCAAGGAGGGGAATATGTAAATGGTTATTTGAGACTCATTTTAATAAAAAGCGGGAAAGGTCATGAATATGTATAGGCGTTTCTGGGGTCATTATGAATATGTAATACCATACTGTATTTAAGCACACTTCTTCTTGTTAAAAGTGTGCGTGTTGGGCGGAGTGAATCCCCCGCGCACCCAGCGCTGTTTTGCTTATGCTCTAATGAACACGTGTTTAAAGAATACAATTAAGGAATTGGATTAAACGTTGTTTATCCATAGAAAAAGCGTAAGTTATTTATTTCAAGCGGAATGAGGAGGAGCCCTTCCCTCCTCTTCATCAAACCTCCCGTCCCCCCAGGGGGGCCTGTTTGCCACATCAGAAAACCGTGCAAGACGAAGCGTGGAAAATAAGCACCCGCAGCAAAAACGAAGTGTTGTGAGGTGGAGACCCGACCACAAACGCTCATCCTGAAGGGGTTTTCGTATTATTTTCCAGCGGTCGCCTCCAGGATGGTTTTTGGAGGCCAGTATCTAGTGCAGTGCCTCAGGGGTCAGTACTGGGGCCAATATTATTCAATATATACATTAACGATTTAGATGAGGGAATAGAGTGTACTATCAGCAAGTTTGCTGATGACACCAAGCTGGGAGGAGTTGCTGACACACCAGAAGTCTGTGCTGCCATCCAGAGACCTGGACAGGCTGGAGAGTTGGGTGGGGAGAAATGTAATGAACTAGAACAAGGGCAAGTGTAGAGTCTTGTATCTGGCAGGAACAACCCCAGGTTCCAGTGTAAGTTGGGGAATTACATATTAGAGAGCAGTGTAGGGGAAAGGGACCTGGGGGTCCTGGGGACAACAGGATGACCATGAGCCAGCACTGTGCCCTTGTGGCCAGGAAGGCCAATGGTACCTGGGGTGGGTTAGAAGGGGGGTGGTCAGTAGGTCAGAGAGGTTCTCCTGCCCCTCTGCTCTGCCCTGGGGAGACCACACCTGGAATATTGTGTCCAGTTGTGGCCCCTCAGTTCCAGAAGGACAGGGAACTTCTGGAGAGAGTCCAGCGTAGGGCAACAAAGATGCTGAAGGGAGTGGAGCATCTCCCGTGTGAGGAAAGGCTGAGGGAGCTGGGTGTCTTTAGTTTGGAGAAGAGGAGACTAAGGGGGGACCTCATTAATGTTTATAAATATATAAAGGGTGAGTGCCATGAGGATGGAGCCAGGCTCTTCTCGGTGGCAACCAATAGTAGGACAAGGGGTAATGGGATCAGGCTGGAACACAAGAGGTTCCGCTTAAATTTGAGAAGAAACTCCTTCATGGTGAGGCTGCCCAGGGAGGTTGTGGAGTCTCCTTCTCTGGAGAGATTCAAAACCCGCCTGGACATGTTCCTGTGCGACCTCACCTGGGCGTTCCTGCTCCAGCAGGGGGATTGGACTAGATGATCTTTTGAGGTCCCTTCCAATCCCAAACATACTGTGATACTGTGATACTGTGATGATTTTTGTTTGCTTTTTCACAGCAACACGCTTCACGAATGGATTGTTTTTAAGCTTCGGCTGCACCTCAGAGGTGTTTTCTATCTCTAGTCAGATCTACGGTCTTTTAGAAATGATACAATTTATTGCCATTCTTAGAAATCTGCAGGGAAAAAAACAAAAGAAGTTGTAATTGCTGTTATATATAAAATAACTGCCAGGCCATGGCTCTGAAAACAGCGCTTACGGCGTTTTGGAGCAGGTGGTTGCTCCGCTCCCCCAAGAATTACCGCAGGGAGCAAAAACACCCCGAAGCGGCTGTGAATGTGGTTTTAGGGTGTGGATTTTATGACCTTTTAGCTCGCACCGCAGCCCTGCGCGTAATCGCGGCCGCTTTTCAGCCAGAAAAGCTGGAAACGGCCAAATGACGTCAGGGCTGATGTTAACCCGCTCAGATTTCGTTGTAGAAGCGGCGGTCAGACGTTAATGCCTTAAAGTTTAGGGGCGTGGGGGGCGCCTTTAAAACACGCCGAGATGGGAGGTATTTTACACTGCGCGCAACGCGGGCGGGGTTTTTTGACCCCAGTCGCTGCCCGTACCCGCCCGCCGGGCCATGGCGGGACGGCCGGCGCCGCTTCCCACCGCGTCGACAATCGCCGAGAGAACTACAACTCCCAGATACACCCTGCGCGGCCGCGCATGCGCAACGCGCTCGCCCCGCGCCATCTTGCCACCCGCTTCTTTCATCTCCTCGCTGGCGAAAGGTGGTGGCAGGGACTACAATTCCCGGCGTGCCCCGCGGCGCGCGCGCATGCGCAGTGCGCCCCGCTGCCATCTTGGCCCGGGGAAGCGCCGCCGCCGCCGCCACCAAACAAACCCGAGAGCGGCACCGGGAGGGGAGAGGAGGGGCCGTGGCCGCCGAGGGGCCTTTCGATGTGCCGGGCACGGCCGGGCAGGTGGGTCCCGCTCCCCGGCAGCCTCCGCTGCCCCTCCCCGGTGCGCTTTCCCCCCTCCTCAGGGAAGGGGGCAGCTCCCGTTCCCCGGACGGCGGGACCCGCCGCCCCCTCACGGCCCCGCGGGCAGCGGGGAAGCAGCAGCCGCCGCCCCGCTCCTTCTTTCCCTCCCTCTCGACATCGGGGGCGGTCACCGGGTACCCAGCGCCGAGGAGTCGGCGGGTGGCGGCTGCCCCCGGGCGCCCCTGGGGGTGATTCTCCCGCTTTCCCTCCTTTCCCCCCTCCAGGAACGTGCGGCGGCGCCGGGGCTTTTGTTCCCCCATCCCCCCACCCTCCCTGGCACCAACCGGCTCGTCCCGCTCGCCTCCGGCTCCTCTTTTATATATATATATATATATATATATATATATATATATATGTATTTTTTTTTTCCTTTATAGGAGATGCGCCCTCCTTCCCCGCCACCCCCGGCATCTCGCCGAGATGCGATGGGGCGAGGCGGTGTTCCCGTGTTTGTTTTCTTTTTTGTTTGTTTGTTGCGTTTTTTAGGGGTTTTTTGGGTGAGTGTTGGTACGCCTAAAGCAAATTTTCACTTTTAAAAATGTATTAATTTATTTATTAATTTTGGCGTCGTGTCATACAACAGGCTGGTGATAAATGCATCGATCGGGCGAGGGGGTGTTCCTGTGTTTTGTTTTGTTTTTTTTTAATTATTATTTATTTTTCTTTTTTTGTGAGCGCTGGTACGCGTAAAGCAAATTTTCACGTTTTAAATTTTATTTATTTATTTAATCATTTTGGCATTCTGTCACACAACAGGCCGGCGCTAAACGCGTTCCCTGGGGCGAGGGGGTGTTCCCGTGTTTTATGATTGTATTTTATTTATTTATTTTTTTTTTTTTTTTTTGGTGAGTGTTGGTACGAGTAAAGCAAATTTTCACTTTTCAAAATGTATTTGTTTATTTATTTATTCATTTCGGCTTTCTGTCGTACAACAGGCTGGCGCTAAATGCGTTCCCAGGGGTTTGGGGGGGGGGAAGTAGGAGCGAGCGGTGAGCTGGGAAGAAGTTCTTATAAATAGGTGCTCTGTGCATAAAGGAGAGGGAGGAGACTCCAGCATCAATTCGGAGAGCGCTCCAGTGTGGAAAAAAGCCTACAAGATACTCAATAAAAAGGTTTGGGTGATGGGTTTGAGTAAGAGAGTATAGGGAGCCTGTGCCCTTGTGAAACCGCTGGATTCCTGCATGCAAAGCCCCATTACAGGGGCTGGGAGCGAACATGTTGGCGGAGTTACGAGCAGGCTGAGGAGAGTTTTGCATTCATTAATAAACGAGGGGCTTGTGCTTACTGCATTTATATTCCTTTTTTCCAGCGAGGCTGAGCTCTGTGGGAGCGCAGACGCGAGGGAAAGATGCCCGTGGTGTGGCCAACTCTTCTGGATCTCAGCAGAGATGAGTGCAAGAGGATCCTTCGCAAACTGGGTACAGTAAGATACAATTTGTGGGTCTGTATGTTCGCCCTTTTAAGATTCGCCTGCCTGCTGCTTCTGTGAAATACTTCAATATGTCTACAGGCAACTTACAAGTCATTTTTTTGTGCTTTGCATGTGTCATTGGTTTGACAGCGCTGGTTTGAAGTGATGTTTAGCAGATGCTCTCTGCCTGGGCAAAATGAATAGAAAAGAATTGGTTTTGGTTGAATCCTTCATGGATGCACCAGTCCATCGCTGCCTTGATGTCGCAGTGTTGCATTGCTGTTCTTTTTACAATTATTAACATGCAACAGGATACTCTGTGAGAGGAGGGTGTTTGTTGTTCAGTTCTGTGTTTGAGGCCTTTTTGTACCAAAAAAAAAATCGTACAACCCTGATGTAACTGGCACTGTGGGACTCAGTTTAAGTTGTGAAGATACCACCGTAAATACTTGAAACAGGAGGAAAAAAAAAAGAAGTTATAGTTTGTGATTTGCGGTTGCACAGATTATCAGGGAAATGTGACAACAATGTTCTCTTTTAACTGTCATAACAGCAGGAGCTTTTTGCATTGTTTCAAATGTCTTGCAATATCTGAGACTCCTGCCCAAAAGCCATATATAGGGAGATATTTTTGTGCTCCATCCTTATAAATACATGTGTACAAGGAGACGCGCTTTTGCATTTTGGAAGGTAATAAAACTATTTGCTTGCATCCACTTCTGGCTACCACAGGAAAGAGAATCCTTTGTTAGACGTTTGATCTGATCCTGCCTGGTGGTTTTTGGGTTCTTAGAGCTGTATTTATTTTTTAGTTTAGCTGTTTGGCTGGTTAAATGTTGTGTAGTATTAGAAGAGGGGAAAAAAAAAAACACCTTAGATTTCATAATCTAAGAAATTATGTCAGGAAGAAAGTTGAGACTGCCTCTAACTTCCTCTGACGGTCAAGTCACAGCTTTTTCTAGTTCTCATTTTACCCGAATGTTAAATGATGTGCTGCACTTCTTAACTGTGCCAAGGTTCTCGTGCATTATGAAGCCATCCACTTTCGTTTCTGAGAGTGGAGAATTTATTTTCCCTCGCTTTGCCCTATTTTTTTTTTTTCATTCCTTTGGAATCTGGGATTTGCTTTCTATTCAAACAGACAGTGATGCGGCTGTTACACGACACTGGAAGCTGTACATCCGTTAAGGCAACAGCCCTAGGTTTAAGTGAGGCTCAAGAAGCACGAAAACCAGGAGAAAGTACAGGATGCAAAAAGACTTGGACCGGATCTGCGCTACTAAATTTTGTTAACGCAGCTCCACTGGCTGGGAGTGTGGAAAAATAACCAAAACAACCAACTTCTAGCCCAGCTGACGGTGCTGTGCTGGCACAGCCTCGCTGGTGCAGCTGAGCCAAACAGGACTGCAGCTGCACCTCCTTCAATGACATAACCTAGGCTGACAGGAAAGAAAAAAATTAAAAAAATAAGTAGTGTTTTCTTTCTTTTTTTTTTGCTGGCATGAGCTGTGTCCCCACAAGAGGGCCCTGCCAGCCTAACAGAGGAGCAGAGCCCTGTCTCTCTAGGGTAGAGAAGCTCTCAGTTTAAATAGACGCTTCACAAGGTTAGAGGGGGAAGGAGCAGGGGCAGTGGGAGCAAATAGCTCTTTAATGGTCATATCCTGCAATATTAATCTGCTTTAGAAGGTCCCACTTTTCCAATTCTCAGCCCAACTGCTTATTTTTGACCGCAACAGCAGGATTGTCCGACATGGGTGAGATGTGGTGGTGCAGGTGAGAAATTGGCAATACCCGGTGTTTTTCTGCGGTGTTCATGGTTTGTAACTGAAATAGGGGATGATGCACCTTATGCTTGAAATAATTATATTTATTTGTGAAATCTGTTTAGGCCGTTTGATGTGTTTTGTGTTGAAAAGAGGGCGCACCAGTTACTGATTGCTACGTAGACATAAGGGTGAGGAAGCTGGTTAAAGCTATTCTGTTATCTTTGCTAGCTTCCAGAAGGTCAGAATGTGCCTTTTTTTAAAGCCCTAGTGTAGAGGATCGCTATTAAAAATGCAGAAGGAAAAAAACAACTATCCTTGCTAAATAATTATATGGTTGTATCTAAGAATTACTTTATGTTGGTAACAGAAGAAAATAATTAGTATCTTAAATACTGTAACGTGGTTGTCTAAATTAATGTTGATATTAGTAATAACTGTTGCTTTAATTAGTGAATGTTTTATAACTGAAGCTGCAAATGCTTCTGTAGGTCACTCAGCATCCTTGTGCAGGCCGCATAGTTAACCAAAGCGACTCTGCTTTGTGTGTTGTCTGCTTAATCAGGACAGGAGAGCAGGACTTCTTTTGAACCCAGTTCCTTGATTTGATTTGTAAATTAGCTCTTTGGAATCCTGCAGGCTTTTCAGAATAGCATCAGTCTTTCTTTTACAGCAAACTTCAGAGGTGTTAGGTTTTGATCTGCCCCTTTGATTCTCGCTTTTGGTTAACTGTTGGGGGGTGGGTTTGGGTTGACCACTGAAATGGGGGTGTCGAATCAAAGTCACCTATGTAAGTATTGGGAAAAAAAAAATCTGTATTTGTGGTTTAAAGCAGGAGTTTCAGTAACGTTTCCTTAAACCTTGCTAAGCTTAGGATAGCAAGTCATTTGGGGGCAAATTAGCAGACTCCACTATTTGTATGAGATGTATTTTCCTACTGCTGAGTAGGGCAAAATTCAGAATGTTAGCAATCTTTAGCTATTCTATTTTTTTAAAACATCAGTGGACTGATATTTACATAGGTCGCCTGGAATTATAAATTTTGGTAAATCAGAGTTGTATTTTTGTGAATTAATCTTCATGGTGGCTCTACATTTAAGAATAACCAGATTGTTTCTTTTGTGTTGAGCAGGTTTAGTTCAGCGCGTTGCATTCTTTTCAGACTCAAGCAGTTGTACATATCAAGTAAATGGGCATAAAAGATTATGATGATTGTATTTAACAAACTAGAGATTATGTTCTCCATGCTAATTAAGGGAAGGCATTATGGAAAAAATTAGTTGTTCTTTTGATAGTGTATTACTTTTTCAAGCCAAGCTTCTCTGTGGAACTTCTAACAATGATACGTGTTAAAGATTTTCTTCTCCTCCTTCTAGAGAGTTCTGAGCTACTCTCCAAATTTGGGGACTGTTTCTTCAAGCGTTCTGGCTGAACTGTCAGCTCAGAGAGAGCCTGAAATATTTAGTTTGGTTTATAAACTAGATAATCCTCTGTGATGATACAGTTGTTTCGTAGAAAAGCTGTACGCTGCAGAGTAATTGACTGAGAGAGCTCTAAATCATCAGTCTCTTTTGAAAAGCACTGAATAATTGAAAGACATGTTCCTTTTAATGATTTTCAAAATTAATAAAATACTGTCAGTAATAGTGAAAATAACTTTTCTTTTTTTCCCCATTCGCGGTGAGTGTTAAATAGAAATACTATTTGCTTTAATTCTTCAGAACTGGAGGCGTACGCAGGTGTCATCAGTGCCTTACGTGCGCAGGGAGACCTTACGAAAGAGAAGAAGGATCTTCTTGGAGAACTCTCTAAAGTGCTTAGGTAACTCTGACCTTTTTAAAATAAGAACAGATGACCTGTTTTCTTTTAAGGTATCGCGTTCTTTTTCTGTCGCTAGTATCACCAAGCAAATCTTAACTTACGGAAGTAATTCCCTGCCTTGTGGAGGTTTAATTCCTATTCTGCTTTGAGTTTTTAATAAGGAAAAACAACTGTGCTTTAGTGGTTGAATCGTTGTTGGTGTTTTGTGAGATACTGAGTGTTAAAAGGATTGCAGCTGGTTCAATTGTGTGCACTAGCATGGAGTTCTATTAAGATAGGACTTCAGGGTCTTTGGCCCCAAGTTACGTGAAGAAAGAACGCTGCACATTCTGTGCAAATTTTCCTACCATAGGCTTTACATTTATTGCTCTCGTTAGGAGATTGGATTCTAGCTGTTTTGTAGGGGTACCCTATGAAATACAATGTTCTTTTTATTCTTCACTAATATTTTAGGGCAATAATACATTAATTCTTCCTCACCGTGACAGCAGAAGTTAAGTGACAATCTCCTAAATGTAAATGCCCGTTCCCTTTTGTCTCTTGAGTAGATTATTCATAAGTTTAATTTTAGTTAGAAGTTTTAGATAAATGTTCGTGTCACCCTCTGACTAAAATATATTGCTGGGTTTTTTTAACAGTATTTCAACAGAGCGACATCGCGCTGAAGTTCGGAGAGCAGTAAATGATGAACGACTAACGACTATCGCACACAAGTAAGTTACAGGCCATTTTCTGTGTGATTTCCAAAGGTGCTCTTTGGAAAATCCATTATACTTTAACTGAGCAGCAGAACTTGGAAGATTGATGCTGGTTTAAAGAATAGTGGTTAAAACAGTGTGTGGATGAAGGAATTACTGTATCAGATTTACATCCTGGAACTAGAAACAGTTATTTAATACTGTTGCATTTTGGATCTGAAGGCATCTCATTCCTTTTACAAGTACAATATAAGAAACAGTCTTTTGTCAGGAGGAGCTTTCTCTAAGATAGTCCAGAACAGAAAGTGGAGAAAATAGAGAAATCCATGAGCCAGATAGAGGTGTTTGCTTTATTATTGTTTATTTCACCTTTAATTTTGTTTAAATCCATTTGGAGAGGTTATGTGAGGAGGGACATAACCATGTAGAAAGACAAAGGGAGGGAAAGAGGTGGCCGAGATTAGTGGAAAACAGTGTGTCAGCACAGAGGGGGGTGGAAAATGTTAGAGTAGAGAAACTGCAGCAAGATAACTGATGACATCAGTTCCACTGTTCTGTGCTTGATGCAGCTGCTGTGCTGACATCAACGGGGCTGGTTCCTCCTTGCGTTCCCTTTCGCAAGCTCCACGTGATTTTGAGAGGTGGAGAGGAGCAAGAGGGCAAGTGCTTACTTATTTTCGATAAATACTTAACAGCCTTAATGTTAAGAACTGTCTTTAAACAGAGCTGGATGGCAAGTTGTCTGTATTTTCTTTTCCTTTATCTGTGTTACAACCGTAGATTTTTAAGTTTGATTACTTAGGTGTCATACGGAGGAAAAGAAAGGAAATCGTACAAATAGGAGTTGGCAACTGTCCTTCCAAAATCAGCGTACTGTTTTAGTGCTGCAGAAGGATATTTAGCATTTTAATGCTTTAATGTTCAAGTTTAAAGAGTTAGAAAGAGGCTGTTTACTGAAGAAAAACCACCGAGTTCCTTACACTTCTTTAAAGAAAGGGGAAAAAATAATGAAAACCAAGTATTTAATTTTCAAATCAGGATTCTTCTCTTAAATCAAGTTTCCTTTTTAAGTAGTAGTTCTGTTTTTAGCATTTTACAGAAGAAGCATAAAGTTTGTCCTGAGGTGTTGAACTTCAAACGGCTGAAATGTTATAATCCAGACAAGGTGCAATTGTGAAGTGCTGCGTCTCTTTATTTTTCCTGTGATAACTCGTTGTAAGTGATGGTTGATAATATAGTATTTGACTTAAATAATTCTCTAACTCATTAGGAAAGCCGACTTTGCCAGCTTTGCTATACGCAACATTTGTAGTCTTATTTTTGATTTTAAAGATGTATTTTTACCTCGGCTGATGTAGCTCTGCTTACACTATATGAATACGTATGAAGAACGCTGAAGCGTATCAGGATTTAACAACAGAGCAGATACTCTGCATTTTACGAACTAATTTGTGGTAGCTTTTGCTGCAAACTGCTTGTAATAGTTCATGTGAGGAGTTGTTTTTTCAGAATTATATTAATACATTGAATGGATTGATTTGCTTAAGAACATAACAGCATTGAAAAATAATTCGCCTTTTTGGTTTTGCTGATTTGACAAATGGTTTATGTAAACCAGTCATAACCAGAAACACTTCTCCATCTACATAAGAACAGCTTTTTTTGGAAACATTCTAGTCAGTGTGTGAGTACTAAGGTTAAGAGAAAATGAGAGCAGCAGGCTGGTTTCTGTTGAGGAAGATGCACAAGGTGTATTTAAATCATATAATGTTCTGCTACTTTGTTTGGGACTAATTTAATAAGTTGGAGAAACTTTTCAGGTAGAGCAAGATTTGCTTCAGAAGCCAAGGGTTTTTTCCTGTAATATAACCAATTTGAGTAGTCTTATGTTGGATGTGTAGGTATTTTTGTCATCCAGAAGCAGAGTGTGTAGCCACTCTACCTGAATAGTAGCTAATTAATAAGGGGGTTTTGAACACAACATTCACAGACCTCTGGACTTCTAAGGGCTCTGCAAAATCAATCAGCAAAAGAAGCAGCAACTCTGAAATTTTCCGTGGGAGGATTTCTGTATCAGGTGGGAAAAATGTAAGGGCTTTCATGAAATGAATAAGGTTCAGGATTATTTCTCTAGAATACCTTTAGAAAGTGTCTTTTAGACTTTGGCAGTTGAAAAAAGGTGTTTGAACGAGAGTACTGAGTATTTTGGAAACTTGGCAGCGTACTTACAGAACGTTCATTTCTATTTAGTATGTCTGGACCAAATAGCTCCTCCGAATGGTCAATAGAAGGTCGTCGACTGGTGCCGCTGATGCCGCGACTTGTTCCACAAACAGCTTTTACCGTTACCGCTAATGCTGTCGCCAATGCAGCTGTTCAGCACAACGCGTCTTTGCCAGTTCCTGCAGAAACTGGAAACAAAGAAGGTGAGAGAAAGCTGGGATTCTACTGCAATCGATGGAAATATCAAAATAATGTCACAGTATAAGTTGTTACCTTAGATTCCAGGTTCCAGTATAAGTTGGGGAATGACTTATTAGAGAGCAGCATAGGGGAAAGGGACTTGGGGATCCTGGTGGACAGCAGGATGACCATGAGCCAGCACTGGGCTCTTGTGGCCAGGAAGGCCAGTGGTACCTGGGGTGGGTTAGAAGGGGGTGGTCAGTAGGTCAGAGAGGTTCTCCTGCCCCTCTGCTCTGCCCTGGGGAGACCACACCTGGAATATTGTGTCCAGTTGTGGCCCCTCAGTTCCAGCAGGACAGGGAACTGCTGGAGAGAGTCCAGCGCAGGGCAACAAAGATGCTGAAGGGAGTGGAGCATCTCCCGTGTGAGGAAAGGCTGAGGGAGCTGGGGCTCTGGAGCTGGACAAGAGGAGACTGAGGGGTGACCTCATTAATGTTTACAGATATCTAAAGGGTGAGTGTCAGGAGGATGGAGCCAGGCTCTTCTGGGTGACAACCAGTGATAGGGCAAGGAGTAATGGGTTCAAACTGGAACACAAGAGGTTCCATTTAAATTTGAGAAGAAACTTCTTCTCAGTGAGGGTGGCAGAGCCTGGCCCAGGCTGCCCAGGGAGGTTGTGGAGTCTCCTTCTGTGCAGACATTCCAACCCGCCTGGACACCTTCCTGTGTAACCTCATCTGGGTGTTCCTGCTCCATGGGGGGATTGCACTGGATGAGCTTTCCAGGGCCCTTCCAATCCCTGACATTCTGGGATTCTGTAAGCTCTAAAAACTTATGTCAATGGCTTAAGATTTTGTAAAGTTCTGTAAGTGATGGAAGGTGTTTCGTAACACTTAAAAAACATAAGTAAGTTTTGGTGAAGGTCAAGAAAATTAAATTTTGTTGGTTTCCTTTTTTTTTTTTTTTTTTTTTTTATTACTTCACATTAAACATACCAAATTAACAAATTAAAAGCTACTTTCTGCTTTCCCTGTGCCTTTTAAATAATGTTAGTACACATTCCATTTAGCTTGGCTGAATAGGTTTGAGTTATGCTTCATGCAACTGGAGAATGTGTAACACTTATCGAAATGGGCTGTTTTATTCTGGTTTTGTGAGAAATACTGGATTATTGCAATATTACTTATGAGCAAGGGTTTAAAAAAAGCTGATTAGCAAAATGAGTTGTTCATTGCGGAAGGAGTATTTTGGTTTCTTCAGCTGATGTACTGTTGAAGAGAGGCACTAGTGATTTTTCTATCAGTTGCCTGTCTGGATGTGGTCATTTTCTGAAAAGCAAAAAGATCAAAATATTTAATGCTAAAAAGACAAATAACCCATTGTAAAATACAACATCAGATTAATACATATAAAAAAAATCTAGAATCGACAGCACAGATTTCTGGGGATGGGAGGAGGGGAAATGAGATTTCTATATTGTCTTTTGAGGCTGTTAATTCCAAGACCGCACTTAAGTCAAACTGGGGACTGTTCAACAGTAACAGGTCTGCAAAGGCAAAGATGTGGCTAATGACCCGAGAAGTCTTTGACTTCCATTTCAGCTGTTAAAATAGTGATAGAATAATGGGATTCTGCGCTTCAGTTATACGGAAGGTGTCTTTTCTCCTCTTCAGTGGTGGTTTGCTATTCCTACACAAGTACCACTTCAACCCCAACATCTACCCCTGTTCCAAGTGGCAGTGTAGCGACAGTGAAGTCCCCCAGACCCGCCAGTCCAGCCTCCAATGTAGTCGTCTTGCCAAGTGGAAGTACTGTTTACGTCAAAAGTAAGTGATACTAGCAACCGATTAACAAAAGGGAAAGAAAGGGAGAGTCTGGTGGCTGAAGCATGGACTGAGTTAAATACTCTGACCTTGGGCAAGTCATTTAGTGCCTTTATGGCTTCATTTAATCTGAAGAATGAATGTATTGCTTCCCTTTTTTTAAAGAAATTGCCTTCAGGATAAACCCACTCACTGTAATACGCTGCAGGGAGCGGCAATGACAAAGGACAACACCAGTGAGAAGTATTTTGAAAATAAAATATAGGAATTGCTGTGTATCAGTGGATTTCTAATCCATCTTGCTCAGAAATTGTTTTTAAGGTGGCTCTGCTGGTTGCTTCTGCAGAGGACTTACCTCTTCTTTATGCTTAAATAATGCATAGAAGTCACTTATTTGGGTTAGAAAAGGTCCTTCCTTTGCACTTCCACAGTTGGCCTGTACGTTTTCAGAATACAGTAGTTTGGCAAGCATTTATATGCTTACATTAACTGTGTTGGCGCATTTTGTGATTTATTTGGAAGCGAATCTTAGTGACGCTTGCATTCCTGGGCAACTGTGAAAACTCCATACAAAATCCCACCAGATACCCATTTTCATTTCTTTAAATTTGTAAATCCAGGGTGTAACGTCTAGAAACAGTCGTTTTTCTTGTCTCTCCCCATCTCTTTCTTTGGCTAATAAATCAGGTAGTTCTAAAAACAGAGTATATCCTCATACATATACCTAGCTCATCAAAGGTAGTTTTATTTAACTAATAATTAAAAATGTTTCCTTTTGTCCTTATTTGATGCCTGTTGAAATGCGGGTGACAAAGATTAATAGTAAAGTTGATAAGAGCTATTTTTATGCTTGCCGTGGATACATTTAATATTTAAAGAATTATTTTAATCTTTATGACTTATGTGCCTGTTTGTATAAACTTTTAGCTAGTGAGAAATGTCACATCTTACTTTAATATAATATTACCTGTAAACCACCATCTTTAATGGCTATATCAGCCCATGGAACCCATTAAGATTTTTCATTTTTCTGATTTAATGCACTAATCACTCATCTTTAGTTTAAAGATTCAGGGGGAAAATGTTCTTAACCTCTTAAAAATTTAATTTTGACCTCTCTTGAATTATTACTTGGTAATGAGTATAAAACCAGTCTAGACACACAATGGAGGGGGATGAAAGGTTCTCATTTTTATTCTGCCCATCCCTAGATTTTATTTTTTCCCCTACTTCACATGCTTCATTTTGTTCCTTTTTTGTTTTGTTTGGAATAGTGTGTCTTTCAGAGTGTATTATATCAGTGATGTTAGTTTTAACAAACCTGCTCAAGAGCAAACTTGGGGGACCTGAGTTAGATTCATGACTTTGCTGCTGATCTATTGTGTGACCTTGTCCAAGCCACAGGCTGATGGAGCCATTAACCTCTCTGTGCCTCTGCTCCCTTGCTTACCAAGCGTGAGTTGTAGTTGAGCTGCATTAACTTTTAGCTAAACGCATGTGAAAAACCTTCTGCAAACGCAGTTTCTAACGTGAAATTATAGGAATAACATTCTTGCAGAACCTCAGCTGTGAAAACAGGAGATGCAGTGAGCTGTATTTAGCATAAAATAATGTTCTGCTAGTTTAATCTGTGGTGTGTCCTGTTTTTTGTTTATTTTTTTTGTTGACGAGGACCACAAATAAATACCTTTCTCTGCAGTGTTTCTTGGTGACCCACCAAAATAACAGCTGTGTCCTAGCATCTTAGCTGCATGTGTTTTCTTGCTTGGAATGGATTCTGAAATTCCTACACATTTTCAGTGTGATTAGTGACCTCACAGTTATCAATCTGCATAGCGTACTCAGAGTAATACTTAAAAGCCTGTTCATGATAGACCTTGAAGTCATGGAACCAAATCTTTGCTTTATAGATGGAGATCACCCCTAGGCTTGTGCAGGGCCATAAAGTGAATTCTTGATTAGAGCTCTGAAATCCGGGCTCGTAAATCCATGCTTCATCTGTACTGTTACAGCCACCTCAAACTATTTTTTGGGCTTCAAAGCAAACTTAAAAAATAGTCTTTGCTTCTCTTCTCTAGCTTGTTTTTCCATCTTTGTCAGCATTCTGAAGTGTACCTGCAAATGAGCTGGTACTCGTGATAAGAAGGAATCCCATTTTTCAGAAATCACTTGCTGTTCTACTGGGCACTTTCTTGTCCGTGTTAATTCCTGCGTCTTCACTTTTTGAATGTCAGAATATTTTAATTAGAGACTAATTAGATCTTAACCCTAATTAGAGATTGCCAACCAAGTTTGCTTGGGTTACCAGCAAGACTGTTTCTTGTCATGACAGCATTTTTTTGTCTTTAAGCTCCAGGCAAACGGAACAAGACACTTGGTCTTGTTTTGCATAGGGGAGACTGTGTCTTTTTGGCTTATCTCCATATTTTAAAAAAACACTGGCTAATTGGTAAACCTAAATGCTAACCAATAGCTACAAGAAATTTTTAGTTATTAAACTGCATCTTTGTGTAACGTATACCAATTTATGAACCTGTTGCCTGCTTTGGAAAGTTTCATATGGATTTAAGTTCCATTGATCACACTGTTATCCTGAATATTGCAGCAGACTTTATATGTGTACAGTAGATGATTGTGAGAAAGAATGAACTCCTTTGATACTGGACTCTGTTTTTCATTATTGTGTGTTAGGTGCTGTTTTATATCTGTATATGTGTATATATATATATATGCACCAAACAAGACAGAAGCTGATAAAGTGAGGTTTGACCTTCATAGTTAAAGTATGTAATTAAAAGCAAAAAGGATCTCGATGCTGTATTGAGGTGAAAGGGAAAAAGGTGTTTTAATGATGGCATTAAAGTAGGTACGAAAATTGAAATCAGGGAAAACTACAGGAGCATAAACTTCAGTAGTCCAGGGGCTTTAAACAAAACCAACAACAACAACAGTGTAGTGTAAAATTTTAAGCTGGAATGTGAATGATGTTGTCCAGTCCCCTTGTGTATATAGTCTCATTAGTCAAACTTTTGGAGACAGAATGAAATCCCTGTATTGGCTCCATTGTTCTTTTAATATCTTAAGCTGAATGGAATTAACCCAGTAACTGAGCGACTTGTGTTTTATGAGGTTTTGTTTCTTGGCTTTATGGCACTGGAAGTGTGGTCTGTATCAAGGACCAAGACCATCTGTGATGTGGTGTGGGTTAGTTGTGACCATAAGATGTGATTTATCCTCTATTTCTTTTTATCTTATTTGAAAGTGAGTATAAAACTCAGCAAATTTTTAGTGTTTTAGAAAACACCGAGACCCACAGTTGGGGAAAATATAATATAGAAAAAGTACTTCTTTTCCAGGTGTCAGCTGCTCAGATGATGACGAAAAACCCCGCAAAAGACGGCGAACGAATTCTTCCAGTTCTTCCCCCGTTCTCCTGAAAGAAGTCCCGAAGGCGGTGACTCCTGTCACTAAAACTATCACTGTGCCTGTAAGTGGCAGCCCCAAGATGAGTAATATCATGCAGAGCATTGCCAACTCCTTACCGCCACACATGTCGCCTGTGAAAATAACCTTCACTAAGCCCTCAACACAGACAACAAACACGACAACACAGAAGGTATGTGGGGGAAGCTGCCAAATGTTACTTTATTCTGGTTTTATCAATGAATAAGACACGATGTTTGACTCTTACTTTTGATGAACTGTCTGGCTGGTTTGTTGGTGTATTCTTTTTAAGGATTGCGCTTGGGATAAGGTAATCCCTCTGTAAAACAAAGAGAAAAACCAAACTCTTGTATGAATTTAGTTCACCTGTGTGTGAAAGGACCTGGATTGACAGCCGTGGAGACTGAAGCCCTCTTTTTATCCACAGAACAGGTACAGCACAGGCAGCGGGAGTGCAGGCTTCCCCCAGACTGCCCCACCAATGTGCCTCAACCCTGACCTGAAGGGACCACTTCTAGGGATGAGAGGGGATTCAGTCTCCATGCTCATTCAATTCTTGGCCTCTCTGGTGAGACTGCCAACAAGGTTACCAGTTAGGACCATTTGTGGTGTTGGGTTTTGTGATATGGACACTAGTCCACTGAGAACTGGATCACATAGGCCACTGAACAGCCTTCAGATGGTAACAACTGTTGGTCAAAGGTAATCTTTCTTATTTCTATTTTCCTTATTTATAATGATTCTTTGCAGTAGTGGAATTCCAGGAGAGGTGGCGTGGGCTTTCCCTTGCCAAGCCTTTTGTCTAGAGCCTAGCTTTTTTTTGCGATCTATAAAGCTTATTTTCGGAGCCGATCAAAGACTGGGGGGCTTTATTTTCCTTACAGTACTAGTGTGCCATTTCTCATTCTACATTAACAGTGTTATAGTGGTCAAAATCAGTTGCATTATTTCAGCTCAATGTGCCCAGCTTTCACCAGAATGCAGTTGTGTGGAGAAGTTTTTTTCCATGTTGAAATTTTGTATTCGACTCAGATATTTACATGCCTGATCTATGGCATGACAACTTTCCCATACTTTAGGAAGCATTTCAGATGTGTCTGCTCTTTTGTTCTTACGATATAAAAAAAGATGACTGGCCCAAACCAAGCTTGTTCTTGCTGTGGTTATTAAGGCAGACTTGGAGAAGGATGGTCTGTGGAAATAATTTGGCCCTGATACCAACAGACTGATGGTAGCCTGGCCACTAACAGACATTTTCTTTTTCAACCCTGAGAGTTTGACTATTGAGCTCAAACCTTCGCACAGTATTTGTGCTGTTAGTCTTCTTCATTGTTTTATGACTCTGGATTAGCAGAGTTCCCATGTCCTCATTTTTGGAAACTCTATAACCAAGGAAGATTAACTGAAGGGATGTGCAATGAAGAACTTGCTTTCTGCCCTTTTCCCACTTCAGATGCTTTCATTTGACTCACTGTTCTGTAACAGTGTCCTTAAGCAAATTTCACCTCTAAATACACAAATAGAAATTTGTGAATGAGCATAAACCATCGAATAAAATGTCCTGCTTTCATTGCCACAAATCCACATCTACAATACAGCTTAATTTGCCAATCTTGTTGTTCTTGTTAGGCTCATCTTTTGTGCAGGAAGAATTTTTTTGCCTTAAATGTCTGTAGTGTTGTAACTATGAGTGTTATATCATAGTAGTTGATGATGGAGTGTAGTAAATCTCTGAAAGGAAGAGAATGGAGTGATAGAGTCTTTATGCAGTTGTGCCTCTGCTTGTTCTGGCATGGAAGTTTTTGGGTTTGCTTTGCAGTGAATTATTTGACTCTTGCTAATCTGCAACAATGGAAAAATAATTGCTTGTCTTGTTAGAGAGCTGTAGTAGCTTTTGTATCTAAACTCATCACACTGTACTCTTGCTGGATTTAGGTATGCCGAAATATGTATCTATATCATTTTGATGGGGGAAAAAACCCTTTTAGTACTTTTAAATTAAGTGGCAGACTTCTTACACTCCAATTGGAAGTGTACTATATTAAACAAGCACTGTCGGATGTGAGTGAAGTTGTTGGATGTGAATGAAATTCGTCGTTTCTGCATGCCAGCTTTCTGAATTGTTTTGACATTTTAGTAGGTTGGAGGAAAATTTGTCGTAACGACTAATAATGTCACAGCTCCAGTTTCTGGATTCTCTTATAATCAAGTCCTCTGTCTAGGACACAGAAGGAATCTAGTGAGGGAAGCTTCTGGCGATTAATGCTTTTATTTCTTCAGAGACTGGGATTTAATGCCTCTCAAAATAGAGGTGACAGTACTAAATTCAGTGTTTGTTAGGAATTAGTTTTTACCTTAACAATTACAATCAACAACAACAAAGCAACTTATGTGTTGTTTTTTTTAAATTAGGCAGCCTTTCTGCTGTAAAAGATGTGATGCAGTTTTGGTACCCGTGATGACGTTACTTACATCATTTCAACATATATGGGAAAATAGTATCTGAAAAACGTCATTGTTGTGATTTGAGCTTTTATACTTTTAAACTTTTACCTGAGAATTCTGTTCTCAGGATATACTTCGTACATGAAAATCACTAAACTTTGTTCTGCTGTGTTAACTTTGAAAGAATAAGGAGACCCAAATCTGCTTAGTCTCGGAACAGCAGCCATTGTTGGACTATAATGCTTTACAAGCTTTTATTTTTCCTCGCATGATTAAATAAGGTGTTAAGTGATGGTTTTATCTCTTGTTCTTCATTGAAAGACAATGGTGTTCAGGATTTGTGGTTACGCCACATTCATCTTGCATATCTGTACTTAGTTGAGATGCTAAACTTGCCCTGTTGCACTACGGGTTATATAGGAAGTTTAATGTGAATAATCTGCCTTTTTTTAACTGCAAATTGTCGTTTGGCTGTATTCCTAAATTAATTATCCTAGGTGCAATGAAGCTGGCCCTAAAAGTCAAACACTTGGGAAGTATTTCTGGTTGTAACTGACTGTTTAAGAAATGGGATAAAACTCCAGAGGCGCATCATCGTAGGATCTTTTCTCGTAGCAGAATCAAGCTGTGTTGTGTTCAGCTCATCTGCATGGTCGTAGCCTAAGAGCAATTTTGGAAAGGTGTTTTATTAAATCAAGGTTGGGCAGAAGGCAAAAATAAGAGAGATGCAGAGGACACGTTCTCCCTGCAGAATGCAATGAAGTGGTAGAGCAGCAGATGTGGAAACCTTGTCCTTCCGACACTGCTCAGTTGTGGTCACCCTGCTGTAGCTGATGGAGGTGATAAGATTTTGGGTTTCACCAGATTGAGGTATTAAAGCCTAAAAACTAAATAATTGGGACCATAAAACTAAGGACTGGGGCGAAAGGAGAGAGAGAGGCAGCCATGGTGGTGAAAATTGCTGCTTTTATTCCATGTGATTATATATATATTTTTTTCTTTAATTATAAACTCCTTCTTTCTTATTCCTTAATCTGTCACTTAAGTGTATTTCTGGTGCCATTATCATGTTTTTTCTTTGTCAGGCAAAGTTTCAATAGTCTTTGGGCAGCACTGTAAGACTTGGTTTGAGCTGACCCAGGGTTTCTTTGCTCTTTCTATACCATCTTTTTTCTATCTGCTTTTGTTGCATCAAATCATTAATAAGTTTTTATTTTCAAGGTTTTTAATAAACGAGGGTTGCTTTTTTAATTGGGGCACTTGCATTATTAAAATAATTTCTCTGTGTTCTTGCATGGTAAATTGGAAGTATGTTGTATTTCTGTGCTGTGTGTTTCTATTTTAACTGTGTGTAAGTACAATGAAGCACGTAGAAGCAGAATAAAAGGAATCATGTTAAACAGCCTTGATATTCAATACTTAAGAAATACTTGATTTTCTGGGTCAGTTGAATAAGAACAGATCTTGTCCAATGTTATAGTGAATTCTATGCTTTTGTATGTCAAATCAGATTAATGGTGTTGTAATTGCAGCTCGCACTCAAGGTAATGTTTATTGTCTTTAAACAAATGGTTTTCAGACAGATGAGACAGAATTTCTTGTTATTGAGAGCACTAATTAAAGCAGAAATTGTTTTCAACCTAAACCACGTTTTTCACAGATGAAATATTGATTGTTTGCAGCCTTGTGGATCAAAAATATTTCTCATTGCTGACTCAGCAATTGCTTGTTAATTGTTAAAGAGAAAAAAAGAAAGTAATTGGTTCTCTCATTGCCATTTCGGTTTGGGAGAATGGTGTTTAAAATTTCCTTGAAATCCCTTCAGTTGCATTTTAAATGGGCTTCAGGCTTCCTGGCCCAGTTTAATGAAGCCAAGCAATTCATTCCTGTCTGTTCTCCTTCAGACAGGAAATAATTCTACTTTAATTAGTTAGTAATTGTTTTACTCAAAAGAAAAAAAGCAGCCCTTCTAAGGGAAGGGTTTCTAACAAAATGTTTATCTCCACTTCTTCAAACTAATTGAAATTTGTTGTTTCTAGGAAATGTGAATGAGACACTCTTAGATGGTCGTAATAAAAATGTATCCTTAAAACTAAATACACACAGACAGATATATTACTGCATTTTCATGCCTTTAAATAAATGCGAAGAACAAATGAATTCCTTGTTCTTTTTCTTCTTTCAGGTGATAATAGTAACCACCTCTCCAAGCTCAACTTTTGTACCCAACATCCTTTCAAAGTCCCACAACTATGCAGCAGTTACGAAACTTGTCCCAACGTCAGTCATTGCCTCAACTACTCAAAAGCAACCGGTGGTTATCACGGCTGCTCAGTCCTCTTTGGTCAGCAGCAGCAGTAGTAGCTGTTCTACTGCCTCCTGTACTGCAAATACTGTTGCTGTGACTGCTGTGGTATCATCAACGCCATCCGTGGTTATGTCAACAGTAGCACAAGGTATGGCCATAATGTTGTATTATTTCACTGATGAACCGGGCTTTATTTTGAGAATAGCGTAGAGGAAAATGCACTTTATATTTACATATGATGAGTAAAGTGCAGGAGATGTGGAAGAGGTGACAGAACTAATCCAAGATACTCCACAAAAGTTCTTGTTGAACTCTTTCCCTCTTCAACAAACATGGGCATCCTCTTCTTGAAGAGCATGTGCTGAGACGGTGTGGCATAGCTTTTTATTTTAACAAGATCTTACTTGCAGCGTTAAAACATTATAGCCTCAAAATGACTGGCTTTGACAACTCTATCTGATGTGTGAAAAAGGAACATTTCCAATATTTGAAGGTGGTTGCTTCTCTTAAAGCCTGATTTACAAAAACATGCAAAGTCAACATAAAAATAAAACTTATGCTTGACATACCCATTCTTTAGCATATTTCTAGTGGTAGCTAATCTCGATGACAATTCTGAAAGGTAGAGAACTGTTTACACCTTTTTATTTGCATTTTTTCAGCATGTCCTTTTCCAGGTCCTTAAAAATTAAGACCTGAGTGGGCCTGGATTAAGATTCCTAGGTTTCTGATCTTTAATTCCCACTGTGTGTGCCAACTTGACTGATTCAGCTCCACAGCCACAGGCAACATTTGGAAGGGAAGATGCAGATGAATGAAAGGGCTTCAGTGACCAGCACTGGAAAAATACTGTGCCTGACAATAACAAATATCAAATGGCAATTTTTCCTGGTCCATATTTTTCATTCTTGTTCCATTCCACAAAGAGTTGGTCGACCACATGAAGGCTGAGGAGGTGTTTTGACTTCCATATTGCTTCTGTTAATCAGATCCTGAAGATGTTGCTCTACAGAGCACAAGGGCTTACAGCACAATTTCATGTTGTGGATTTTTAGTTGGATTTGATCACAGAAGAAGCTATAATTCTAAAATACTTTAGCTGGAATATCTCTTAGCAGTTTTTTTCAAGGCTATAAGTGTCATTGCAGAAGGTGCTGGTGAAATATTTTGTGACATAAACTAATCATTACTTCTTATGTGGAGGTTAAATTCATGGATGAAAACAGCCGACCAAGGAACAGGAGAAACCATATTAGATGATGCAGTGAGAAAAGGATTGCTTATTTAAGTTGCTAGAATAGTGGTTTATTATGATTTCTGTCATTGTCACTGCTATCTGTAAATGTACAGAAATAAGAAGGGAGATTTTCTTGCCATTTTCCACTACAGCTGGAACTTGGTTAAGAAGTGCCTTCATAAGACATGGGCTTTATATTTGACTTTTGATGCTTAAGGATGTGCACTTTACAATTATAGGTGAAGCCAAATTTTGCTGGAAATGTTGCGACAGCTATATAAGAGAATGACAGATTGGGATTTATTTGGGAACTTTGTCTTTTCATTTTACTGCAAACTTGCTTTAATCACTTTATTACTTGTACAATCACTTAAACCTATCAGCACAAAAAACCTGTGTTTCACAGTTTTCTAAATTATATACTATTGCTTGATTCGTTAGTTTAAAATAGCGTTGCGCTTAGTAGCAGATACTCCCTTCTAATGTTGGTTGGTTTGATATTTATCATCCTCGTATCTCTAACTTTTTCTAGTTAGACTTTTCACTACAATATTTTGCTTTCTTGAAGCTTAAAGGTCAGGCTTTGGAAATATTTGTAGTTTGTTTATACTACCAAAGGTGCAGGAAGTAGACTTGGGATTGTGGTCTTTCCATTAACTGCCGTTCTGCTGCCACATAGAAAATCTGTATAAAAGTCCGTTGCCTCTGAACAGAGCACTTCTGCTATGTGGGAGCTTATGATATACTTATGTATATCTATGTTTTTTTATTACTAGTAAAGACAGTTTAAATGTAAAATTATTTTAGAAATAGTAATGTTTTCCTTCCGAGTTGCGCCACTCCATCTTAAACCATTTACTCTTTCACAGGTGTGTCTACATCGGCAATTAAAGTTGCCTCTACCAGACTACCTTCCCCAAAAGGTTTGGTTGGGAATCCAACTCAGATCTTAGCACAGTTTCCCAAACAGCATCAGCAGTCCCCCAAACAGCAGCTGCACCAAATACAACAGGTTCAACAGCAGCAGCAGCAGCAACAACAACAACAGCAACAGCAGCAACAACAGCAGCAGCAACAGCAGCAACAACAGTTGGTGCCGTCATCTGTAGCTCAACAGCAGCCACAACAATCTCAGTTGCCTCCTGGCATCAAGCCCACCATTCAGATCAAACAGGAATCAGGTAGTTGGAGTTAATCTCGGGTCATGTTGCTGATTGGTGAGGTCTAAACTCAAGGAGGTTTGACAGAATTCTGTCCCAAAATGTGCTGTTGTTAAGACATAATGACTTGACTAGAGGATGTGGCATTAAATATGGATATAAGTAAATAGTGAAGGATGTCTTAATGTTCTCATCTAACAATAATTGAAGAATTTGGTTCTGTCACTTTTCTGGTCTGGCTCAGGTACGCAGACCATGCTTTAGGACTAAATGTTTTATCTTTAGAGATTGAAAGGTATGTAAATATCTTCAAAAGTAATGTGATTGGCAACCTGGAAGACACCGGTATTCTGAAGATCCAAGACCTTTTCAACTGTATCAACTGGAAAAAAGAAGTTAATCCAGGTTTTAATTATTTTTCTTGGGTCCAGAAATCAAAATCTACTTCTTAGGTACTTGTCAAAACAAATACAATTAGATCCGAGACTAGAAGTTGGACTAGATTCTTTTTGTAACGCTGATTCATTCAGTTGACTTCGGGCAAGTCATGTAATCTTCTGTGTTCGCCTTACTCTGCTATAGAATACGTTCTTTTTCTCCGTACGTTGTGGTAGGAAGTCATGCTTGAAAAGTTATTTTAATTTTAAAGGAAGAAGTGCTATAGAAGTGCAAAGTATTTTTATGTCCATATATTAATCATGCCAGTTAAATTAATTATATCCATACTATTTAGATCAAAGAGTTAAAATAGGCCATAGAATGAAAAAAATAAGCAGTCCTACTCCTGTCCTTTAATAAATTACCTTTTGGATTATAGGACCGTTGCCTAAGAAAAAATACCACTAATGAAGACAGATATGAGGCCTCCGTCCTTCAGTCACTGAATAATATTTGATCAATAAGATTAACAAATAATTTGATCGATTAGAGCGTCACTACCATCTGGTAGCTATTCTTTCTGAAAGGTGTGAGTCAGTTTTCACAGAGACTTTGCCTTTTATTCAGTTTTGTGTCTGAATGATGCAAAGGCTTTAACTTATGTTTTCTAACTTCAAGTAGTTCACATCCTGAGTGGACAAAATTCTTCACCTTAGAAATATTTGCATACAAATGTAAGTGGGATTAATTCAGGCTGGGTGTTTCATGGCATTTGACCAACACAATGCAACACATTTACCTCGTCTTGGAATGTAAAATGACTTGAATCTCCTGGTTTGCAACTGAGAAGTGAATCTGGCAGAGAGCGAACAGAGTCCTTGCTGTCCTAAGGTGTCCTCATCCTTTGTTCTTGCTGATTCTACTCAGAGCTTGTTTCAGCCCAATTCCGTTGTGGCTTTGAGAAAACCAATAGATGAAGAGGAGAGCAATTTACTTAAAGCAACCTTCCCTAGCCAGTGTGGCAGTTGCTTCCTTACACACACTAATATTTTTTTGCCAGAAAAGTGGGTTTTTTAAAATTTATTTTGAAGGATGAAATTCAGTGAGGCTAATTAAGACATATTAAAACTTACAGACTAAATTGATGAAGAACTATTTCACTTTTAGATGGTTCATGCATATGAACCGATTGAGTATTGGTTGTAACCTGTTGGTTCTTGGGAAATGTTCTGTTATTGGAATCGTGGACCAGAAAAGGCTAAAAATCACTGCAACAAGTCAATGATGGAACGGAATTGCACGCCTCAGTGGGAATAGTTAGGAATTGAAACAGGCACATGAAAGGCAAAGATGGTGATTGTCTTGGTATTTGCAAAGAAAAACCAAAACAAAACCCACAAACAAACCCCAAACAAATGAAAGGCAAAAAAACCCAACCCAAACAAAAAAAATATGTTTTCAATATCATGAATAGATGGGCCTTGTGAGGCTACTTGCCCACTAGAGCTTGGTCTGAGAAAGCATTTCAGAAAGTAACTTTTCGTGCCTGTGTTTTAACAGTGACCTTTCTCCTTTCCTAGGTGTTAAAATAATCACTCAACAGGTGCAACCCAGTAAAATCCTTCCCAAACCAGTTACAGCGACCTTGCCCAGCAGTAGCAATTCACCTATTATGGTGGTTAGCAGTAATGGGACTATCATGACAACTAAACTGGTCACTACTCCCACTGGTAAGTTATGGCTCTGAGAAGGGAAGGGAGGGTAAACCCAGACACACAGGTGATCAAGCATGGTTTATTAGAGTAGAAAAAAGAGTCACTTCTCTCTTGTAAACAGTGAGCGCAACAGCACATCCACAATCCTATTGATATTTATTGTAGATGAGGATTTTTACACTGAGTGCTCTTTTATTGCTCTTACAACCTCTTTGAATTTGGACACAAAAATATGATTGTTCCTTCCCCACTAGGTTTTATTTTAAACAAAATTTCCTTGCAGCTTATACTTTGCACTTCCGTAGCACCTTATATTAAATGATTTACATTAACTTTTCAGGTACCTCAAGTAGATAGGTCAGCATCATTCCCATTTTACATATATGGAGTTTAAAAGGCAGGTGACTTGCTCATAATCTTGCAGTGAATTTATGAAAAGGCCAGTAAACTGAATTTTATTTTTCTGGGGATCTAATTGTATTTGTGGTTTGTTACCGATGAAAGATTCTGAAATAATGCTGACTGTTCAGATTGTAAACTTGTATGGAGAAGACTTGAAAGGAAGCTTTATCCTCCTTTTGAGAACTTCCGATTTACTTTCTGAATTTTAGCATGGATTGGCAATATTAGCATAAATTAATGGTTAATATTATTTTTTTCAAGTGCTTCACAAAAACATTCTTAAGTACGTAAAAAAAAAAATCCAGCAGTTTTGCAGTTCATTTAATCGGGAAAACCTGTGTGGTGCTCTCTTGGGTTTGAACACTTGGCTTTCTTGTTGTAACAATCTGTTTTGCTCTGTAGTCTTAAGCAATTAAGGTCTATAGTGCACTATCTGCAGCCGTACAAGCAGAATGGAATTACAATCTTCGTGTAGCTGTCAACTCCTATTAATATTATTATTTTGAGCAAGTTTATTTTATGGACTCATATCCATTTCCATTCTGAGAAGTAAGTAGGAAAAAACAGCATTTATACTGTGTCAGGAGGTTTCTTTCGTGCTGCTGAATCTACAAAATTGCATTATCGCTATAAATTAAATTTTTGTCTTAGAGTGGTATTTAGACCGATTGTTGGTAGTGTTCTTTATAAAAACGATAAAGAACGCTACCAACGACCGGTCTAAATGCCACTTATCGTATAGGAGAAGCGAGATTAGGGGTGTCTTTCGGGAGAAGAATGGATTAGTTGTGGCATTGTCATCAAATGTAAGGGCCAAACATACGGGCAGAATCCAAACACCTATTGAAAATTAAAATTATAGGCACAAGGACATAAGTCACGGAACATTTGGTAAGGTAGTTCAGAAAACTCTTAATTTAATGTTGGTGTATAATTCAATATTGCTCTGCAGGTTTAAAAAGTACTAGCATTGTAAAAGGTGGTAATGAATCACAGTGTGGGGTCTCTGAATAAAACCTAATGCCTTTTCTTTCCCCCCCTAAACTTATTTTTCCACAAAATACCGTGTTCTAATGGCAAACTTTTTTGTTCTGTCTTTAAAACAGGAACTCAAGCACCGTATACGCGGCCAACGGTGAGCCCGTCTATAGGGGCTCGGATGGCTGGAACTCCAGGGGCTGCTACATACGTGAAAACTACAAGCGGTAGCATCATCACCGTAGTACCGAAATCGCTGGCTACGCTGGGAGGGAAGATTATCAGCAGTAATATTGTTTCTGGTAGGCATATGAGCACTTTGATATGAAGACTTATTTCAAGAGTAAGTTTAGGTTGTTCAGGGCCTTTCTGTGGGTTGCTCAAGTAGTTACTGGGACCTTTATTGGAGAAGATAATTCAGAAGAAAAATAGCTGAGGATGAAGAAGAGAATAACGGGTAGAAGTTATGGAGGTGAGGTGTTCTTAAGGATTGCAGTAATTCTTGTGTCTAAGAAGGAAGCATCTAATGTGAGGGAAGCCTGGGAGGAAAAAAGAAATGTGGAGGAGGAGAACTGCTGTATTTTCCTGTGTTAGAGGGCCGAAAGATAGGAAAATCTTTTAGCCTTAGTTTAAAGCATTCTGTAATCTAGATGCTGGTTTTTTTCTATGCCACAATATGTCCAAAGAACCAGAATAAAAACGAACCGTATATGTTAAATTCAGTTGGGCAGTCCCCACCTTATCCTGTTCTTATTCTGTGAGTGTCAGCTGGTCTTTCCCTTACCCCATGTTCTAAGTCAAGTTTTTCCTCCCAGCCTCAAGCAGAGCCTGCTGCTTTATGTTAGTCTGCTGCCAAGCCTCAGTGCTCTCTGTTAGCATCTACAGGGTCTTTTTAGAACTGGGACCAAGCATTCTCGCACCAGTCACAATTTTAGTATCTGTTTTGAACTTTACCAGTGCTAACGCAGAGAAGGTCTGCAGCATTTCCAAGCAGATGTCTGGCAGGATCTGTTATTCATGTCTAGGAATATCTTTAAATTACTTAGCAGTCCCACTGTTGGGACTTAGCAAAGTCTCGATGTAGCACCAGCCAGTTCCTGTCACTGGGAACGACCCAGTAAATCCACAGCGTAGTCTGGTAGAGGTCCCGCAATTTTTCAGGTGCTAATTTCTCCAAAATGATATTTTGGACTGATAAGTTGCTTCTTTGGGAATGAGTAATTCTCTTTTTAGGTTGTTGTGGGTGTGATGAGTTGTTAAGAAGATTTCCAGATCTATTAGTGAGTTTATACTCAAATGCAAATACTGTTCTCCTGAGCACCAGCTAATGTAGGGAAACCCTTGGCTGGTCTTGAATAACGATTGTATTGAAACAACACAGGTTTGGAAAGGATGCCTGTTTTTTTGGTTATTGTTTTGTGGCGGGGGATTTTTGGTTGATTTTTGGGTTGGGTTTTTGTTTGGTTTGTTTTTTTTTTTGCTAGGAAAGCAGTATTCTAGGTATCTAGATGCTTCACACAGAATCACAGAATGTTAGGGATTGGAAGGGACCTCGAAAGATCATCCGGTCCAATCCCCCTGCCGGAGCAGGAACAGATGAGGTTACATGAGCATTAAGAATATCATAATCTCAATGTGTGTTCCCATTCCCACGATTGGAGTTATTACTCTGAAATACGTAGTGGAGTATCTGCAGGCATAACTAATTGGGTAGAAGGTAGTGAGGGGAATCCTTGGGTTTGCAGCTCTGCCGACTGAGCGATACTTTCCTCAAGGAGAAAATGGAAGGTGTGATTAAAAAACTGTCCAAGTAGATATTAATTTACAGTCTGATAACACTAGTGACTTGCATATCGCTATGTACTCTTGTAGATTGTGAAGGGCTGATGAGAATTACCTGTCACTGCAGGTAAATAAAAACCTGGTACGGGGAATAGAGCTAATTAAATATTGGGAGAAGAACAGAAATAACCCACAGAGCTCTTCAAAAAAGGAAAAAAGAATCCCCATACTTACAAACTCAACTTTCAAGAACTGATTTTAAAGCAATAGCGTATTTTTCTTTTTTCCTTCTTTCAATCCTCTACTCGTCACTTGTATCACAACAATTCCATGCCAGAAAGAGATGGTATTTCTCCTGACCAGAGGTAGATTCTTGGTATGTGGATTCTTTTACAGAGGTGATCTGTACAAGAATATTGTCTGTGCAAATAGGACGCTGAGTTGAGTAGTAGTGGTGTCCTTATCCCACTTACTTCTAGTCTTTAAAAAATTAAACATATTAGCCTGAGAAAGCTGTATTAGTCTGCTCTATAATTTGCGAGAAGGTGTTGACTGTCCTAATATAGAACAAATTACATGCCTGTTTTTCCTGTAGGTGAAAGATTTGTAGAGTAGGCATTTAATCTTTATACATTGGGTTGGGTGACATAAATTCCCATTCCAGATACTGCCCTTTTTCTTTATGCTGTCAGATTTCAATGCAATGATTTGTATATATGTCACCAGCTCCCACCGTAGAAGGAAATGTACATGTGATTAACCGCACATTACTTCTTTTCCCACAAAAATTTAGGAACTACAACCAAAATCACTACAATTCCAATGACGTCCAAACCCAATGTGATTGTCGTGCAAAAAACAACTGGAAAAGGAACTACAATTCAAGGGCTTCCAGGCAAAAACGTTGTCACAACACTGTTGAATGCTGGGGTAAGTAAGAGTTTCAAGTCTCAAACCGATAGCGTGCGCTGGCTGCTTCATTTGTTCTGCTAAAGTCCTGATTAAAAGCAAATTGTGCATGAGCTCCTTAACAGATAGAGCACGCATTAATGTCAGGGGTGTTTTGGAGGATATGAAAGATACTTAAAGCAACTGGGAATATTCTCAAAGTTAAAGGAAAATAACTTTTGAGCTTGAATTTTTTGCATGATTAATGATTTTGCAATCCCAAAGGGTTTAAGTAGAAGAAAATGAGTAGATTTTTACCCTGTTGGTGCTCTAGTGAGAACCACAGTGTCATTTTATAAACTCTAATCTCCAACCATTTATCTTTTGAAAGAAAAGATACCACCTTTCAGTTCCTGTGGTGTGTAACACTGTAACATCCTGTACCTGGGTATTGTGTGGTGTTGAATTATTTTCTGGATAACCTGATGTGTACTAAGAACAAAACCAAGTTTCCAGTTTCAACCGGGTTTACCTATAAGTGCCAGTAACTAAAAATGATGAATGTGCTTTATGTTCCTAGATAGAACTGTGACATTTAATCCATTAATCATCTTTTAAAATCTACTTAAATAGCTAAGTAAGGAGTTGGAATTTTTGTAAACATTTTAGGTTTGGGCTTTTTTTAAAGATTTTGAACTTTCTTAATTTACAAAACTTAAAGCTCTGTTTTCACACAAGTGAAAATCTTGTGATGTTACACATTAGGAACCACCAGAATGTGCTGATATTTCTGAAACAAGTATGGTTCTTGGGTTTTCCAGCTACTTGATGGAAATTAGTAGAAATACTGGGAGAACTGGCAGCCAGTGTTGTTCCTTGTCTGGTTTGTTACTGTGCAGAGCTAAAAAATACCCCATGCTTAATGCCTTTGCTCTTCTTAAGCGAGCAGGAGTCTAATAATTAGTCAGCACTGTTTCAAAGTCAGATGTAATATGACCATATGTAATTAATATCTTGGTCATGAGGATAATACAAAGAACTATATTTAAATAGTTTCTTTTTAGAATATCAGTTGAAGTTTTGTAGATGTCTTGCCCAAGTTAGTGTTAATAGAAATAAGAGGTTTTATAAAACATTTGCGAAGGATTTGAGGAAAGTTCCAACTTACGTGAAGTCTTTGAAGCAGCTTCAAAAAACCTGTCAGCATCTTTTAGTTAATTCTTTTTGTTCACCCCTTCAGAGCTGCTCAAAAGGTAAAGTAATGGAAAAGGGGATTTTGGTAGCTTTTGCATTCAAAACCATAGGGGTTTTTATTCGTGGTCGTTGTTTTTTGTATCAAGTCTAGTTGCAGCAGCAGCAGGTTGATCTCATGGTACACACATTCACCTGTAACTGTGTATTTTTTTAGAGAAGTGGGTCTCTCTGAAGAATTTCACTAAGTTAACCTGTAAATTTTGACTTCTCTACAGGGGGAGAAAACTATTCAGGCAGTGCCAGCAGGAGCAAAACCTGCTATCATCACTGCCACAAGACCCATCACAAAAATGATTGTTACACAGCCAAAAGGAATAGGGTCCACGGTCCAGCCAGCCACCAAAATCATCCCAACTAAAATTGTTTATGGTCAGCAAGGGAAAACGCAGGTACAGTGAGGACCCATTTTTGTCTTGGAATGTACCTCTAAATTTTAATGGGAAGTAAATAATTTTTCACTGTGTTGCCGCATTTGTTGCAAGATTAATATATGTCTGTGGGGAATAAGGCTTTGAGGTGGCCTTGATTTTGATTTTTTTGAGCACCGTGTTTGCATTTCTTAGTTGTTTCTGGAGGCCTAGAGCAAAGCAAAAGGATTTACAAAGGCTTTCACAGAGCTGAAACTTCCTGTTCATGGCTCTGGATGCCTGTTTAAGTCTTACAGCTAACGGCTAGATTGTGGGAAATAAAGACGCAGAGTCTGGACATTGGTCGTCCATCAAATCTGAGGTGTTATTGAAGTTATTTTCTAGCTAACGTATGTTCATGTTGTCCCTGCAACCTTATATAGCTGGTGGGGTTGTATACAGGGAATCTGGCTTATTGCTGGATGCTTTCAGTTTCAGCTTTTTTTCTGGTTGTACCTAGTATTTAAAAGAGCTAAACTTTTGTCAGATATAATATTTTGTCTGTCTTGACTGTTCAAGACTATTTATTGTGGGCTGCGGAAGGGAGATGCTTGTCCTTATCAGCGCAGTGCATGTTGCAGCTCACTTGCGTAGCTTTCTCTTGTCACACCATAGTTGTATCCAACCCTGAAAAATGACTTTTCAGTGGTTTATTGTGTTAAGTATTCCAAACTACTGCGTGAGAAGTACATTCTTGTGCATCGCCATTTACTCGGGCTTTGTGGTTTAATGATCAGAGCTGCAGAATTTACAGGTAGACGTTTTCAGTGAATTATTTTGTTGGTCTTGTACATTGATCTATTTCAGTGGCACCCTGTACTGTGATTGTTCAGATCTGTTTTCCTGAGTGCTCTTAGTATACACAAGGTTTCTCTTTCTAATTAGGTTCTCATAAAACCAAAGCCAGTCACGTTTCAAGCAACAGTTGTGAGTGAACAAACCAGGCAGCTGGTGACCGAGACGTTACAGCAGGCGTCAAGGGTGGCAGAGACAGGAAACTCGTCTCTCCCAGAAGTGAAAGAAGAACCACAAACCTACACCGAGAGCAGCTCTTCATCTACAGAGTCCTCCCAGAGCTCCCAAGGTGTGTATTAGTGTCACATCAAATACAAACGGACCGTCTCCCAAACATTTATATAGTTTTATATAGAATCGCAGAATCGTTTTGGTTGGAAGAGACCAAGGTCGAGTCCAACAGTTAACTTTCTGCATCTCTGGAAAAATGGGCTGATTCCAATGGGATGAAGTTCAACAAGGCCAAGTGCCGGGTGCTGCACTTTGGCCACAACAACCCCCTGCAGCGCTCCAGGCTGGGCACAGAGTGGCTGGAGAGCAGTCAGGCAGAAAGGAACCTGGGGGGACTAATGGACAGGAAGCTCAACATGAGCCAACAGTGTGCCCAGGTGGCCAAGAAGGCCAACGGTATCCTGTCCTGTATCCAAACTAGTGTGGCCAGCAGGACAAGGGCAGTGATCCTTCCCCTGTACTCTGCATTGGTGAGGCCACACCTGGAGTATTGTGTTCAGTTCTGGGGGAGCTGGGCTTGTTTAGTCTGGAGAAGAGGAGGCTTAGAGGTGAGCTCAGCACTCTCTAGAACTACCTGAAGGGCAGTTCTAGCCAGGTGGGGATTGGTCTCTTCTCCCAGGCAGTCAGCAATAGGACAAGGGGGCATGGGCTTCAACTCTGCCAGGGGAAATTTAGGCTGGATATTAGAAAGAAATTCTTTGCAGAGAGAGTGGTCAGGCATTGGAATGGCTGCCCAGGGAGGTGCTGGACTTGCCGTCCCTGGAGGTTTTTAAACTGAGATTGGACATGGCACTTAGTGCCATGATCTAGTAAACGGACTAGAGTTGGACCAAGGGTTGGACTCTGATCTCTGAGGTCTTTTCCAACCCAGTTGATTCTGTGATTTTTTTTACACAGGTTTTCACCCAATCTGTTAGCAGTGAGTCTAATTGTTCACTTCCCATACAGCTCAATGTATATTTTATGATCTATTTACTCACTTGTGTGAAAAGCAGAGATGATATATTTTTGCTGAACTCTGGCTTGCTGTTACAGTATTTGTGGCTTGCAGCCTGTTTCTTCTTTTTGGGGAGTCAGAGGTAGCCAGTGTAGCTGTTTTTTGTGTTTTCTTGGCAGCCCATGCCCTGCCACCCTCTTCCCTGAGTATATTGAAGCATCTCTCCAGTGCATGACTGACAGCTGTCATGGGACCAGCATAAATTTCGGTCCTTTTATGGGCGCATATGTGTGCATCAGAACATAAATATCAGATATGCAGTTCCAGTGGGGATGCTGCCGTGTCTTCAAGCCTTAATACAGATCCAGCTGCTCTTGTCTGGTAGAGGGGAATAAATAATAGGGCATAAGTAACACCCAGCTTTCAGTCAGGAGAGACCATAGGGTGTATCACTCCATTAAATAAAAAAGAAATGTCTTTTGGTGAAACATGTACTTATTTTTGTGCCGTTCAGTCTCCTTGCCTATATTATTCCGTAACTTATAGTCTATACTGTTATTTTAAGCAAATTTTTAAAAGTTTTTAAGATTCAACACACTTCAAAAAATTAGGAGCTGTTAATTCAGAGCACTGAATAAATGTTGATCACGTGAACTGCTAAAACCTGTCAATAGCTCAATTCGAGGCGAATTCACTGTAGAAAGAAACCTGCTGAACTTCGGTTGTTCAAACCAAAGCATTTATAAGCAACTGAAATATAGAATCTTTTTTGCTGGTGGAAACTGCTCATAATATCAGCAGTGTTTTACTTCAAGAACCACTTGTAATAAAAAAGTATTGCAGAATGAGAGTATACATCCTTGGCAAAGCTTAAAATGCTGATGGTTCATCCCAGAATGGTTCTATGATGACTCTGTACCTTTATTCTTTTTGCAAACAGATTCTCAGCCTGTCGTCCATGTGATTGCTTCAAGAAGTCAAGATTGGTCAGAACACGAAATTGCTGTGGACACAAGCCCGACAATAATTTACCAGGATGTATCCAGTGAATCTCAGTCAGCTACTTCCACAATAAAAGCTTTGCTGGAACTTCAGCAGACAACAGGTGTGAAAACACACGCGGTTGTTCAGAATAACATCAAAGCTTATTACTTGCTTAAGCAGCCATTTGTAATAAATTTTGTAATTAAAAAGCACCTACCTTGAATCAACTTGATTCCTTTCTTATCCTGTAACAGTTTTTAATCTATTATATAATGTTCACTATTAAATTAAAACTTTTGCCTTTTTATCGGAGGTATTTTTAATAATAGAAGTTCATGTTTTGGATGTTTATTTTATGTTTTTCTTCTAAAGCAGTGAAGGAAAAGTTAGAATCGAAGCCAAGGCAGCCTACCATTGACTTGAGCCAAATGGCTGTCCCAATCCAGATGACCCAAGAGAAGAGACATTCTCCAGAAAGCCCTTCAATTGCTGTAGTAGAGTCGGAATTAGTTGCTGAATATATCACGACTGGTAAGTTTGATGTGGGGGTTCGCAAAACTCATTTTGGAGTTTTCTCACAATGAGTTTTCATCACTGTGTTTCACTATAATTTACTGTGGAGGAAACGCATCTTTTCTATCTAGAGGAGTCAGACTTTTGAGTTTGTTTAATCCATATTTGCAAAATGTTACTTCATTACCAGGACTAAGTGGCTTTTAAAGCCAGGTGTGCATTTAGCATGTTACCATAGTCCGCAGCCTCTTTGTTTGCTGGAAGGCTTTGAACTGTCAAATTTGCACTCTTTAAACAAATAAATCGTTCAAATTCAAATTATTTTGGGGATTCAGCTCTTAACTTTTTAGAAAGTTGACTCCTCCTATCTGGATGTCCTATTCTATAGAAGTCCTTGACTTGCTTCCACTAATCAGCTCTTAATTATATCATGTGTCTGATGTACCCTGCTACCCCAGAACACTGGGTGTGGGCCACTTCCTATACATACATGAGAGGATAAAATTGCCCATTTTCTATTTTAATTTCTTAAGTCTGCATTATCGATCTCCCTACTTTACTTGGAAGATGAAAACAAAAGTGTGTTGAAAATCTTCATTGAAAAAAAGGAATAAAACTCAATTATATTAAATTTTGTCAGTATATATCTAACTCTGAAGCTTTTAGTGTTAAACATCTGAACTGATATTTTTCATTTTGCTGCTCTGTATCTCCTTGCTTCCATCCTTTGTATGGTCTTACTTTAAGTTGTGTGAAATTGGAGCTGGGGGGATGTTACTGTTATTCTTTTAAATAACAATTATTGTGCCCGGCTTCAATTTGGAATGTTTGAGTCATGTTCCCTTGGATCTCTTTTAAAACAAGCTCAGAAGTACAACAAATAGTGTTAAAGTGATCCGACTAACAGTCAGTTATCTTCACTGACGCAGGTGGTGTGCATTGTGCTTCTGTTCAAGATTCCAATTTTTGCTGGGTCTTGCTGTAAAAGTTAATGCAGGGGGAAGTGGAAATTAAACTCAGCATCTTTGCTGAGTTATTTAAATTATTTAAGTAATTTTATGAAGCTATACAAAGTACAAAAGTTTGAGAATTCCTTGTGATTACTGTTTGAAATACTGGAACTTCTGTAAAACTTGAGCTGCTACACAGGAGTCTACCAGTAGTAAGATAGTAAACAGTTTATAGTCTGTTGTGAAATCTCCTGCGTGAGCCTGGACCAAAGGATTAAGCACATTTTAATCTTTGTGGGAGCTGGGATTCAACGTTTGCTTCCTCGTGAGATGAAGGGAGTGGTTCACGCATCTTAGTGTCACCGTTTTTTGTCTGTCTGCAGACTCAGGAAGACAACACTGTATTGGTTCACATTCGGAAGAATATCTACACAACCATATAGGTTAGAAACTTTATTTTTAAATGAACTTTTGAATTGTGCAGGAACTTTTGAGGCATCTCCACGATGGATCTGGCTCAGCATGCAGGCCAGTATTGATATAATCCAACTCCTTTCTTGGAGTGGGAAAGTAAAATTATAATATTAATTGAAAATATGACCCTTCTTTTAACTTTCAGGAAGGCCAATAGAAACTTTAAAGTTCAGGTGTAACATGGCTTAATGTTGCTCATTCTCTTTCAGTTATTATTTTGTCACTAAAGGGTTAATTAAGGCAAATACTTTATGCCTGTCCATACTGATATGGAAATAATTTGATCAATGTCTTATAAGTGATTGCAATATAGAAGGGTTTGTGGGTTTTTTTCTCAGCAGATCATTTCTCTGTCAATCTACTATTTAATTACACAACCATCCCAGTAGCTCCATAAATCGTGTTGGATCTATTCTAAAAAGTGACATAGATGCATGAAAAGGTCTCCCAATTTTTGCTCTGTGGTTTCTGATCAACCTCACTTGTTCTCATAATACCTGAATGTTTCCTAATTGCTAATCTTTCAAATTTAGCCTATGCTCTGGAGAGCATGTCTTGCAGTTCATCAATGGTAGAAATTCAGCGAGCAAGCCTTGCTGTTCTTAATTGCAGTCAATTGTACAGGTCCTTTTAGCAGTGTAAAAACCACAGAATAACTCGTGCTCTGCTGGTGGTATATAAAGAATCCAACTGAAAATCAGGTATAAATTGTACTTGCAAAGAAAGGCCAGATGAGGTTTGAACCAAGCATGATTACTTAGGAAGTGGAGACAAAAGCAAAACCCCTGAGTTACTATTTTAAGAGGCTTCTCAGAATAGATCTGTGCTTTAAGGTTGAAGCTAACCTGCGGTAAAATAACTATTTCATGCTCAGATCTTTAATTTTGCTCACATGTGCTTTCAGTTGAAGCTTAAATGCAAAGCCAATAGCTGAAATCACTGCAGTTAGTTGTGGAGAAGTGCCAGTGACCTCTTTAATTTCAGTCAGTCATCGGTCCCAGCCCCACCAGCAATCGTCCCAGCCCCAGAGGACTCTGCTCCAGCACGTGGCTCAGTCGCAGACAGCAACGCAGACTTCTGTCGTGGTGAAATCCATCCCCGCATCCTCCACGGGCGCGATTACCCATATCATGCAGCAGGTTGTACCCTTTCTTTTCCCAACGCTCTATAGAAATATCAGTAGGTTAAACTAATTATATAGGACCAAGGCTGCTTCTCGATGGATATGTCATGTTGCTGCCACTGAAAATGCAAAGTGTAAGGGTCAATTAATAATTTTAATATTGCATGTTTTGATGGTGAGGGTGGTGGGATAAAAGGTGAAGCAGTTAATGAGATTATTTGAGACTGTTAAGTGAAATGTATTAACAGCCACTGTGGAAAAGATGGTGCTTCCTAGATGAGTTCTTCCTGTCTGCTTATTACCTCTTCAACAGTGACAAACTGCTTTTTTTCTATATGTTGTATTGCAGGGGCTTAGGCTATTTATATTATCTTGGTGTTAGTGTGGGGGGAAGAGGAATGAAGCAGAATCTGGTCAGTACACAGAGCACACAGTGTCTTTTTCATTTGAAGGCTTTAGTCAATGAATAAGCAAACTTCTCAATCAAAAAGTAAAATAGTATTTAGACCAGTACCACAAGGATCCCAAACACTTCAAATAAAGTGTAGATTGTGGTGAAATCTCACTGAAGCCACTCCAATGCCTTTGTTCAAGAACTGCTCAGCTCTGCAGTGCTTTAACTTCTAGGAACTTCACTGCAGACCAGAACAATACTGCGTTTGGGTTATAAACCCACTTCAGAGTGTATTTTCGCAGGTGTTTGAATAGGCTGCTTCATCTTGCTAAGGCCATTTATTAATACATGTACACTGTGGTATACAAAGCATAGTAGCGTAGATATCTTGCTCCCTTAAACCCCTCAAAAAATCAAACAATGTGCAATGCCCAAGAAAAATTGCAATGATAATTTGAGGAAGAAAGGAACGAAGAAGAGGGGATCTCTGCTGAGATGAGGTGGACTGTAGGTATATGAGGAGCTGCAGAAGCAGCCATGGAGATGATTAGGCTCTCAAAAGGAAAGAATAAGAATTTATTGTGGAGAGAGCCTCACTTTAATGAGGAGCTACTGTTCAACCACCTGCTAATCCCCACTGCTTCATATCCAAGTGCCATTGCAACCTTAGGGGCTTTGAACCTTAGTGTGACGCATTTGGGGGCTACGTGGTCTCCACTGAGGATTAGTTATGTGGTTAATGTCACACAGAGACATGCCACACTTTAACATGATGGAAATAGCTATTGATTGCTTACATATTGTGGAATCTCCATGCAAGGGTATTTTTATTCATGAGCTGGGATTCTGTAGTGGTAAAATAAGTTGAAGTAGTCCGGTTGAAACATTAAAAATTATTTTTATATTGTGTATTCTTATTTATATTTCTCTTTACTAACTTGCTGTAACTTCTTCTTATTAAGGCCTTAAGCAGTCACACTGCATTTACCAAACACAGCGAACAACTTGGAACTGAGGAAGGAGAAGTGGAAGAGATGGACACCTTAGATCCTCAGACCGGCCTGTTCTACAGATCTGCCCTGACACAATCTCAGGCACAAAAACAGCAAAAACTGAGTCAGCCGCAGCTGGAACAGACTCAACTGCAAGTGAAAACTCTGCAGTGTTTCCAGACTAAGCAGAAGCAGACAATCCACCTGCAGGCTGATCAAATCCAGCACAAACTCCCACAAATGCCCCAGCTTTCCATAAGGCATCAAAAGATAAACCCCCAGCAGCAGCAAGAGCAAGCACAGACCAAACCAGATGCACAGCACCCCCCACCCCACATGATGGCCAAAGAAAGGCAACTCCCTACCTTAGTGGCACAGCCACAGCAAACTGTAGTGCAGGTGCTTGCAGTCAAAACCACGCAGCAGCTGCCCAAACTGCAACAGGCACCAACGGCACAAAAAATCTACGTGCAACCCCAACCCCCCCAGGGTCAAATGCAGCTACCTGCCTCTTCAGAGAAACAGCCAGCAAGCCAGGTAACGGAATATTGATAGCATGCAAAATACACGGCGCTGTTCAAGAAAAAAAAAACACAAAAAAAGGCAAAAAAATATATCAAAACACCGACACTGTCGCTGTAGCAGTGTTTTGTCCTGTCAAGAGAGAACTCCTCATTCCACTGGTTTTGAGTGCCCCATCAGAAGGTTGACACTAGGAAAGAAAAGCACATGTTATAGGGGAAAAATCCGTAGAGCTCACAGAAGTGTTTCATTGGACAGTTCTTAAGAATTTCTGCCACCATTGGTGCATGGAATTTGTCCCCAGTTGTTTCCTTTTAATTTTTAGATATGACACAATATTAATTTCCGTTCCCGTAGCACTTTTTTTTTCTGTGGAAATAAAGATGAATACACTGCAGTCTCCTAAGGCTCTCCATTGTACATCTTCCTTTGTAGTTTAAATTCTCCTGAAGTTGTATGGCTTTCATGTACAGGAGTAATTTGATTTTTCCTTGGGAGGGGAAAATATAAAGACTGAAGAATGAAAAAAATAATGTATTTTAACTAGCTCCAGAAAAGTATAGTTTCTTTTTTTTTGGCCCTTTAAGGAATACATGTGAAAACAAGAGGGTTAACAAACATCACATGAGGGTGTAAATCCCAAAGGAAAATGAGGCTGCTGTGGTGTTATACTGCTAAAATCTTTATCTAGCAGCATAAAGAGCTGCTTTTCCCCAGGCTTCAGTTAACTGTTACTACATCATTGCTAATTCCTTTGTTAAAACACTGAGTTTCAACTGTCTTCCTAATAGCAAGTATGTTGTTTGTGCCATGCTGTCCTTGGAAGTATTGAGTTAAATTTTCAATTGAAAAACAAAATCTAGCTGTAACATGCACAACAAAAATTTGATTTTCAGGTGCAGCAGCCAGTTATAACGCAAGGATCCACTGTTACAAAGATAACTTTTGAGGGGAGGCAGCCTCCTGTTTCAGAGGTAGCAGGTGCCAGTTCTGTGCCCAAACTGGCGTTGCCGGTTACCGGTTTATTCCCCACGCAGTCATCCACGAAGACAGCGGTAGCGGATGTTTTGAGAGTGTCTATGGTGGAAGCTCAGATTGATCCAAACGTAGAACATACAACAGTGGATCCTCAAAAAAAGGCCGTATCTGCTAGTAAGCTCATTAGCGAAGCAGAGTCGTCACCTTGTCCCCAGGTGCCGAGGGTGACTGCGGTAGGGATGACGGCAACTTCCATCCCCCAACAACAGACACGTGCAGAACCCGGTTCAAGTCCTCCTGCTGTTGGTCCTACTTTGACAGAGAGGAAACTCGATGCACAAGGAATGCCTACAACAAAGCAGTTTATACACATTCAGAATATATCACAAAAGAAAGCTGAAGAGAGTTCATCAGAAATTGTTGTCCAGGTAAGAGAAGACTGGAGCGAATAAGGCAAAGGTTGAGCAGAGCAAACTGCTGTCTCATATGATGATTGCAACTGAGCAATGTTCGACTATTCTTGTTTTCCTTCCCCAGTTTTTGGTTCTTTTTCCACACTTGTGATAGTTTGGTACTTCAAAGTGTGTAGTTCTTCTTAAACTGAGCTCAGGTTTGTCTAGAACTGTATCATTCACTGTGTCCTCGGTGTCTTCCTTTTTCTGTTAAGAAAACAAACCAAGCTCATCTTATTTTACCAAGTACTTTTATTTGAAATGCTTAAAAATATGACCTTCAACACTTAGTGTGGAACTATGATCTAGAATTTTTTATAGTATTTATTAATATTACCTCTGAGTATAAAATTAGTGAAAAAATGAAGCAGTGGGGTTCTACTTACTGGGGAAGTTCAGCAAATAAGGTCTAAATTCAGGAGAAATCTTGTTAACTTCACTTACGACCCATCTCTCCAATTGTGAGATAAAACGACTATTGATCTTTATCCTAAATGCTTTGAGTCACTGTCTAACCGATGATTGATATTTTCATTGATTCTCTTGTCTTAAATATGATGTCTTATGATGTAATACGTATTCAGAATGTCAACTGAGGAAGTATTTAAGTCATCCGAGGACTCAGAATGGTATAATATGAATCTTTGTAGACAGGTTTGTGAACTGTGGGGTTGTCCTGTGCAGGGACAGGAGTTGGACTCGATGATCCTTGGGGGTCCCTTCCAACTCAGGACATGCCCTGATTCTATAAGTTGGCATGGTGTATGTTCACACAATGATGGTGTAGATTGAAATGGTTTTACTGTCTTATCATATTTGTGTTTACAGGGAAAATGCTTCTGATGTGGGAAATTATTTGTGTACAGAACTTTGAAATTTTTCATACTCCTTTGTAAAATCATCATTGCAGCTAACTTCACTTTTATAGAAACCATCCTTTTTGTACTCATTTTTAGTCCTCATTTCCCTAAATAGACCAAGGTAGATTTCTATTTTACTTCAAATACCGTGTATTATGAGGATCTGTATTGTTTATCATTGTGGCATGAGCTGTTTCAAAAGTAAAACGCTACCCAGAATTTCAGTTGTATAATTGTAGATTTAGTTTCTAGAACCTGTGAAAGCACAAGCAGAAAAAAATAGCTTAGATCCATTTGGTTTCCTCAACCTCTGTGCCACCGTGGCTCTGAGCAGGGCCACAGGTTCTGTTGTGTTGCATACTAAAAATATAGCTAGTCCTTATATCTGAACGTCTTGTCTGAAAAAGATGAAGCTGAAGAAAGTATTATCTGTGCTTTGCATTGGAGGAATAGGGCAACGAAGCTGATTAAGGGAGTGGAGCATCTCCCTTATGAGAAGAGGCTGAGGGAGCTGGGTTTCTTTAGTTTGGAGAAGAGGAGACCGAGGGGTGACCTCATTAATGTTTATAGATATATAAAGGGTGAGTGTCAGGAGGATGGAGCCAGGCTCTTCTCGGTGACAACCAATGACAGGACAAGGGGTAATGGGTACAAACTGGAACACAGGAGGTTCCACTTAAATATGAGAAGAAACTTGTTCCTGGTGAGGGTGGCAGAGCCTGGACCAGGCTGCCCAGGGGGGTTGTGGAGTCTCCTTCTCTGCAGACATTCCAACCCGCCTGGACACCTTCCTGTGTAACCTCATCTGGGTGTAATCCCCCCCGGCGGGGGGATTACACTGGATGAGCTTTCCAGGTCCCTTCCAACCCCTGACATTCTGGGATTCTGTGATTCTTTGAATGATGGATGGTGGGCATTGGTGGTTTAGCGGTTGGTTATGCCATCACAGTCCATTAGGGACGACCCAAGGCTGAGATCAGTGCCTTAAGAGCCGTATTATTCAGATTTTATCTGTCACCATCTGATCTGGTGAAAGGGTGCTTTGAAACTTTAGCTAATTAATGTAACATGCAGTGGGCCTTAGCTGGGGAAAACTGCTCTTGGAAACCAAATATCCCTTTTCCATGAGTGCTTGCACAGATGCATTTACCCATGGAAACTCCGCGTGTTAAAAACTCAAATCTCTTCTTTCTTTTAGACTATCCCTCACTATTCCATCCCTTGTCACTCCAGCTCCAATGTGGTGGTGGAACCCAGCGGGCTCCTGGAGCTCAACAACTTCACCAGTCAACGCCTTGACGACGAGGAGACGGCGATGGAGCAAGACGTGGACAGTAGCACGGAGGATGGCACCGAGCCCAGCCCCTCTCAAGGTTCTGCTGAGCAATCCTAAAGAACTGGGACACTGGAGTGCACTTTAAAAATATCTCGGGGATTTTGAGTATCTGAGATACCCTTTTATTGTGATGTCCTAGAGCACTTTTGCTTATTAGAGTTGTTCATTGGACCCTTGAAGCATCAGTGTGTTTTAACAAAACGGTGTTGCAAAAGCTGCGTCTTAAAAGTTCGTTTCCAGCGACAAAGATGGAATTACTGAGATTTAGTAAACCCGTGACGGTGGAATGTACTGTTAAAAAAGCAAATCTGCAGCGAATTCTACAGCTCGTGCTATTGAAGCCTTTGCCCAGATGCTGAAAGAGCTTTCAGTGAAAAGGGATTGTTATTTTGCTGTGTCTTTTTCTTAGTGTTGAGCAAAACACCATCAAAAAAATAAGTTGAATAAATATTTGTATTTTTAAATAGCATGTGAGAGAAAAAGTGTCTCTGACAGTGCTGGAAAAGCCCCAGGAATTTTGGAATTTGCTTCCTTGCACTTGTGCTCACTTAAAGATTTTCTTTCATAAGCCTAAAACCAGAGATTCCTTTTTAATTCTTATCGGTGAATGTTTGGAAATAAGCAAAATCAGTCACTGGTTGCAAAGTGCATTTGCTAGTGGATTTCTGTTTGCAAGTAGGGTGACACTGTATGAGGCATTTCTTTGTGCCGTTAGCACATGAAATGCCCATCTACCCCGGTTAATCTTGGATTATTTATTGAAATATAAAATCTGAAGTGAGGCCAAGCTGTTTAAAAGGTTCCTGTGAAACAGACAGGTGTGTTAATTCAGATACAAATGGGGCAGGAAGGGATGTATTTTGCTATAAACCGGTTTTCCAAAATGGCCAATAAATGGTTCGGCATCTTTCCAAGTTGAACCCCTGAATTCAGAAGCGAGCTACGACTTCTAAAAATCTGTATTTTCCTCTTACATGCTGTTTATAAAGTGACCGTTTGGGGAGTTTAAAAGCTTAAATCGGGGTACAGTGGTAGGTTTCAGAAATTAGCCTTATGACTTGGCTTGTTGAAGCAATACTTTGGGAGGTTTGCATTCAGATGGGGCGAAAGAACCAGTTTTAATACATTCTGCTAATGAAGAAAATACTTTTTTTTTTTTTGTCCGAATGTATATAAAAACATGTTTTTAACTGTTTTGTATAGATTTCATTATAAATAACTAAGCGTTTTAAGACTTTGACATATCATTTCATTGTATATACATCTATCAGCCTAACTGCCCAGGTTTTGGAGCTGAAGTACTGTAAGTAGATTTCATCCGAAGTCTAATACAGCTTTTTGCGTCAGTCTTTTTTGTTTCTTTTTAAGCTGTGATTTTCCTGTTGATATTGTAGTTAAGATTAAATTCCAGCAAGAGTAACTCAAACTAAAAATACAAATCCTAAAACAACCCATTTATCTTACTTGTCCTGAGTATCCACCGCTGTAAGAACATACAGTAACCCGTAGATGGTGCTATTGGTTTTTCTGTAACCTCATTTATTTTATAAACTAAGTCCCTATGACTTTCATACACTTTTTTTCCCCTACTGTTTTCCATGAGCATTAGTTGAAAAAATCACGTAGTTTATCACGGTGGAAAAGCATCTTGATAAATTCAACATGCAAATGGCAGAGTAGTGGGTTAGGAAGCATCGTTTTTGCATTATTTTTTTGTTGGAATAGGTATTGGCTTGGTTTCTACTGTACTTAGTGCTCAGGATGGAAGATAATAATATATATTAAATGAACAATACCATATTTCTTTCTCCAGTAAAAAAGATAATAACCCTACCAGTGTGCCATTCTAGGTGGTTCTGGTTTTGATAGTTTGGGTGCTTTTACTCTTGTTTTAGTGAAATAACAGTGACCACAAGAGTGACCAAGTTACGATCCAAGTCCTGAAGGTTCCACGTTGCTACAGAATGGCAAAAAGCGATTTAATACCAAGTTTACTGCCCGATTGGACAGTCTGTTGTACTTTGCAGATGCCAGTGCCAGGTAATGTCTGTACTTTTCCATACACAGTTACAAAAAGCCCAAAGCAGATGACACACAGTTCTGGATTTTATCAAATTTTCATTGTCACCGTGCAGTATTTTGAGTGTCCCTGGCTTATCTAGGACTGAAAGGCCATGAGAATGTGGAGTGAGATTTTTATTAAGCGCTTTTGCCCAAGAACTTTGCCTTGATTAATGGTTTAAGGTTTCAGTGAATGTACATTCTCTCTCCAGCCAAAAAAGGGATACTAAGAAATAGCATAAGGTGTATTCATCACTTCTAATACATTAAGCATATTAACTTCTGATCCAATTTATTTCCATGTTTTATGACTTTTGTTTGCATCCTTAGCAACGGCTTTACAACAAAGGTATGAACAACTAAGTGATATATTTGACAGTTCCTTGAAAACAGCAAATATTTTAAAAGCACAAAAGCTTTTGCTGTTGCTATGAGAGAATTACAGAATGTCAGGGATTGGAAGGGACCTGGAAATCTCATCCAGTGCAATCCCCCCATGGAGCAGGAACACCCAGATGAGGTTACACAGGAAGGTGTCCAGGCGGGTTGGAATGTCTGCAGAGAAGGAGACTCCACAACCTCCCTGGGCAGCCTGGGCCAGGCTCTGCCACCCTCACTGAGAAGAAGTTTCTTCTCCAATTTAAGTGGAACCTTTTGTGTTCCAGTTTGTACCCATTACGCTTTGTCCTGTCATTGGTTGTCACCGAGAAGAGCCTGGCTCCATCCTCCTGACATTCACCCTTTATATATCTGTAAACATTAATGAGGTTGTTTTCAGCCTGGCAAAGTGAAGCAGCACATGGTGGAGTCAAGTGAGAAATTTAGGCTTTTGTAATCAACGCATTAATTCTTGAGACTCTTTTCTTGATGCTTTTCTAAACGAAGATGATTCTTTTTTTCAGATTCCCTTATTTTAATTTGTTCCAGCACTTCGCCTTATAAATACTTTCAATGATAAGGAATAGACAAGGTGAGCTAAAATTTAAGATCAAGATGTTATTTTTTTTCCTGGTTACTTGATTTTTGAGGACAACATTAAGAAGATAATCTCAGAGCATTTGGCCTTCTCCTTTTTGTGACCTCCAGGCAGCTCTGCCCATTCCTTGTCCTGCCCTGTGCCCCTGGGATACTTATTTCATCCCACTGCAGCCAGGTATCCACTCCTCACAGCCTTATAAATATCACCGAGCTGCTATAAATAATACATTGGTGTGTAAGGTAATATTTGCATATCACTTCTCCTTGATAAGCTGCATCTGCCTTCCTTAAATGAGTTTGATGTGTCTCTTTGGAATAGACAAAGGTGAGATACTGTGATGATGATGATCTTTGGTACTAGGAATTAGCAGGTAAATAGGTAAATTTAGCAGGAAGCTGGAGGGGGGAATTGGAGAGCAGGTAAAACAGTGTGAAAGAGTCGTTTTGAATTCAGCGTTTTAACAGATGGTCTCTGGTGCTGCGACAGTAAATGAGTTTTCAAAAAAGGATGCTACAAAGAAAGTAAAATTAGATGAGGTGCTGAAACAAGGGAAGAGTTTTGTGTGCTTTAAAGATGTGCACAATCACAGACAGCTACATGTTTTCTGGAAGGATTTAACTGTTGGGGTTAAAGTGTTTTCAGTCCCCTTCCAGTGACAAAATGAGCTTTTGAAATGTCAGGGCAAAACAGAAAAACAGCAGCTACTTGCGATTGTGAGTCTCATCTTACATGTGGAGGACCCTTTGAACAGAATGCGTTATTAAATAGATGGGATTAAAAAAAGAATCAAAAGTAAAGGTAATTTAAGACTATTTGCTTTTTTTCTCTAGTGTTTTAATAGTTAATCCCGAGGGTTTTGCAGATGAAGTTTTGCATCCCCATGGCTACACCAACAAGGCAGGTGATTTCAGCTTTGCAATGTTCAATCCAGAGAAGACTCAGCATATAATTGAAGATAATGAACTAGAAAAAACACATTGTTTTGGAGTTTGTCTGTATTTAAAAAACAGTCTAATGCTTTAATGTCTTTGCTGGGCTCAGGGCTTGCTCCTTTCCTTGGGTTTGATGTCAACCATGAAGAACTATTTCTAACAGGCTAAGTTCACTTCAATGCTATGGGGATTATTTTTCCCCTACCCAAAGTCTGTCCTGAAAAACCTGCGAATCTGGTTTCTTCTAGTAATGCAACACATAGTTTATGATAAATTTAGAGCTTAACATCATTTGTCGAAGAGAAAGTTAGACTAAGTGCCTTAATATATTTACGGGTTCCTATGCAAGAAGAAATTGTCATTAGTGGCTCTTTAGTCTGTATAGAGGCATAGAAATGGGAACTTCAAAATATCAACACCAAGACTGATGATAATTAATTAACGTTACCAGGGAGTGTCATGTTTTCTATCATTTGGGGTCTTTTTAATGAGTACAGGAGCTGCAGGTTGAAATTCAGTGACTTCATGTGTCATATAGTGGCAATTAAACTAGACAGTTGCATTAGTATTGTAAAGCTTCAAAGTATAAGAAAGAAAAATATATATAAATACTTTGTTGATACCTTCGTGATCTTGGATGGGTTGTGGTGGTGCTGGGTTTTTTTCTCCTTCAGCGGTAGTTGCTGAAGTGTAAATAGGATGGTGAGTAACTGGGAACTTGTTCATAACTTCTAGAGAAAAGGGTCTTTGAATTATGTGGAGCAGGAAAGATCTTAAGAGGTATTTAAGCGTTAAGGACTGAAGAGTAACAGCATGGCCTTGAATCAGTTTTGGAGTCTGGGATTGTCAGAATTTTCCAATAGATATTAGTCCAGATCAGTTACTGCTCAAAACTTTGTATGATTTTGGTTTTACCCAGAACTTGACTGCTTTTGAAAAACAGAATTTCTTGTGATTATATCTTGATGTTTGTCTCTAAGTTTTTAGCAACTTCAGAATTTTCTGGGATCGTGTTTTCTGTTGCTGCCTTTATTAAATGGATTTTGTCATAAAGAAGAGCTGTATCACCATCTGGTGGGGTTAATTAGGACCTTGGGCTCTTCAGGAACCCATCAGAGGGCAGTAGGCACATCAGCCAGTCTCTCATGGACGATGTATGGGATTTACACCCCAAGGAGGACACACAGAATGGTTTGGGTTGGAAGGGACCTGTAACAATCATCACGTCAACCACATCAGTTTGAGTGCGCAAGGAATCCTCTGTGATACAACTTTTCCTAAAACCTTTGGAACTTCCTTTGCCTCAGTCTCTACCAGAGGCCAACTAAAGACTCTGGGAGTCTCTTTGCACAGGCTTTTATTGCTGTTAAGGATGCTGCTTTATTTTTATATATGTAGATAAATAGATACAGAATGCATAGCAGGCTGGTTGTCTCTAGAGATGACAGTGGGTCTGTCATTGCTGCCCTGTAGTCACCATGGTTGTTGTCTCCTTAAGTGTAAACCCTTTGAGCTGGATATTCGGTTAATCTTTAACTGCCAAGTTATTCTTTGATATTGCAGCCTTATTTAAAAGCAAGGCAAACCAATGTGCAGGGGATCTTTTGCTTCGTGACTGTTTTCAGGTCTTAATTCTCTTTGTTCCTAGGAAGCTGCTTTTCCCCATAAATTTAATTCAGATATTTAATCTGCTCTGCTATATTCCGTTCTTTTTGCAAAAAGATAAAGCTGTGTATAATACATGATTTCATAGAATCATTTTAGTTGGAAGAATCCCTCAGGATCATCAAGTCCAACCATAACCTAACCTAACTCTAGCACTAAACCATGTCTATGCATCTTTTAAACCCCTTCAGGGATGGTGACTCCACCACTGCCCTGGGCAGCCTGTTCCAATGCCTGATAGCCCTTTGGGGAATAAATTGTTCCCAAGATCCAACCTCAACTTCCCCTGGTGCAACTTGAGCCTGTTTCCTCTGGTCCTATCGCTTGCTACTTGAGGGAATGGGAATGCTCGCGTCCCTTCCTTGCAAGAAACTTCTCAGTGCCTGAGACCTGAGTAACAAAGAGCTGGGAAAGGTTCTTCATGCACCTGCAATGTCAATGAAGTTGGTAGGAGCACCTGGAGATGCTCTAGCCCAACCCTACTGCTCAGAGCAGGGTCAGATGGGGCAGGCTGCTTGGGACCCTGTCTAGCCGGGTTTTGTGGAAATCTCCCATGATGGAAACTCAACAACCTGTTCCAGTGTTTGACCACTCGCACATTCTTATTCTTTTCCTGGTATTTAAGTGGAATTTCATGGGTTTGAGTTTATGCCCATTAACATAGAATCATTTTAGTTGGAGGAGACTCTCAAGATCATAAAATCCAACTCTTAACCCACTCCTGGCACTGCCCCATGTCCCTGAGAACCTCATCTCTGCATCTGTTCAACCCCTCCAGGGATGGTGACTCCACCACTGCCCTGGGCAGCCTGTTCCAATGCCCCACAGCCCTTGTTCCCAAGATCCAACCTCAACCTCCCCTGGCGCAACTTGAGGCCGTTTCCTCTGCTCCTGGCGCTTGTTCCTGGGGAGCAGAGCCCGACCCCCCTGGCTCCAAGCTCCTTTCAGGCAGTTCAGAGATCAGAAGGTCTCCCCTCAGCTCCTGTTCTCCAGCTGAACCCCCCAGATCCCTCAGCCGCTCCCATCACACTTGTGCTCCAGCCCCTTCCCCAGCTCCGTTCCCTTCTCTCAACTTGCTCCAGCACCTCAAGGCCTTTCTTGGTGTGAGGGACCCAAAACTGACCCCAATATTTGAGGTGTGGCCTCTTGTCCTTTCCTTGGTCACCACTGAGAAGTCTGGCTCCATCTTCTTTATCCCCCACATCAGGTATATAAACACATGGAAAAAATACCCCTTTCAGTCTTATGCCCAGAAACCTGAATGACTGTAAACCCAGCGATATAATTTGAGAAATCACTTCCAGTTTTAGTCTTCAATAACCTGGCCCAAGGCACAACACTTGTCTTGGGATGTTCAGCTTCTGACTTGAGTCCCCCCTGGTGGGAGGATTTCAGCTGCAAGCGATGCAAAATTTGTTGCTTTAGGGGCCCTGGGAAATCAATGCAGTTATAACCATTGTCAAGGCAGCTTGGAGGGATCATAGCTATGGGCTTTTGGGAGCGTGAAAATAATACCAGGAAATGGTTCCAAATTATACCTGGAGAGGCTGGAAAAAAGCTTTTCCTGTTGTGTATCACATGGAGATGATGTTGCCTCCTTCAGACTCAGAATCAACCACTTTCTATTGAGTGTCTACAACCAAAGACTGGAAAACAGGACTTCATTCAAGGTTATGAATTTATCCAGAAATTACTTTTCTCCCAGAGATACAAGAACTCATGATCTTAAGGTTCTTTTTAAAAATGTATTTTATTCTTTGTTTCTTTTTTTGTTTATTTCCTGTCAAGGTTTTTTTTTCCCTTGTTTGAACTAAATGTCACACGGAGATGTCATAGCAAGCCTGGGCTATTTATAGTGGAAAGCAGCAGTATCTTGACTTTCAAAGTCTGAATTAAAAGCACAACTTTTCTGGTCAGGAAATGGCAAAGGTTTGTTTTGAAATAAGCAGTAAAAGCAGAGCCTGTGGTATAAACAGCTACTTTGGGGTACTGTGAGGGAGGGGGAGCGCCTTTTTGGGCTGTGTTACTGATCCTGAGCCAAAAGTGAGGGGTTTTTTTAATCTTCTGTTCTGTTGTGATTGCCTTTCTCCTTGTCCTGGCAGGTGGCTGAAGAAGACGCTTTTCCTTTTGTAGTCACACCTTTGGGACCTTTTCTCCTTTCATCAATTTTCAGCCCATCTGCTGAGAAGGGTGCTCACAGGAAAGAAAAATAGCCCAAGTTATTTCCATCTATCAGTGGAGAGCGGACGTGTCTTATTGCTGCACCTGGGAACGTGGCTGGTTCACTTGGCTGTGTTGCTTTTTGATCAAAATCTATGTTATTCTGCGGTTATTTGAATAATAAGTTATTTCAATAGTCCATTATGGTAGGAAGAACTGTCCTACGTTGCTATATCTCTTCTGATGCTGTCATGGAGGCACCCCGAGGTTAGTTTAAGGGACAACAGGGTGCAAAACAACTTTAATTAAACCAGTGAGAAACAGGGTTTTAGCACTCCAAAAGTGACTTGAATACAGGTTCGGATATCAGTTGAGGAAAATTATTAAGGGACAGCAACTAATAATTCAGGAGGTCCACAGTGTGCATACAAGTGGCATCACCAAAAGCAATACTGGAGCCGCCCCTGAGTCCGGGAAGAGTACATACTTGCCTGAACATGGTGTGGGATTGTTTTAATGGGATACATGTACTTGTATTGAGTGTGGAAAGTGTAAACTCATGATTCTGCGAGGGTTAATTTTACACATGCTTGTATTAAGCATGGAAAGTACGCATGCAAATGTTTACGGAAAGTTACACGTGCTTATGTGGAAGCACGGGAGGAAAATACACCCGCGATTATGCGAGGATTAATTTTACATGTGCTCATATTGAGCATGGAAACTACACGTGCATAGATAGTAGATAGACTCGCAATCCTGTGAGGAGAAATTTAACTCACACCCGTGGCAGCAAGGCAAGCGGAGTCTCTATCCCAGGGGGGCTCTCAGCAGCAGCATCTCGCTCGTGCTCCAAGAGATCCACGACAAGGGGCGGAATCGTGACGAGAGTCCCGTTTTTTATAGGCTGATCAGTTCTGACTGTAGGCATTCCAGAAGCTTCTCTGCACCCCTACCCTGGCTGTGGGGTGCCCCTGAAGCCTCCAAACATCCCCCACACTGGCCGCGTGCGCCCAGCAGGTCCATGGCGCCTCTGCACTCCTGAAGCGCAGAATGACCTTACAACCCTTGAAGTTATAAGGAAGGTATGCATTTATTTATGATGCCGGACACATGGGGAATCATCTTACCTAATGCGTGTGTAAAATTACAGTAGCTGTGAGTTTGGTTAAATGCAGTCAAGTGTTACATATTCATGGAAGTTTTAGGAACGCCTATACATATTCATAACCTGTCCTCAAGAAGACAGTTCGTATTACAATGAGTTCCGGGAGACCATTTCCATAGTCTCCACCTGCAGCTCCTCCTGGTTGCAGCTGCGCAGTGATCATGAACCTGGGTCCTCTTTCTCTGTACACGGTCACCTTTGGTCCAGTGTGATGAGTTGGTTAGGTCTCAGTCTGCTGAGCTGGTTAAAACTGGCGTATCTCCTGGCCTGTGCCCAAGTTTCTGTTATCTAGTTCACCCAAGGATGCACCCAAGGATTATTATTTTTGCAAGATGTCAGTGAAGTCCTGTTTCTTGTACATTAAGTTACACAGAACTAAGCAAGGCTGGGCAATAGTGATGTGGGTTAAAGGGTTAGCTCTCTAAGTGTCTTTAGGGATGTGGGGTAGGGTTAGTTCTTCAAGTGTTAATAAATTAGTTGTCAATTCCCTGTATCACTCTCTTCTCCTACCAGCCCTGGCCGGGGTGCTCTGGGGCCAAACAAAAGAAGGTGTTAACCTCGAACAGCAGAGAGAGAGGGAGATGTGCCTACTCCTTCCATGATGAAGGAGAGAGGGGGGTTTGCATCCTGCCACAGATGCTTAGCAGCCTGCATCTGGAATTCAAGAGCATCCTTAAGAAGCATCCCAGCCACGTGAGGGCTGAGCATGAAGAGTCTTTAGATTGTCCATGCTACAGGATCCCACTGTGGTTGAATTGAAAATCCAGTGTAAAGGGTCAAGAAAAAGATGCGCCTCTTTGGTAGCTCTTAAAAAATATTTGCTCTCCGCATACATCAGTTTTGCATGTTCTCGAAACACAGGGAGGACATTGTCTTCTCGTCCTATCCAGCCATTTTTCTTAATATGAGGATGTAGTAATGAGACAAGAAAAATCACCTTTAAAGCAGTGTGTTGAGCTAGAAATTCATCAGGGCTTTAGTTTTATTTTGTTTTTCCCAAAGCCAAACTTTGTTATTTAACTGGAAAATAGAACCTGCTCTTTATTTAGACGCTGCTTTTTGTAATAAGTTAAAATAGGAAAATGTGAACTCATTAGGAAAAAGAAAAAAGAATCGACCTAAATTGTGGCTAAAATCCTTTTGGGAATGAAAAGGTTTCTGTTCAATTGTTTTTCATATGTGCTGTGTTTTCTCTTTTTTTCCTTGGTTTGTTTTGGACATGAAGTAGAAATACTATATTGGTTTGAGAAGAAGTTAAAAACAGCATGAGAACAAACCACGAGAAGTAGGAAGTAGCACAAGTTTAGTGAGAACAAAGTTTTGGAGCTCCAGTGTTCCCAGAAATAGGGTTATTTGTTTTCCTCTCCAGACTTTTCCTCATACGTTCTCCCTGCAGCCACTTTCGGACTGCGGTGACGCAAGGCACCAACAAAGCACTGCAGTGACCTCCCACTTTCTAGTATTTCTTAATATTGAAAAAGTGTCTGGAGAAGGTTTTGGGTGCTCAGAAATGTTTTTTTCAACTGCTGGATGCAATAGCTGTTAGTGAGCAGTCCCCAACCTCCTTTTTTTGCATGACAATATATATTATAGATCCATGGGTGACCACGTTTTAGCTCTGATTTATGATTTTTGCTCTAACCTACCATGTAAACGTGCAACACGCGAACCCAGAAGGGCTAATTTGAGAATGGGAGGTCTTCCTTCCCTGTAAAGCAGTGATTTTTGGTCAGGATGGAGCCTGGCTAGCTGTGCCTTGAGGACACACAAATTCATTTGGTTGCTGATACTGCTTCAGTGCCTCCCTCTGAAATTGTCCTGAGGGATGGACAAGTTCTCCTGTGATAGATGGAATCAAGGAGACCAAAATAATGATAAAGATCTGCCAAAGCATCTTAAGACAAAGAATCCAGGAAGGTGCTGCAAAACAGAGCTGGCTGAGAGCACAGGATAGGGGTTTATTACAAGTGATTGCTATGGAGGGAGGGCTGGAAGAACAGTCTGAGAGAGTTGGGGCTGTTCAGCCTGGACAAGAGAAGGCTCCAGAGAAACCTTATTTTTGCTTTTCCGTGCTATAAAGGGGCTGATAAGAATGAAGGGGACAGACTTTTAACAGGGTCTGTTGTGATAGAACAAGGGGTGATGTTTTTAAACTGAAGGAGGGAGACTGAGATCAGAAATGAGGAAGAAAGCTTTTACAGCGAGGTGGTGGATGCCCCATCCCTGGAGACATCCCAGGCCAGGCTGGACGGGGCTCTGAGCAACTTGAGCTGGTGAAGATGTCCCTGCTCATGGCAGGGGGGGCACTGGATGAGCTTGGAAGGTCCCTTCAAACCCAAATTATTCTATCACACAGAATCACAGAATGTCAGGGGTTGGAAGGGACCTGGAAAGCTCATCCAGTGCAATCTCCCATGGAGCAGGAACACCCAGATGAGGTTACACAGGAAGGTGTCCAGGCAGGTTGGAATGTCTGCACAGAAGGAGACTCCACAACCTCCCTGGGCAGCCTGGGCCAGGCTCTGCCACCCTCACCATGAAGAAGTTTCTTCTCAAATTTAAGTGGAACCTCTTGTGTTCCAGTTTGTACCCATTACCCCTTGTCCTACCATTGGTTGTCACCGAGAAGAGCCTGGCTCCATCCTCCTGACACTCACCCTTTATATATCTGTAAACATGAATGAGGTCACCCCTCAGTGTCCTCTTGTCCAGCTCCAGAGCCCCAGCTCCCTCAGCCTTTCCTCACACGGGAGATGCTCCACTCCCTTCAGCATCTTTGTTGCCCTGCACTGGACTCTCTCCAGCAGTTCCCTGTCCTGCTGGAAATGAGGGGCCACAACTGGACACAATATTCCAGGTGTGGTCTCCCCAGGGCAGAGCAGAGGGGCAGGAGAACCTCTCTGACCTACTGACCACCCCCTTCTAACCCACCCCAGGTACCATTGGCCTTCCTGGCCACAAGGGCCCAGTGCTGGCTCATGGTCACCCTGCTGTCCCCAGGACCCCCAGGTCCCTTTCCCCTACACTGCTCTCTAATAGGTCATTCCCCAACTTACACTGGAACCTGGGGTTGTTCCTGCCCAGATACAAGACTCTACACTTGCCCTTGTCCTATTTCATTACATTTCTCCCCGCCCAACTCTCCAGCCTGTCCAGGTCTCTGATGGCAGCACAGCCTCTGGCGTGTCAGCCACTCCTCCCAGCTTGGTGTCACCAGCAAACTTCGTGACAGTCACTCTATTCCCTCATCCAAGTCATTGATGAATATATTGAATAACATCGGCCCCAGCACTGCCCCCTGAGGCACTGCACTAGGTACAGGCCTCAACTGGACTCTGCCCCGTTGACCACGACTCTCTGGCTTCTTCCCTTCAGCCAGTTCACAGTCCAGCTCACTACCAGGTCATCCAGACCGCACTCCCTCAGTTTAGCTGTGAGGATGCTGTGGGACACTGTGTAAAATGCTTCACTGAAGTCAAGACAGACCGCATCCACCGCTCTGCCATCATCCATCCATTTTGTTATGTCCTCATAAAAGGCTGGTCAAGCACGACTTCCCCTTGGTGAAGCCATGCTGACTGCCTTACTGACCCTCTTATCCTTGATATGCCTTGAGATGGCACCAAGGGTAAGAAGTTCCATCACCTTTCCAGGGATGCAGGTGAGGCTGACCGGTCTATAGTTACCCAGCTCATCCTTCTTGCCATTTTTGAGGACTGGAGTGACATTTGCTTTTCTCCTATCCTCAGGCACCTCTCCCATTTCCCAAGACTTAGAGAATTATCTTGCATGATTTGAAGTTAAACTGAAATTAGTGCACAGACTCAGCAACTGCCTGGTCTGATTTGCCACTCTGAAGGTACCATGGGGCTCAGATTTGCCACTGGATTAGAGTTAGCATGTGTGCTTTATGGTATATTATTGTGGTCATGTTTGGAAATAAAGTAGGAATCTCAAGCTGAAATAAACTGGGATTGGGTAACAGGCGTTTCAAGCTTTGAGTGTAAATGAAACCTGGATCATTTCAGTTCTTTCAGTCAAGGTGCAGGAAGACCCAAGGACAACTCTGGCCCTAGAGCTTTAGTCCCCTTGCAAGAACTGAGCAGAAGTAGTGATCTGGGAAACTGCTTGCCCTGGATGTATCTGGTATTTATAGGTGGTGAGTGGAACATGGGAAACGATGGTGTGCAGAAGCCAGCAGGACAACCAGAGGGGAGCTACCAAAATCCTCTACTGAGAGCTGCAGCTCCTGTTATGGTGAGACACAGCCCTTGGCTGTACCCAGATGATTGATTTGGTGGTGGCCCACCTGCTTGTAAAGCTTTCAAAGGCTCTCAAAGTAAAACAAAGGTATCAAGTTCCTGACAGAGTTAGACTAAGAACCCCATTACCTCATTCCTTCTCACCTACCACCCTAGAAAATACATTTTAAATTCCCCCAACTTCATTCTTAAAGCTACTGAAAATCACTTTTCATGTCTGACAACTTCCTTATGACAGGTTTGTTCTTATCCCACATCACAAGCTTGTTCTTGGTTCTGGCAGAAAGGATGTCCTTTGTGCGGCTGCCAAAGGACTTCATGGTTTTCCTTTCCTTTCTTTTCTGTCCTTTTCTTACCAGACTTTGTGGTCATGCTACAGTAACCTCTACAGCATAGAGATTAGCAGGATGGCTGTAACATAATGAATGTTGGTTTTCAGATCAAATCAAAGTTAAATTTCCCTTGGAAATCACCAAGAAATTCATTAATTGGTTAGGAAGGTTGTGGCAAAGCATGGGAGCACTTCCTCACCATGGAATCATACAACAGTTTGAGTTGAAGGGACCTTCAAAGCTCCCCCAGTGCCACCCCTGCCATGAACAGGGACACATTCACCAGCTCAGGTTGCTCAGAGCCCCGTCCAGCCTGGCCTGGGATGTCTCCAGGGACAGGGCATCACTCTTCCTGGACACCCCATTTGCTACAACGTCCTATGGCAATGTCCCTTAAACTAATGACAGCTCCTTTGTTGTTTTTTGAGATCACTAATGAGCCCTGGAAGGTAACTGGCAAGGGGAACACCAGGATGCACCTGCATAGCTTGCGTTTTTTGCCTGTGGAAACTGGTGGTTGTTACTCTTACAGATTTAAGATTTCTTTGTTCTGTTTCTAACTTCTTGGTTTTGCTGATTTATCAAAATTCAAACACTCGACATTTGAACCCACCGTTTATTATATTCCACTCATCCTCTTCATCATACTCTTAGTTGTAGAAAGTGCATCCCTCATTGCCACAAAAGCACTGCAAGAAGCCCCATGAAAGAGGTCAGTCTTGCTCCTTCAGTTTACACTGACTGATGTGACTCGTCCAGCAGACTTGTCTTCTGCTTCCCTTGGCCAGACGTGTTGCGTATTGCAGCGTCCTAAGTAGTAACTTACGTTAACACAACACTCGCTATTGCTGCTGTTGGAGTCTCGCCAAAAATATTGCTAGGTTTATTTGTCAGATTTTAATACCAAAACATAAATAATCCAACCCAAGAGAGGTTAGTGTAGATACCTTCTGGCTGGCTTGGCAGGGACCCAGCCTTGCTGTGTGTTGACACAACACGCTCCATGCTGAGCACAATGTCTTGGCTATGGTCTTGTTCCTCTTTGTGGCAGTGACGTTCCTACTTTGTTGTCACGGGGTGTTCAAATTCATCCCGTTCTTCCACAAACTGTCTGTTTTGGAAAGTTTTTGCTTAATGTTAGTGCCTTGTGATCCAGCTTCTGACCAGAGAAGAGCTACAACAGAGGATGCTTGGGGATGAAACTCTGGGACTCACTCCTGCTTCCTCTACCCTACAGTCTCATATTAACACAGTTTAATTTTCCATTACCATTGAGGTGGCACCCGTCTCTTCTGAACGACGCAGGATACTGCTGGTTTATGGTAATAAAACAACAAGGGTTCCTGAGATTTCTGATGCACTATGGACAATGAGGAGCTCAGGACCACATGTAGCATGAATAGGTTAAAACTAAGAAAGTAAAGGCCAACATTGCTTTGGATTTTCATTGGTTTCTATGCCACAGCTTCAACTTCTGTTTGCTTTTAGGTTCAGCTACTGAAAATCTATTGTATCATAAAAAACAACAAAAAAGTTGTTTTGTTAAAATAATTTAACTCAATTATAATGGAAGTGGAGAAAGATTGCTGTTTGGGAAAGACTGACTCGTTTAATTGGATGCTTCATTTGTGAAACATGAGCCCATAATATTGTAAGCTTTTTGCTCCCTTCCCTTCCCTTCCCTTCCCTTCCCTTCCCTTCCCTTCCCTTCCCTTCCCTTCCCTTCCCTTCCCTTCCCTTCCCTTCCCTTCCCTTCCCTTCCCTTCCCTTCCCTTCCCTTCCCTTCCCTTCCCTTCCCTTCCCTTCCCTTCCCTTCCCTTCCCTGTTCTTTCTCTCCTCTCCTCCTCTCTTCTTTCCTTTATGCTGAAGGACTGCACTGGCAGAAAATGTATGTGACTTTTGAATTAAACACATGATGCCCCCCCACCCCGAAAACATAGATTTATTGACATAAAAGGCAAATCAAAGGGTCAGGTGTCTTTATCAAATGCCACCTGCGTGAAGCTCTCTAGAAATGAAGCCAGGCTTTACAGCCATGCCACAAGCTCGCTCCTGTGTTGCAGGAGCGTAAACAACCCTGTGCAGCTGTTTCACAGCAAACCCGAGTCAGACCAGCACAAACTGCATCCTGCTGTAAACACAGTTTCCTGTGAAGAACAATAATGCTTAATCACTTTTTTATGTTGCAGTTTGAGCACAGTGGCAGGCTGGTCTCCTTCATCATCACTTGACAATGGAGATAGCTTAAAAAAAAAATCAAATTGCTGCCAGAAAAACCCTAAATTCTTTAATCTGGTCACACCATGTAGCATGACATTATAAATATGAATTCTTCACTTCTTTCCCAGACTCAACTGGAAGAGAGAAATGGTGCTTTTTGCCAGTCACAGAATGTCAGGGATTGGAAGGGACCTGGAAAGCTCATCCAGTGCAATCCCCCCATGGAGCAGGAACACCCAGATGAGGTTACACAGGAAGGTGTCCAGGCGGGTTGGAATGTCTGCACAGAAGGAGACTCCACAACCTCCCTGGGCAGCCTGGGCCAGGCTCTGCCACCCTCACCATGAAGAAGTTTATTCTCAAATTTAAGTGGAACCTTTTGTGTTCCAGTTTGTACCCATTAACCCTTTTCCTATCATTGGTTGTCGCCAAGAAGAGCCTGGCCCCATCCTTCTGACACTCACCCTTTATATATCTGTAAACATGAATGAGGTCACCCCTCAGTGTCCTCTTGTCCAGCTCCAGAGCCCCAGCTCCCTCAGCCTTTCCTCACACGGGAGATGCTCCACTCCCTTCAGCATCTTTGTTGCCCTGCGCTGGACTCTCTCCAGCAGTTCTCTGTCCTGCTGGAACTGAGGGGCCACAATCAGACACAATATTCCAGTCTACGTTTAGTTTTTTATTCTGCCATTCATGCCTTGACATTTGAAGTGATGCCCAAGAGTGAAAAAAAAAGGTTCTGGTGAAAGTTCAGTTTAGTTATTTATATATATATATATATATATTTTTTTTTTGCAGCTCTTAAAGGGTAACATTTTATAAATGATACAAACAGGAACTGAAAAACATATTATTATTCTTTTCAGAAGCATCTTAGACTGTTCATCAAAGTCCACAGTTAAAGACACCGCGATGGGATTAAGTTCACTGATTAAAATATTTGTGGAAAAACCTCAGTTATTTATCCTTATGAGAAGGAGAAGGATGGTAGTTTTCTGTAACGGAACAAATTGCTTATGTTAACCACTGAAGGCAGCGTATGTGTGAGAAATGAGGTTTGGAGGGAATGCAAGCAGGGAAATAATAATTAATTTCTTGCCTGCATACAGCAAATTAACTGTGCTTAGGATAGGAGCTCCCCTGGTGAACATCACCGGATTTTTTGGGAAATGGAACTGAGCAAAGATAATATTTCCTGATGTTTAATCCAATGCATTTTCTGTTATATTCTAATGGTCTCAAAGGACAGGTGGTGGAAACTGTAATGAAGACTCCTGGGCAGGGCAAACCCTGGGGCGTCCTGTAGGGAACCAGACACAAACTGGCTGTGAGTCATGGGGGTGACATGGTTAGTGCCCTGGTGTTTATTAAATTTCCATGGTTGCCATCCGGCTTACATTTCACACAGTAATGCAAATGCGAAATAGGAAAATTAAAAGCTCCTGTTTATGGAGATGTGGGGATGAGCACCCGTAGTGGAGGAGGATGAATTCTGTCTCTTGCATAGCTGATGCATCTCCCATACTCTGCTTTTTCAGGTGCACTTTCGTTATAGAATCATTGCAGTTGGAAGAGACCCTCAAAATCATCAAGTCCAACCATAACCTAACCTAACTCTAGCACAAATCTGTGTCCCTAAGAACCTCGTCTAAACGCCTTTTAAACCCCTCCAGGGATGGTGACTCCACCACTGCCCTGGGCAGCCTGTTCCAATGCCTGACAACCCTTTTTGGAAAGAATTTTTTCCTAATATCCAATCTAAACCTCCCCTGGCGCAACTTGAGGCTGTTGCCTCTTGTCTCATCATTTTCCACTTTGGAGAAGAGACCAACACCCACCATAGATGTTCTAAGCATGAAAGCTTTTTGCTGGAGCAAAGAAGACCGTATTGCATCCAAGTGACTGGGACATCATCCAACAATGGTTGATTTTGTATTGGTACTAAGCAGCCTGTCTAAAACCCACAAGGGAGTGCTTATGTGTTGGGGTAAATGCATTACCCTCACCAAGCTGTTCAGATGGTGGGAGGCACAGCTGGGAAACCTCTGGCTTCCAGGTAAGGGAGGATGCAGGAGTCCTTTTCATGAAGCCTATGGAAAAATGACATGGGTGGCCTTAGTGGACCAATGTCTCACCTCTCCTCAGGACCCATCCCATTACCCTCTCTCATGAAATGACCCAACAGTCCTACGCACTGAGTTTTACCCCAGCACATGGACATATATAATAAAGATTTTTTTTTTCCAGTTGAAAACTTCTATAATAACAAGATTATTTTGTGTGTGCATGTGAAATTTCTCTCTCTCTCTCAGTGTTTTTCTTATCTCCAGGCCTTTCCTCTCGACTAAATACCAGCAGGTTGTTGACCAGCTTCTCTCCTTGGGGGAAAACATGCCTTTGTGGTGAAGATGCAGAACGAGGGCTCACATCATCTGGGTTAGATGCTCTCTATGACCCCAGGCAAATAAATCACTTTCTCTGCTCTTCGCCTTGGCTCCCCGAACATTTGGCCATCTCCCTACTCCGAAGGGTAACGCAAGGATAAAATCCATTTGTGATTCTGAGTTGCTTGGATACTGTGTGGACTTAGGGCTAAATAAAAAACAGGAAAAAAAAAAAGAAAAATAAAAAACAGAAAAATGCATCTTCTAGAGTTTTCCCTCTGGTCTCCAGCCCGCCTCATGTAATTAATCAACCACTGTGTCTTTCCTGGGGCCAGTTTGCCATCCCGAGCTGCTGCTCATCTGGTGCCCTCGCTCAGCATCTCCCCACAGGGCCCTGCAACTTCTCTCCCTAATTGGCATTTTTTAATTGGTAAAACATCGCGCTCTTCCAGCACGATTCCTTCCTTCCCTGCAACATCCTTGGGTGATGCCCGAACAATAAAACACGGCTGATGTTCTTCTTCCAGGGCTTTCCCCTCACCCTCTGCTCCTTGGAGGAAACCTATGCCATTGATAACGAGCAGTGCTCATTTTTAGCCTTATCTTGCTATTACGTTATGGTTTATATATATATGTATTTTTTATATATAGTCTCTCTATATCAAATCTTTATTACCTAATTCCATGCTGAGATTATGAGTTAGACAGAAGAATCCTTAAAAGTCATGGCCACAACTATACAAATATTACCGTGCAGTGATGTCTGAGGGCGGGTCAGGGTCTTTGTGATTCTGATATGAGATAACGTAAGGCTTGATTAGGAGTGTTTGGCTGGGTTCAAAGAGGGTTTACGTTAATCAGCCCATGCCAATAACCACAGCTACACTATTTCAAACCTACCCATGAACCTCAATTCCAATTAATTATACGCTTATACTTATTTTTCAACTGAGAAAAAAATTGCTTATTTCACCTTAAGTTGTATTGTGCACCTGCATTTTCTATAGAATAATATGGACTTTTCCATGCTATTAGCCAGAAGGTTTGCAGCACTTCTAAAAACATAAATCTCTTAGGAATATGCTCTTAGTCTTAGGGTTAAGTTTTAGGTAGTCCTGCAAGGAGCAGGGAGTTGGACTCGATGATCCTTCTGTGTCCCTTCCAACTCAAAATATTCTATGATTCCATAATAAATACAAATGATAGATAGATAGATAGATAGATAGACAGATAGATAGATGATTGATAGATGACAGATAGATAGATAGTTATACATCAGCTAGCAATTGGTTGAATTTACTACTCTCTGAAAGCACATGACAGGAACTTCTTGCTTCTCCACTGGAACCACCATGGTTTGCATGGCTCAGCAGTCAATGATACTGAGATGCTCTTGGGAGCATTTGCAGCAATTGGGCATTATTAGCAGCTGATAACGTTCATTTTCCTTCTTTCTGGCCCCAGCAGCAAGGTTATGCTTGCAAAGGCAGTAGGTCAGTCAGAATCATTTTTCACTTTGCTGGAATACAGGGGTGGTAGGAAAAGGTGCATGTTGCAACTCAGATTTACAGGGGAAAATAAACTAGGTGCTGACTGGTCTGCAAGATACAGCAGCTGCTGCCATATGTTCTGCTAAACCATTTTCTGAGGGTGGCTGGGCAAACACTGAGTATGTTTGCAGTGATGTAGTTTGTAGAGCTAGAGTATGCTTCAGTAGAGGTTTAATATTATAAGCTGCCTTCCCTCTATTCCCAAATGATCTTCCCACCACGTAGAAGGTCAGAAGGTACCACTTTGGTGGCTACAACATGACTGAAGGGCATCCTGGATTCTTCTTAGTTTTCAAAAGCCACTTTTTTCGCTCTCATTCCCAGCTGTCCTGACTCATGGCAGTACATGTGCTCCCGATAACTAAACTCTCCCAGTAAGCCAGACGGGCTCAAACCATGATTTTGTGGTTGTTGAGACTTTTACTGTTAGCATAGCAATTGCTATTAGTGCAAAGCCATGTGAAACGCTTGCTCACAAATCTAAGCACGTGCTTCAGAGTCAATTCCTCCTGGATGGAAGCAATGAAACAAAACTCAGCTGTTTGCTCAAACGTAGCTGCAAATAATATTTTTTTTGATAATACAAGGCAAAATCTCATTTTAAAATCAATCTCCTCATGTCGCTGTGTTTTTTATTTTAGGCTTTAAATGGTTAACTTCACATCTTAGCTGGTCCTCCTCATCCTTTTGTAGCTGACCATAAACACACTTCAGTGAATTCCATTTATTAGATAACATTTTTAGACTAGCATAGATGTGAACAGTATTTTATGGATTACAGATAAGACATACTCCCTGTCTAGGAGACTTTGAAATCTAAAGTAGTCAAGTTAAACACATGGCAGAACATGAGAAAATATTTCATCGGAAGGATTATCTGGGGTTACCAGTGATTAGAAAACAGGAATGCTGCTTGGAGAGATGAATTTTAAGCAGTGCTTTGAAGAAAAGAGGACATTTGACAGATGAACACAGGGAAGGGGCAAAGGCACAAAAGGCCAAGAATGTGAAGAGACAAAAAAAAATTAGATGTGAAGATAGAGATAAGTCAGTGAAATAATGGTCTACATCTTGGTCCTGGCAGGAAAAACCCAAGTTATGAAGGTTGGGGGGCAGTGAAGGTAGAAAAGGAGAGGTCTTAGCATGGCTGTGTTTATAACTTCAAGTGTGTGATTGCACGTTGTGTGAGTTCTTGGTCTCCAAGAGGGAAGTGTGGACTTGGGAATGAGAGAAAAGAGCAAGTGATGTGCTGCAGCAAAGACAGGAAAGGAGCAAAAGGAGCCAAAGGTCTGGGAGCCAACAGAAGGTGGAGAGGTGAGATTTGGAAGGAAAATGTGTTCATTTCTGGGATAAAAAGTGTGTTTGAAATGCAGGTCCTGGTGGGGGAGGCCGCCATGGGGAGTGTCAGGATAGAGGGGGAAGAGAGGTTTGAGCCCATTGTCAAGGTTCTATGTTATGGCTCTATGGCAGGAGAAGCACAGATGAAATATGTCAGGAGAGAAGGTGGATAGAAGGAAAAACAGAGGAACAAAATCAGGATCCAGTACAATGTCAATACACAGAATAAGACCAGAGACAGGGGAACCCTTGCAGAAAGGCCTGTAGGAAAATATCCAGGGACACCTACTCCATCTCTGTTCTGCCACAGACATTGTTTCCTCTGTCTTCTCACACTCAACATGGAGAGACCAATGCTACTGCCTGCATGCGGCTATCATTGCTAATCTATTAGACTTCCAAACCCAGTAGTCTGTGCTTTTCCATTCTGTGCCTTATCCTTGATAAAATTCCCCTACAGACAGGTGCAGATAGACCTACATCATCAATGCAGAAACCTTGATGACTTTTGCTGGTCATGACTGTTGCTGGTTGCTCTCAGTGCTTCCTTGTTCTTCCCTGTTTGTGTTCATCTGTCTGCCCCTTGCTTTACGCTTTGGCTGTGGGTCAGGTGGACCCTTCAGTAGACCTTCAGAGTTGGTGTAATGCTACAGGAAAGTCATGTCCTGGTCTAGATTTTCCTCCCTAATAGCTGATGTTGGGTGGGTTGTCATCCTTGTGGCAGGACTAGTGGAGTTCTCTCCCTCAGGAACAGTTATGTATGTCAAAAAGCATGCTCCATCTTCACATTGCTCTAATTTACTCAAGAACCTGAGAATAAATTAGCATTGCAATGTGGCTTCAGGAATTGGTTTGGGGCACATACCCGGACACAGGATCTGGGAAACCCCCTGGTTTAGCAGTAGAAATGCAGACACAATGATCTATCTCCAGCCACATTAAAGTAACAGAGGAGCTCTATGAACAATCGACGGGGGAGTGGGTGGGAGGATTAAAGACAAAAATAAAGAAACCCATGAAAAAATGTTAGGAAGAGAGGGTTTTTTTGTGTGTTGTTTTTGTTTGGTTGGTTGGTTTGTTGTTGTTTTTACCTTCCCTTTCTGTGCTCCATGTGACAATTCCCAGAAAAAGGATGAGGGTAGAAAAAAAACACTCTTCCACAAGCCAAAATTTGATTACGAGTGGAAAAACAAAGTCCTCTAACAGCAGCTGCTGTTTTATATGTTGGCCATAAAGCACATAGTATTATGAAACTTGTAATAATATTTAGCAACTGCAGTAATCTAGTTAATTTTTTAATAGATGTTCACTTACATCCTGTTTATAAGATGTCCCTGAGCATCTGCAGTATTACAAAGATGTATTGTCATGACAAGGTGATTAGAGGAGGTTGTTTGCTTGGGGTTGCGATGATTAATTAGACTTTGATTTACAATCGAGAAAATAAATGGAATGTGATAAAGCTCTGGCTGATATTAAGACGGGTCTTTATCTAGTCCAAGTTGGCCTGGTTCATATGAAGGCTAAACTCTGGTGTTATTTTACCACATCTTGTAATATGTTTGCCTACCTGCTTTAGGGTTTTCAGCATTGTTCATACTGTGTTTTATTTTCATGATGTCACCCAAACCATGTAGATCAAGTTTGGAATTGAACTTGAGTGTTTCTAAAAAAGCATGTATTTTCCAGAGGTTTTGACCCAAAAGGTCCCAATGAAATAGATAGTCAGGAGAGGGCTGCATAGAGATCTCAAGTTCAGTGCAAATTTACCAGGTTATAAAGTTTTCATAAGCAAATGTTGCTGCGCAAGGATGTCCCAGGATATATCTGTGCATGACTGAGAAATCTTGTGCTGCCTGTTTGATTTGGGGTGACTGGGGCATAGCCAAGTGCTTACACAACGACTTGAAGGATTGCAGACTTACCATGTAAGCAGATGGAGAAAGACTCAATTTTGTACTGACCTGAGCCCTGAGCAGCTTCACTGACTTGTTGGAGGCAGCGAGGCAGAATTCATCAGTGAATTTAGCTGGGTGTGCAAAGCTTGTAGCCGGTTTCTGTGTTGAGAAACCCGATCTCATCAATTTTTGCAGCAAAAGAAGCAAGAGCAGAGGCTCAGTCCATAGAATCATAGAATCATTTTGGTTGGAAGAAACCCTCAAAATCATCAAGTCCAACCATTAACCCAACCACGACCTTAAGAACCTCATCTGCGCATCTTTTAAACCCCTCCAGGGATGGTGACTCCAGCACTGCCCTGGGCAGCCTGTTCCAATGCCCCACAGCCCTTTGGGGAAGAAATTGTTCCCCAGATCCAACCTCAGTCTCCCCTGGCGCAACTTGAGGCCGTTTCCTCTGCTCCTGGCGCTTGTTCCTGGGGAGCAGAGCCCGACCCCCCCTGGCTCCAAGCTCCTTTCAGGCAGTTCAGAGATCAGAAGGTCTCCCCTCAGCTCCTGTTCTCCAGCTGAACCCCCCAGGTCCCTCAGCCGCTCCCATCACACTTGTGCTCCAGCCCCTCACCAGCTCCGTTCCCTTCTCTCAACTCGCTCCAGCACCTCAAGTGCTTTCTTGCCGTGAGGGACCCAAAACTGCCCCCAGGATTCGAGATGCGTCCTCACCAGTGCCAAGTCGATATCTCATTTGAGCATCTTGGTGGCTGCATTTTGCTGGTGTGGAATAGGGACAACATGCATGTCCATATTTTCTCCTCCATGTATCCTGCAAACAAACAGGACACTTCTTTCCCAGGACCTATTTGGCAGCTTCCAACAGCTCCAGCTTTTTTAAACAATGAATCGGGAGGGGAAAAACCCTCACCCTGATCGGTTTGTACAGCAGTAGCAGCGAGTGTTTGCGATTAGCAGCCAAACAACAACTTCTCCTCTTCTGGTGCGTGGGGGTGTGCAGGACAGAGTCCAAAATCAATAATACCCAGAAACATAACAACAGTTAGCACAGACACGTAATTAAACCTCCCTGCCTAAAATATCAACTCAGAGCACATATTTACCTACTCGTGCTTCCCATTAAAAATAAACAGATTAAAGTCACAAACCTACTGTGTGAGTAGGTGGGAGGAAAAAACACCACATGTGAAGTGTAGCATGTGATAGCGATTCCTCCGAGCAACATGTTCAGACTCCCTTCCCATCTCACCCTCCCTTCAGCAGTTTGGATTGAGTTGCTGGATGATTCTTGCCAACAAATACTGGGACAGCTTGTCTGCTTTGTGTCTATATTGTTATCAATTATCTGCAGCCACTGCAGCCACGTTTCCAGGCAGAAGTTATCAGAAATTCTTCTCTTTTTTTTTTGGGGGTTTTTGTTTGTTTGTTTGCTTTTTTTTTAAATTTTTCTTTTAAGTTTTCAGCTGGAGACACTGGAGCACCAGGTTAGGACTCAAATTCAAAGTTTGTTTTCTGGCTTTGCCACTGACTCACTGGCTTTGTCAGGAACAGGTTGCACTGATGAAATGTGGAGTAGTATCAATCTGTGTCCATGAAAGGGTTTTTTCATCAAAACTGAATATTATTTGATGTGTGTCAATGCTTCTTCTTCAGCTCCTTTGCTGATGGCTTTGTGCAGCCGGGCTGAATCTCTGAAGAGGTCAAAAAGGGGTGTTTGAACAGCAAAATCAAAGAAGAATTGGGATGTTGATGGGTCTCGTCGTGGTCATTGTGTTTGATCCAAGAAGCAGTAAGCAACAACTCAATATATTTTCATCATGACCTTCATATTCAACCCAAATAGCCAAATGTTGGCATTTCTGCAAGTCCTTTCCCTGAAGGCACAAGTATTGTTCCTGTTAGGCTCAGGAAATGAATTTGTACCTTCCCTCTCTTTTGGGTTGAAGTTGCACAAGAACTGTCCCATTGAAGAGCCCAAGTTATTTCTTTCGCCCGAGCATGCCTCAAGTAATTCATTCTCCGTGGATACGTCTACACTAGCAGACTGACTGATTGCTCTCCAGCACTGAACCCAGCTGTCCCAGGATAGTCCATGTCCTTATTACTAAAGTCTATCTGTCACCATCTGATCACCTTGTACTTTTTTCTAGACTCTGCTTAGTGGCACTTTAGGCAAAGGCTGGTTCATCCAGGGCAGAGGTGTACCCGGGACAGCTTAGTAGCACTGACACAGAGTCTGAATCTTCATGGTGTTTCGTTTACTAGAGTAGATTATGCTTGAAAGACTATGCTGGGTTGGATATTAATTTTCACAAGGTATTTGCATCACCCGAGTAGCCCTCTGGTAGAATGGGGTCTGATTCTTGTTGCTTTTAGTAGAAACAGGAGACAAAACTCCTAGTAAGACTTAGGTGTGTTGGGTACAGCTCGTGTGGAAGTTGGGTACCCAAGTTCAGGAGAGAAACCAAAACCTCTTGTGGATTCTTCTGACGTTCTTGAAAAGCTGAAGACATAAGTTTAGTTCAGAAACTCTAACATGGAACTAAATTAAATGCAGAGGATCCCTTACTTCATCTGAGTTGGTTATCTACCAAAGTTTCTAAACTTGGGGACAACCACCTCAACCAAAAGACCTGCTGGAATGTGCTTTGGGTCCCTCCTTGTACACACGCCCGTTTTTTCTTCCTGGGGAAACCAGCAGGGGGAAGAGTAGGATGAAGGTTGCAGCTGATGCCCATCTCACGCTCCAACCGTTTCAGGATAAACATAATAAGTCACCTTCTGAAATATTTGCAGTTACTTCCACACTGTTTTCCAAGTATGGGTTTGGGGACTAAGCTTGGGTGTCCAGTGATTGACTCAATGTCATCTTCTTTTTGATCAGGATGTAAACTCTTCTGTTCTTTGTCCTCAAGGAGTCTATTAGTCTTGGTGCACCTGTACAACCTGCACAGAGTGGCAACTGGATAAAAGCCCAAGTTGTGGAGCACAGATTACTGCTGTCAGTGTCTCCTGAATGAAGGTTATTGAGCTCCCCACTTGAACATTTTGTGGTTGTTATGTGCTCTCTTCTTAAGAGCTCCATACAAGACCACTGTTACAGTCTTCTTTTTTTAAATGATAAGATAAATTCTTTGTGGTTTATTTCACTAACAGCAAGAAAATAGGTAACAGATCTCTCAGTTAAAAACTGAAGTGAAAACTACCTCATGCAGCAAAAAGAGCTTCGAGTGATATCTTCCAGACTAACAGGTTCCTTATTTCTTAGTGACCCACAGCCCTGAACATCTGTCCCAAAATATTCAGGCTCCAGGCTGCCAACAAAAGAAGGACTGGAGGTTAAGGGCTTGACCTTCCTGAAGAAACTATACTTGGCCAATAAAGACTTTGGCTGAAAAACTTACAGAGGGATGGATGAAGATTCATCTTGGAGCAGAAAGTGATGCCAGCAGTTTGCTCCGATGTAAGATTTTAACTGGAGATTTCTGAGGAGTTTGGTTTGTTTGTTTGTTTGTTTTGTATTTGTTTTGCTCTTGCTTGTCTTTGCAAAGTTGAAACTTGTCCAGTAACACTCTGTTTCGGTCTTTTATATGGATTATCAGACACTTAAGAAAAACAAACAAAAATATAACATGGTTTGTCAGTCACATCTGCAGTTTATTTTTAAGAAAAAAAGAAGTTGAGAGTCAGCTAGTTTGTAATGAAAGGAGGTGGACTGGGACATCTCTTAACAAACTTCCAGCTGAGATCTTGGCAGAACAATAAATAAAGAGCTCCTTTCCTTAGTTGCTGACAACATTTTTAATGTTCCCACCAGCTTTATTGGGCATCAAACAGCCACTAAATTTGGATAATATAATTTCCAACACAATGCATGATGCATGATTCCGTTGACAAGGTGGTGTTTGTGGGAAGTATTGTACCTCATGGTCTTTAACTAAACACAGGTGAAATTTGGAGCTGATTCATAAAGGCTGGGATTACTTCAGCCATCGTCACAGAACAGAAAGATAAACAGAACTAATAAAGTAATGAAGCTTTAAAAAAAAATCCTCCTGAGACTTGAGCCCATCTGTGAATTTCTCAGTGAATTAGCAGGAACTGCACGTGTAGAGGAGGAATATGTGGCTCTGAAGCCAGGTTTTGGGGCTTTATAATAGTTTTGATGGGTAGGCAGGGCTCTCTCTATGTCTATCTAAATTAATGTCTAGCTAAAGGCATCCCTGAATCTGTCCTATAGCAAAAGGGGGTGTCACTGATCAGGACCACTGACCTCAGAGTTGCAGTGACTGACTCCCTCCATAGATTCAAACTGTTTATTTAAACCTGAGATTTGTTTCCCAGTCCAGCCCAGATGTAACCAAGTGCAGCTTGCACCTCTGACCTTGTGAAATTTCCACTATTTATTTCTCATGGGATTAACTTCAATACAGACCCAAACCTAGCTCCGTCCTGGGCTAAGTTTTATAAACTCCATACTTTCATTTATCTCTAAATCACATCCACGTCTGCCTCCACCCTTTAATCCCACCCTGGTGTAGGGAATGTGTTTTCTTACCCAAAACCCATGAAGTCCCCTTGAGGACTCACAATACCTGATGATTATATCAAGTTTATGCTCATTCCTGCTTTACAACAGCGGTGGGAACTTGCTCAGGGACATCAGTGTGAAAAACACCCCAGATGGTATCTCTTGTCTGCATTAAAATTCAGAGTGAAGACAAAAAATAACAGCAAGAGGACCATTCCATTAGCACAATGTCTTTCAACCTCTTGCAGCGATGCTGAGCACAAAAGTTGCTTTTGCAGGGAAGGTTCCAATCAGTCGTTCACAGCTGGAGGGGACTGAGTCACTGTTACAAATTGAAGGGCATTTGGAGTCTGAAACAATATAATATTAAAAATCATTGGGCTTTTTTTCAGAAGGAAGTGAATTTCTGCTCAGGCTGAGTGGAATAAGTGCATTGAAATAATAATAAAATATGACTGTTAGTTATATTAATCAGTGTATTGGGGCAATCAGGAAAGACCAGGTTATGCCTCAATGACATAAATGGGGAAAAAATTGCTTCAGGCTCCTTGTTAAGCAGCAGAGGGATGTTGTCACTGATGTCTCATACCTCAAACAGGGGGATAGAATTTTTAACAGAGCCTGTTGCGACAGGACAAGGAGTGATGGTTTTAAACTAAAGAAGGGGAGATTTTGACTACTTACAAGGAAAAAAAGAATTACAGCAAGGGTGGTGAAACATAGGCATGGGTTGGCCAGAGAGGTGGTGGAGGAACCATCCCTGGAGACATCCCAGGCCAGGCTGGACGGGGCTCTGAGCAACCTGAGCTGGTGAAGATGTCCCTGCTCATGGCAGGGGTTAGACTAGATGAGCTTGGAAGATCCCTTCCAACCCAAAGCATTCTATGATTCTAAACCAAAGATACCAGTGAAATTGGTTCAAAGGGTAAGTAACCATTTAATATTATCAATTCATGCCCAGTCTTGGTGTTTTACACTTTTGTTTCCAGACTAGTGATGTTCTTTCCCTTTTTCCCCAGATTCACACCAGTACAACTCCATGGGAATGAAAATTTTTGCTGGAGTAAACATGGTGAAATATCAAGCAAAACTGTTGCACTGATCACTCCTCCCATTCAAGTCCATAAGAAATGCGATCGATACGTCACTCTCCCACACACGATCTGCTGTGGATATGTGAACAGAAATTGCTGCACTAATGACGAAGCAGATTGATTTCTTCCTCTACTGCACTGGGAACCCATCACTACGCAAGGTTCATCGATTTAGTGAAATCTTGGTGACCCTGGAGTTTTCCTTCCCAGAACAATCCCAGAGTACCCTGGAACTGCTCAGAGCATCGTTGCAACTACTAAAAGCCAGGCATTAGGTATTTGCTCAGTGCCATACCTAATTACCTAGCATTGCACAATGCAGAACAAAGCTACAGATTATGGTTGCAGAAAGGATTAATCTTGACCTTGCCACCTGTCTCTTTTTTAACACTGTTTCATTGGCATTCTATCTTACAAGAGCTTCATGCATCTCACAGTAAATGACATGGATGTCTTTGTGCCCAAATATGCCTGTGCATTGAGTGGCTTCTCTCCAGCCTTCTAGTCCTATCTCATTGTTATAAAGTCTCGTGAGTCTCTTTTTGTGTTTACTTTTGACCTGAAATAGCTGGGGAATTGCCATTGAATATTATTTATAAAGAAGCCTACACTGTATGGTGTTTTGTAAATGTCACAGTCTTTTAATCTGAAAGAAAAATCTTATCTGTTGTGTAAGAATAATGTGTAGGAGCTGCTGGTCAACACAGTTTTTTTATTCCTTTCTCAAAGTAGCCTCAGGCTTTGTGACTGTATGTAAATTGCTGAGTTTCACTGTGTAAACTCCCCTTCATTTACCTGTAAGAACAAGAAGGAGGTTTGAGAAGGGCCCACAGATAATGGATTTTATAGAATAGTTTAGGTTGGAAGGGACCTTCTAAGCTCATCCAGTGCCACCCCTGCCAAGAGCAGGGACATCTTCACCAGCTCAGGTTGCCCAGCCTGGCCTGGGATGTCTCCAAGGATGGTTCATCCACCACCTCTCTGGCCAACCTGGGACAGGTTCTCACCACCCTTATTGTAAAAAATGTTTTCCTCATGTCTGGCCTGAATCTCCCCTCCTTTAGTTTAAAACCATCAACTCTTGTCCTATCTCAACAGTACCTTCTGCCCAAAGTGTATCAAACTTTTTTTTTCTGCTGTGTCTGGATCCTGTGGGACAAAAGAGGTTGGCACCATTTCTTAGCCATCCCTACAGAACCCCTGTCAGTGCTTCAAGGTTCCCTTGTGCTGCACTGCGGTTGAGTTGCTGCCTTGACAGGCTGCTACGCACCTCCTCGGTAGTTTCACCTCTCGTGGTGGTTTCCAGACTGTTAATCAGCATACACACAAAAATATCCTCCAAGACAGCCCTTGGGGATGTCCCCGCCTCGCACAGGTTGAGGCCATGAAGTGTCTGTGCATAGATGTTGAAGTCTACGTGGGTCCTTGCAACAACATCAGGAGCCTGGTGCAAGACCCATCCCATCTTCTTCTTGTGTGGGTCAATGGAGCTGGGCAGTGATGGAGGAGCATGAGCATAACTGAGCCAAGCACAGTCCTTGGGATGCAATATTTAGGTGTCTCTTCACCCATCACTGGAATGCAGTTGACTATTTTGCTGTTGGATGGTGTGCGAGCAGTGCTGGTCTGCAGAATGTGAGGAGGGGTGGGGTGGCAGAGGAGGGATTTGGTAAAGACTGAGCTTGTAACGAGCAAAAATGATCAACACTGTGGATTTGTGTCTCTATCTGTAAGATGATGAAAGCCTACTGACCTGCTTCGCTGGTGGATTTGTTTAGGACAGCTGCTAAACTCAGTTCTGCATAAGGTAGAGATCATTTGCAGCTCAAATTACCCCTGAACTCATTTTTCTGACTCCTGTGTTGGGCCAAAATTTTAAGGCAAAATCTGCACGTATTGTGTGACAGACTCAGCTTTCGATAGCCCAGATGTTTTCAGGGTTGTCTCAGCTATAATTAACTATGATGACTTGCAGCCTGAAAATGTTTAGCAGGATTTCAAACTACCTTCCCCTAATTTGTGATGGTTGTTTCTGAGAAGTGCAAGACGTACTTGGAAACTTGCTGCTGCCTTCGTGCGTGGTAGAGCTCAACTTGAGTCTAACTAAGCCGGTCTCAGTCAGCGTGACCCCTTTACCAGCAGATTGGGAGGGGAAAAACTCCCCCAAATCTGCTGCTGCCTCTGCGACTCTGCTCCGAGATGAATGATAGTAGTCGGAGGTATGATGAGGTGTTTCCTCCAGCAACAAGGTCTCCATTGCATAGTCTGCTTCCATTTCTTCATTTCCTCTGCTCTAGCCTGATGCCGTTTTCTGCTTTCACTCCTACCTATTGACCTTTGCATCCTCAAAGTAGCTTTTGTTCTAATTGTTTTTATCTGCACTCACTTTCAAATCCGGTCTGAGGATGTCTCACATCTGTGTCTGGTGGAGGCAGGGTCCTTGATCACAAAAAAAGGGGGCTAAAGTGTAGTATTGCAACACCACATCCAATTAACCGCTTTTGAGTCTCATAGAGTTACAGGTCTGAAGGCAACAAACACTTACACTCTTCAATCCTAAGACCTCTAAAGGGTGTTTGCAGCCTCTAGTATGGGATGGATTCACACCAAGCTTTGCTGAGAGGTCAGGTTTCTTAAGGTGCTGTTCCAAATTTGGCTGAAACAGCATAAAGAAACAGAGCTGCTGTCTAAGGGTTTTCTGATGGTCAATAATAGGCAGAGCCTAACAGAGAGAAGCCTACAGAGCATTAAAAAAAGATTAAACAAGTGACAACGTGATGTCCTGATTTGTGTCCTTCTCCTTATGCAGAGGTCTTCTGCTATCCCCATCCAAACCGTGAGGAAGATGGACATCTGGGATGTGTCTGCAGTGTGCTGTAGTTTCTTCCTAAGAAATTGTTGCTGCCAAGAGAAATCATCTTGTGCAAGTCTTTGCTTTCTCAAAATTGTTCCTTCTTACCACACTTCCCTGGACTGCCCTCCCACCACAAGGTCAGGAGAGAGCAAGTCACCTAAGCAAACCATTGACTCACATACACTTTCGCCTCAAATTGGCAAAGATCACTCAAAGCCAGGCCAGACTCATCTGTTGTGCAAGCTCAAACAACTTCCAGCTAGAGTTCTGCTTTCTTTTTCTTGTTTTTAATGATTTTTTTTTCACACTACAGATTTGATTGGTTGCAGCTCATTTTGTTTCTTGCTGTTCTGATGCCACTATAACTCCTTGGAGATCCGTATCATTTCTACAGCTGTTGGTGCAAAGACAATTGTATCTGCAGGACTTGATGCAATGCTTGGTTTGACCCTAACTCTGTTTTTCTGCTGCAGCCACACCATGTGTTCCCACCTTTTGATGATGAATAAGGGATCTCAACAGTGTTTTGGGATAATACCTCGTTGCAGGTCATTCTAGAGGAGAAGGAACGGGAGTCAGCCTCAGGACACATTATCTGGCATGATGATGTGTTCAATCGCAGCAGATCATGCTGCACAGCTGATATACAAGCACAGAGTTCTGGTTCAGCTTGCTCTGAGGAGCAGGGAGCTTTCAGGTACACCAGGGAAGGCCAGCAGATGGCCTGGAGATGATAACCAGCAACTTTCACTCAACTGGTGTTCAGCTGCATGCAGCTCTAAGGTCCTCAGCACAGGACGCACATGGACCTGCTGGAGAGGGGCCAGAGGAGCCACAGAAATGATGCGAGGCTGGAACAGCTCTGCTGGGAGGACAGGCTGAGAGAGCTGGGGTGTTCAGCTGGAGAAGAGAAGGCTCCAGTGAGACCTTAGTGTGGCCTTTCTGTACTTAAAAGGGGCCGAGAAGAACGATGGGAACAGACTTTTTAGTAGGGCCTGTTGCAATAGGACAAGGGGTGATGGTTTTAAACTAAAAGAGGAGAGACTCAGGCCAGACATAAGGTAGAAATGTTTTCCGCTGAGGGTGGTGAGAGCCTGTCCCAGGTTGGCCAGAGAGGTGGTGGATGCCCCATCCCTGGAGACATCCCAGGCCAGGCTGGACGGGGCTCTGAGCAACCTGAGCTGGTGAAGATGTCCCTGCTCATGGCAGGTGTGGCACTGGATGAGCTTTGAAGGTCCCTTCCAACCCAAACTATTCTACAATTCTGTGAACTTGATGTTCGCAAGAGGAGCAAAAATAAGCAGCCTCCTTAGGAGACTTTGTGAGTGAGAAGGTGCTCTGCGATGTATTGTACATCTTGGGATGACATAGATACAAGCAGAGTCTTTCCATCACCTCCAGCCTGCTCTGGATTAGACCCAGGATGCATCATTGTGACCGTGATGTGTAGTGTGATCCTTTTGTATACAAGGCTCTGTTACCAAGTAAGGTTTCTTTTACAGACGTAACTGGTTGTGCAGCAAGATCGTGGGCTTACAGGGAGGGGACAATTTAAGCTGGTTAATTTTTTAAAACCACACATTCCTCCTCTCCCCTCTTTTCTTTTGAGATTTATTTTTAATTTGGTCTGTCGGGTTTGTTTCATCACTTTTTTGTGAAACCTTCACAGCTGGGGACTTTCCATGGGATGGGTTGTTTGGAAAAAGTGATGTAAATTGTAAATTGTATCTTAATTTGTCTTAAAATATCTAAGCCTGGGAAAACATGTCATCTTACTGAAGATAATACACATGCTCAGAAACTCAGCAGGTATCTGTTGAAAATTCACACCAGCAATAAATGTCATGGTTATTTTTAAAAATGATTGTTAAAATGTATAGCTGATCCTAAAATAAGATAGTTAAATTTATGCATCAGAAGAATGTTTTTTCCCTCCTAAATTCCTACTGTTAATGAGCCATATAAGAGAATATTTGGGTACAAATAAATGACAACAGAAACATTTTAAATGAGATTTCAATAACCAAATGGTAAATTAGCTGTGTTTCTTTTGATTTGCTGTTCCAATACAGAAAAAAGCAAGTCCTGGAGCTCAAAACCTACATCTTGAACTAAACATTCTCTTGTGTAATATGTTGCTGTTTAGGAGAGGGGCAAAGTTTGAGAGATTCTGGGTTTTTTGCATCCCAGATGATCCCATTGCTCTTCTGAGTATTTCCCAAGAAAAATACAGGACAGGATGTTAAACTAAATTGAGAATGTAAATTCATGTTATTCAGTGAAAGTTCATCAGATGTCTTCGTTAAATGACATCTTACCAAAAGAATGTTCGCTGCTTTTGAAAACTGGCATAAGGAATGTGTATATATTTGTACATTTTTGCTTGTTTTAGCTTTAGTACACAAGAAAAGTAAAACCATAGGTCTTCATGCTTTGCATCATCAAGGAATTCATGGGGCTTTACTCATAAGAGATACTTAAAATAGTGATTTAAGAAAACAATTTAGAACAAGATTCTCCCAAAATCCAATGGGACAACATATATATGACATTAAACCTACTTTGAACAAATGTCCTAACCATACTGAAATGTAATGGCTTGTTAGGTAAAATATTCTAAAATCAGAAGTATTCGATAGTTCATTACACTAGAACCTTTTACATTCTGTAGATATGCATGGGGAAGAAAACTTACACCACAAGATTTTCTAGAACAACATTTTTAAACCATGTTCTTAAATTAGGCTTTAATACCTATATTTAGACACTTCAAGTCTGATAATATTTCAAAGGTGCTGAGCCCCTCTGCTTTCCACTGACATAGAAAATTTCTCAACGCTTCTCTGAATGAGATCACATTTCTCAGAAAGCCTAAATATGGTTGTAAGCACACAGTTTTGACTCATTTGCCTGAAAATTTCACAGTTAAACTGAGTCTCCAAACTAAAGACTGTATATAACTACCAAAGCAAAAGCCAGTACTTCAGGGCCTTGTGAAAGTCGTGCATGGTAGTTGTGATCCCTTTAAGGAGAATGTAGGTTTAACAAGGAATTTGACCACAAAATTTGTGGCAAATACACCTCAGGGAAAGGGATCCAACAGTAATAAAACAGATTTATGTTAACTGGCTGTCTTGTGTACTCATGATGCAGGGATTGGTATAGAGTCCTTAGAAACTGTAGGATGAGGAATCATAGAATCATAGAATAATTTGGGTTGGAAGGGACCTTCAAAGCTCACCCAGTGCCACCCCTGCCATGAGAAGGGACATCTTCACCAGCTCAGGTTGCTCAGAGCCCCGTCCAGCCTGGCCTGGGATGTCTCCAGGGATGGGGCATCCACCACCCCTCTGGGCAACCTGGGACAGGTTCTCACCACCCTCAGGGGCAACAATTTCTTCCTCTTGTCTAGCCTGACATGGAAAAAGCTAGGATAAGGTTGCCCAGAGAGGTGGTGGATGAACTGTCCCTGGAGACATCCCAGGCCAGGCTGAACGGGGCTCTGAGCAACCTGAGCTGGTGAAGATGTCCCTGCTCATGGCAGAGGTGGCACTGGATGAGCTTTAAAAGTCCCTTCCAACCCAAGCTGTTCTATGATTCCATGGTTCTAAGTGCAAGCTGCCCCAGATGAGCATCAACTGGGGTGACAATTTTCCTCATAGGCTCCTGACCACTGTTGAAATTTCCTGAGACCACAAAACACTGGCCAATGAACCATCTCCAGATGATAATACCGTTTTCTTATCACCAACTTTCTCTGAAAAACCACAGCTTGTAGCACTAGTAGGGCTGGGTGTGGTTTGGGTTTGGTCTGTGGAGTTGATACCATTTGTCCCAAGTCTCAAATCCATGGGGATTTGTCAAATTCCCATTCCTCCTGCCAGGAGCAGTCCAGCTGCTCCATTGCTGTTTTGAACTCAGAAGCTGTAACTGTGGGAAGGAAAAGTAACACAAAAGATAAATTGCAGGATATTTTGGGTCAGGTTTTCCACTTGTGGTGTTTCAAGCTTCCATGCTTTGTGCAACATGCTGTGGGATGTGAAGGCCCTTCCAATGCCTGTATGCCTCGTACACAAAGCATGAGCCTGGTCTCCCACAGAACCCCCAGAGTTTTAATTGTGGCTGGCAAGCCTATTGCAGCAGAAAGTTGCTACATATCCTGTAGTCCACAATGTATTGGCTTCCTGTTGCTACAGGGATTTAAAAATGACAAATAAAAGGGTGTGAGTCAGGTAAAGTAGTCAGAACTCAGAGCAGAGTACCAATTATATATTTTATTTTATTTTATTTTATTTTATTTTATTTTATTTTATTTTATTTTATTTTATTTTATTTTATTTTATTTTACTTTATTTTATTTTATTTTATTTTATTTTATTTTTTTGGTGTATTGTTTTGTTTTGTTTTGTTTTAATTTTAATTCCATTCCGTTCTATTTTATTTTATTTTTATTCTATTTTATTCTATTTAATTTTATTTACTTTTTTACGTTAGTTAAAGAAATGTAATTTTGAGATGAGCTTCAGACTTTGCTGCTATAGCTAAATGGCTGTCAGGTCTTGGGCAAGTCACAGAAGATGTGATTCCTCACACATAGCTTTAGATGCATGTTATGCCAATGTCTATACACGATCGAGTCACCCATGACTCCCTTTGCAGTCAGTAGACAGAAGTGGGCACTTTTAGGTTGCGATTCATCTGATTTGTTTTAGACATCTGCTTCCCAAGAAGGTGAATCGCTCCCGGGAGTGTCTCCCCTTTGGTTACAAGGAAAGCCCAAGGTGAGTCACACCCTGGGATGCTTTTGGTTAGACTGATCCCAGCCTTGTCTATGCCTCTATTTCCCATCTTTAAAACAGGTCCACCTTCTCCCCTGGGTCAATGCAGTCAGCTGGTTGATGTCCACACTCTTCTATGTAAGAGATGATTTAAAAGCAACAGCTGCTGGTTTTCACTATAAAGGCCCTGCGGTGTTCCAAAGTGTTAGATACAGTTATTTATTAGTTAATTTGTGGTAGTGCTTACGAAGTCAGAAGTATGAAATATGAAACCATAGGAGAGTACATCTAAGAAGTTCCAGTGGTATTTGAACTCTGATTTCCACCTTAATCATTTCAAATGGGGGAAAGAGATTTAGGAAGCCCCACTTTTCATGTTTCCTTCAATAAATATGCCCTCAGGTTTGCCCAGAGGACCTGATTTGCTGTCCTTGCGTTTGTTGAGCTGTAGATATGGAAATCATAAAATCATAGAATCAATAGAATCATTTTGTTTGGAAAAGACCTTCAAGATCATCGAGTCCAACCATTAACCCAACACTGACACTAACCCATGTCCCTCAGAACCTCATCTACATGTCTTTTAAACCCCTCCAGGGATGGTGACTCCACCACTGCCCTGGGAAGCCTGTTCCAATGCCCGACAACCCAGCTTCATCAACCCTTCCCCAGCTCCATTCCCTTCTCTGAACTCAATCCAGAACCTCAAGGTCTTTCATATTGTGAGGGGCCTAAAACTGACCACAGGATTCAAAATGAAGATCAAAGATCAGGAATTGGACAATCTGCAGGTCATTATTGGTAACGTATTTCTTTCAGTGTTTCTCAGGATAATTTTGTTGGCTCTATTTAAACCATTTAAAGCCTTTCTTCCTATGGAGTAAGACATGTCGAGGCTCAATAACATTATTTATTTTGGCTAAATTTCTCTGTCAGGCTAACAGATAGAAGTGTGGGTTAATCACAGCTAAATCCAACCTTCACTTGAATCAGAAACCTCTCTAGCTGCAAGGTGATCACTACATCAGGAGGTTTTGAACCGTGTATGACCCAGGGTGGGGTGGTGGTGGTGCCAAAATCTCCTTTTTCTGCTCCCAGCAAAAATACACCTCGTCACAATGCTGGAAAGGTAAAGTCAGCATAGGCTAACTCCATGCAGAGGAGAATCCACTGTATGTGAAGTGCTGACTTCAGACTAAAATGATGACAAATCATTAAAAAAGGTTCAGCGGACGTTTACTTGTTGAGAAAAAAAAAATATAGATGTTGAGATATTGCTGTGCTCATTCACCCCCCAGGAATTTCCCTTCATGTGGCGTTAGATTCATGACTAAGATTTCTTTTCCGACTCATTTGTGCTGTAATGGAGTAAATGAAAACAATCTTGACTGTGTGGGGCAATAATTGCTTTCAACAGGGATTTATTTTATTTCTTTTTTTTTTCGCAGAACATGGAGATGATCAGATTATGAGTGTAAAAAAAAAAATACGTAAGTAAAAAAATGTACAACTACAAATACTCTTAAAATAGCCCCCGTCTCAGAATTACTAACTGTTCCTGTTGAATAGTTGGAGAGGGTATGAAAAACACTTACACATTTGCAGTGTGTCCAGACGGCTGTTGGCAATACCTTATTCTGTTCCACAGGGGATTTTGATCTCTTCTAGTGAACTTTAGAGCAAAGGACTTCAGGGTTCTGATGTCCTCTGCTCTAGCCCCATGAGACAGCAAAAATAGTACTTCACTATTTACTGTATTTTATCTACTATAACTTATGTATTTTCAGTGTTTCTGAAGACATTTATGGATCCAAATAACTCACTTCACTGGGAATGCCTCATTGAGAATCTAGAATTTATCTTCCCCAAAATGTGCTTTTCGTTTAGTTCCTGGTAGTGTCAGAAGGCTTCATCTGTGATCAGGGCTTTAGTGTGTGAGATGTTCTTCAAACACGGACTATACAGGCCTAACTGACGTAAGTGGTTAAAAATAGTGGGCAAAAAGGATTACTCTTCATAGAATCATAGAATCATTTTAGTTGGAAGAAACCCCTCAAGATCATTGAGTCCAACTGTTCTCCCAGCCCTGGCACTGCCCCATGTCCTGAGAATCTCATGTCCGTCTGTCCAACCCTCCAGGGATGGTGACTCCACCACTGCCCTGGGCAGCCTGTTCCAATGCCCCACAGCCCTTTGGGGAAGAAATTGTTCCCCACATCCAACCTCAACCTCCCCTGGCGCAACTTGAGGCCATTTCCTCTCGTACTATCGCTTATTGCTTGGGAGAAGAGACCAACACCCACCTGTGCAAGAACTGAAGTGAACTGTGAGTGAAATCTCACAACAAGTACGTAGACAGGAACTGAACCATGTCTTCGAGGTCCATGTATAATGATTTGCTTAGAGGTCTAGGACATAGCAAATACATCAATTGTAGGTGGGATCTGGACTTTTAGGTCAAAACCAGAAACGGATGGGGCAAGCATAACTTGAAAAGAGGCCTGAGGTTAGAAAACCAGCTTGTTTGATTATAAGGTAAAAAACAAGAAGCCCATGTTGGCATATAAAGTTGGGAGAGATGGATAAAAGGGTTTAAAACAATTTAAGGGGTGGCAAGGATTTTTTTTGTGTGTGTGTGTTTGTCAGAAATGAGTGTAAAGGAAGTTGCAGTAACTGAAGCACCAAAATGTTGAGAACATTGTACCAGTGAGGATGTTTAGGAGGGGCCATACCATGAATTTGTATAAGAGAAAGAATGTGCAAAATGACCCGTAGCCTAGATGGGAAAAGTCAGAGAAAGTTTGAAACTGAAGAAGACATTGTGGGAAGCTGCAGACTTCTTCTGGGCTTTCAGGTCATCCTGACCTTGAGCTTTTTACAGTCTTAAAAATCTCTTTTGCATTGAATGGAATGTAAGTGTTTTATGTCTTTTGGCCACAGTCGTGGGCTGGTGGGTGGATAGATGATCTCACTTATTTGCTTGCAGAACCTTAAAGCAAGGTAGCCAGGTGGGTTGTGCTCATCACTGTGTGTTGGGTACCACACTTCGTGCTGCTAGGCAACCCCGGGACATCTCTTTGTGTGTTTGTACATTTGTTCATGATCTGCTCATCTATAAAGGATGGATGATAACGATTTGCCCCCACCCCCAGGTGTTTTGAGATTTGCTGATGCAAAATGCATGTTCCATGTTCATTCCTTTCCTCGCTCCTCCTGCTCCTGTGATGACACTGACAAAGGAGGCTACAGCCTGGAGAGCAGGTCACAGGCATCTCCCTTCTTCTTAGAATGGCTCTAGCAAGTAGTATCAGACCACATGATGAGCAGCCTCTTACATGGGCCTCAGCCCTTTAACTAGACTAAAGAGCATCCTAATATGTGGAAATAAACAACATGTGTCTCCCATTCCCAGTATGTTTCTCTAAACCAGGTTCACTAAAGGGACAAATATTTCTTGGTTTATTTTCGAAGTTGATACTCTGAAAAATGTACCTATTTGTCAACTTGGATCAGCCGTGGTACCAGCCATACTCGAGAAAGTGCAAAGTGAAGTCTGAGCTGTGACCTGCTCCACAAAATGTGCAACCAGCTGGAAATATCTGCCATACTTCAGCGTGTGTACTGGATATTGCTTGGATGAGAAGGTCTCCAATCTGTTGCTAGAATAAATGCCAGCTCTGAGCCAGGGCTACAGAATAAGGTTTTACTCCAGAAATAGGCTTCCTTCAATGCTCACACCAATCCCTTTAACAGAATTTTTGCAAAAAAAAGTTTTGCCATTAGGCAGAAGTTGTCAACTCCTCCTCTTTTGCTGCCACTGCACTCCTGGACTCGTAAATAACAGATTTGGCAACTGCTTCTGTGCTAAGACATGATACCCAGTTAGGTGGTCATATTCCTGTGTGGTCTTCCACCACCAATGAATTTATTATGAAAGTAAGAATGTTAACCATGTGATGGTGATAAATGATGTGGCAAGAGAAATACTGCTGATAAATACAGATCCTGAACTACCTGGAGCTCCAGCTCCTTCAGACGCAGACACTGTTGCTGGAGCAAGGACTAGAAAATTAAGCATATGCTGAGTGTTCTAACACCTCACCTTTTTTTCTGACTAATTTCGCATCAGCAAGCAAGTTTGTTGCATGATACAAAATATTAATTTTTTCCATGTATCAATGAGATAAATCAGTGGGGCTGCTATCTTCAGACAATAAACTTTGAATTCTTAATTGGTGTTTGGTGTATCTCACATATTTCAGTTGGTCCATTAGTTAAAGAAATGGAGACAGAGCCAGCAGCAAGAAATATGACAGTTGCGTTTGGCCTGAAACTACAGGAACAAGTATCTGGATTGGTATGTCTGCAATTAATTAGTCACCACTTGAGCAGACCCCCAGAAGTTTTTTCTCATTGAAGTCACGAAAACACTGAGTATGTGCTCAGTGTTTCAGGTTTAGCAAAGCAGGGAGGCATATGTTAAATCCCGTGCACTTCAAATAGAAGATAAGACCTTTGCATGCTAAAAATAGACTTTTCAAACACGACATGCTCTACAAGCCCCAGAGCAGATGATCAGAAAGCATACAGAATCATAGAATAGCTTGGGTTAGAAGGGACCTTCAAAGGTCATCTAGTCTAATCTGGCTTGAACTTCTTGTTGAAAATCCCAGTGCCCTTTTCCTAACGAGACCATCACCCACAACCCAGATTGCGTGGTCTCATTTCTAACTGTGCTAGAGAAAAGCCATTTCCTCCTGAGCATCCTCTGGGGACCATCCAGCACAACCCATGGCAAGAATCTTCCAAGAAGCTATTTCTCAAGTTATAAGACCCTTTGGAGAAAGGCAGTGCCCTCTCACCCTGACCAAATATTCATATCTTTGCACAGCTCACAACCACAATCCCGAAGATACCCACAAAATGAGCCAAATATTTATTCAGCAGTCTGAAGTTTGAAATACAGAGGATCGTAAAAGCATGATGTTATGCTGGCATTTCCAAATTCCCAGTAATCTGGCTCTGTAGACCACACAGATGATGTCCATGCACTCCGTAACACTTTCAGTTGTTGCTCTGAATGCAATAAAAATATGGTGTTCAAGCGAAGCAGCATACATGGTAATCTTCTAGGAAGGAGATGTGTAATTCTCAGGAGGGTCCTGTGCCCACAGTGAGACCAGATGCTGAAGGATGTCATTTCTCAGTCTAAATACTCAGGCAGATTTGGGATATTGTTAGTTCTTTAGCCAAGATGAGGAAAACAGCCAGGGTGTGAGCTACTGAATCCTGGGATTTTTAGCATTCTTGAAGTTGGATACTCAGCCTGGGGTTGAAAATGGTCATTAACGGTGGAATTGGAACAGTTTTTGGCATGGAAGGCTTCTGGGAGGTACAACTAGACGTCAACACACTTTTGAAACTCTAGCCTGCCTTGTCCCACACCTTTCTCTTTGATTGCTGGAGACAGGGGGATTGTCAATATAATCACATAGCTCACTGAATCATCCCCAGTCCTGCTTCCCTGATCAACCAGACTGAAAAAAAGCTAATTTATCCTTAAGAATGAGCCAACTATAAAGCCTTGCACCCTTCACTCCACATGGTCCTCCAGCAGTGCCTGGGGAAACCTTGCACCCACAGTCACTTGCAGGACACCTCCATGTGCCCCCAAAGATGGACACATGTCCTCGCCATCACGATATAGAACACCATTCTGAGGCTGCAACACAGAGCTGGTGAATTCAAACACTTTGAGAAGACAAAAGCACAAAATACGTGTGTACAAGGCCAAGAGCTTTGCATTGGAAATACAGAAATAGGGTGCCCCATGGCCCCCACCCCAAGGCCACGGCTTTCTCCTTGGAGCAAACACCTTTAGTGAAGTAATTGTGCCTTTTGATGCTTGCCAACAGCTGTGGAGGTCAGGCAAATGCCCTTTTGATCCTAAGACCCACTTTCAAAGACAACCTGCTAGCATGATGATGTTTGTGTGAGTTTGCACTTTGCTTCTGAAGTTTCTGCAGCCTGAAAGTTACAAATGCGGCTAGTCTTTATCACTGGAATGGGACATGGCTTTAATGGGATGTGACCACATGTGTTTGAGAATGAAAACACATAATATCAGCAACTACAAGTTCTTCAGGATCAGTGGTGGAAAAGGCAGCTGTACCGTGGTCCACTGAACAGCAACTGTAGCAGGTTTAATAAAATACTGACATTTGAGCGGTAGTTTCAAACCATGTATTTCCAACTGGTTAGTGGCAGCAGGAGGAAGATCAGGGTATAAATGTCTCTCTAGGAACACGGAGCATTTTCTCGGCTGCTTGCGTGTTGCACACTCTTTTGGATCTGTTTATTATTTGATGGAATCTCTCTGCACACAAGATGCTTGAGATAAGCTCATCCCAAGACCTATGTGTCAACGCAGCTGCAAAGCGGAGAATTTTCTGTCTTGGGAGGGCATGGTGAAAAAAAAAACACCAAAACCTTTGCAATGAATTACGCTCTTACCCGGGAGAGAAAGGAATGCGTGGAATGATTTAGCTGAGCTGTGTATAGCCCAAGGCTGCATGCCAAGAGACAACGGAAGATAGTCAGATCCCTTTTATAGCTTAACCCCACCCGGCTGGAAAGACACAGAGCAAGGCGGCTGAAATAGCACAGATGGAAAATGCCAAGAGTCGGAGAGCAGGGAGAACAGGCAGGGCATCTGGAACAGCACTAGTGAGGAGGTTTGCTCCTAAGAGAAGGGGAATGTGCTCTGAGTTCCCACAGCAAACAGGTTTGGGCAAGTAAGAGTGTCCCAGAGACAGGAGCCTGCAAGGGCATGAAGCAGCAGTGTGCACACTTGGTGCTTCAGTTTCTATTTCTACAGAGACATGAAGGCTTGGGAGAGATGTGGGATATCAGCTGTCCCTGCTGGTTGCTGATACTAGTCTGTAGTCAGTTTAACTCTTGAGAGAAGGAGGTATTTGAAGAGGAAAATCATAGGAAATCATGGGTGGGAAATAATGGAGAAGGCTATCATGATTCTTGTTCCTCATGGAAAGACAGCAAATACAACAATGAATGTGATGACAGCCATCAGGGCAGTGACAAAAAGTTGTGTTAATACCTGCAGGGCTGAGAGAAGGTGTTCAGATTAAACATCAAGTAACAAAGCTTGTGTCTCTCTGTAAGTATGCAATACCTAAAGGCATTGAGTACTGAACAGCACATAAAGTCCAGACTCCAGTGTTGAACACCTACCAATAAAAAGATGTTTATTTCACTAGCAATAACTTTCAGGCTCTTCAGATCTCTGTGTTGCTCCTTGTTTCGCTTGAGCTTCTTTCTACCTACCGACTTCCCATGGCCAACCCTGCATGATTTAGGGCATTTGTTGGTCCCTAGACAGCAATAATTCCCCAGCCACCCCACAGCTCTTTGGTTGCAGTGTTTCTAGACCACTTCCCTATTCTTCTGTGGTGGTAAAAGGCTGTGTGAGGGATCAGTATATTTATAGCCATTCCGCCAAAGACCCTGAAGTATTGATTTGTTCCTCATGTCTCAGACAACATTTGCTGTAATCTAATGGCATAAAATCCTGCTTGGATTAAATCCTTAGTGGCACAGTTTAACTGAATAGATTTATTACTGTACTTAAAATTCCCATCTCACAATCTTTGTAATTAATGAATACCCAAAGAACATATTTCACAGAGACTTAGAACAGAAAAGACTTTAAGAACCATGAATCTGCTTTTTGTTCATTGCAATATGCATTTGAAAGGGGGTATTTTTTCCTTATGATCAGGAACAAATCAGGTATGAAAAATACAGTAGAGTTCATGAAAAAGAGGAGCAGATAACACAAGAAATGTATTCTTGTGGTTAAAGCAGTAAACTCACCCTCAAAGGGTTGGATTTTGTTCCCAGTTCTGCCACAGACTAGTCTGTGATCTTGGCTGAGATGCTTTGCCAGATCTGGACTAAATACATTAGTAATTGTCTGTCACTGTTGTGGAGATGGCAGCCAGAACTGCTACTCAACCACTGTCTAGACCAGAGTGGGCTACATTTCTGCTAACTGGCACCAACATGTTAATATGTTCTTCAACCAACCATTTCATTATGACTTCATGCTAAACCCCAAAGAAGGAGTCTTAGGTTGGTCCCTTCTTCTACTTGATTCCATGGAGAACATCTAAATGCACCCTGCACAAGAGGCAGCCAGGTGACAATATGCATGTTTGCATAGGTCCTTCTTCATGCAGGTGACCCAGGATCTCATTCTTACTTCATTAGATATGAAGAAGAGTCCTGACTTTAATCCTCCATGAATCCAAAGCTCCTACCACTCTTGCTTAAGGCACAAGCTGGCAAGCTCCATCACTGGGAAACGCTCTCTGATGATAAATGTTCTCTGAACAGAAATATTGGGACATCATATCTAGCAGCAAGGATACAAAGACTGGTTCCAAGCCAGAAGAAGCACCATGTCTTGGTTAGATGTGCTTAAGGCAGGTTCCCTTCTTTCAGCCTGGCTAGTGGAGCAAGGTTTCTGTTCCCCTGCATCTGGATATGTCTTTCTCTGCACGCACTCTCACTAGGAAGGAGGCACCTTACCTTCTGCAGACCTGCGGATTTCAGCACGCGGCAAGGGGCAAAAAAAGCCATATTCTACAAAAGTCACCAAATTGTTTTGAAAGCAGAACCTCAAGTCCTCAGAAGTACACAACTGTGCAGGTCCTATAGATTTCTATAGGATTTAAGTGCCCTTATGTGACGTTGGACCTGCTCAGCCTTTCTGCTGTAAAGGCGACAACATGTCCCTCTTTTGGTCAATATATGTGGGAAGCTCTTTGGGAAAGGGAAAAACTCTTACCAACGGTTTACTTAGTGTTTGGAACAGGGTACTGTAGTACCACACTGCACCTCTTGGTAATAGCGCTGATAATGTTGCCATAAGTCTGTATTTGAGTGTCACAAAACCTTAAAGAGCTGCCAGAGCAATCAGAGATGCTTTGTGGCGGGCTTGGCTGGGTGACCCTTGTATCATGGTCATCTCTCCCGTTCAGACTTTTAAGGAGTATTCTTGCCCTGAGAGATAATGTGGATGTAAATTTTGGGTCTTCAGTTGCCTTGAAGCTTTCACTATATGTGAGGCTCTGCAGAGTCTGTAGTGGGAGGAGGGTTGTGTTTTTTAGCCTAACAGCAGCTTTCACACACACCATGAGCATTTCTGGGGAGCCATCACTAACATTCCTGGACCACAGAAAAATATGATCATTTGGCAGCTCCAGAGATGACTGTAAGATATAAAAGGAGAACGGGTGGAGCTGGGAGAGATCCCAGAGGACAGACAGTAGCCTGTTCCCACACAAGGCCTGGAGGGTGTGATGCCAATCCCAGCCATTTGCTCAGGGTAAACCAAGGGCATGTTAACAGAAGTCAACGACATGAATTAAAATGGGTGGTTGGGAGGAGAGTAATTTCCAGAGATGGCATCAGTAGCAGATGATGTCCTAATGGGACCAATATGTTGAGAACTTTGTATGCTGCAAATCCCACACCAGTGATCCAAACGCCCGGGCAGAGTATGGAAATCCACCAAAATCTTTAGCTGGAGTGTTAGTCATCATCTGTAGAAATGAAAGCTGACAAGGCAGCAGCTGCCTTGGTCAGAGCTGTTTCATATTTGAATGGCCCCATATAGAGAAAGTTTGAATCAGAAATGCAGTGGATCCAAGAGGGAATAAGATGTTAAGCCACCACAAGGGATAAAAGGGAGAATATTTCAATATGTGAACAAGCAGAAATCTCCCGGGTAGCAGAGAGGAATATTAAATTAGAGCAAGAGGACAATGGCCAGCAATGACAAAGAATAAGAGGGATTAAAGCAGAATTAATGTCACTGTCTGCTCAAAGTTTTACACGCAAGTGGATTGTAGGGTCAATAAATAGGCATTTCCTGGCTGAATCTTCATTGTTCAGTCACTCCTGGTTTCAGTTTAGTGTAGAATTGGCATTAATTGCTTTCAGATGACCACAGATATATCACAGAGCTGCCCTGGGTTTCCTCAGCTCTCCAACCTTCTTGGGAAGCAGTTGACTTTGCAAGGGCTAAATGTGCTGAACACGAACAGAGGTTTGGGTCACTGAGCAGATGATTCTTCTGGCTTGGAGTTGGCCAGAGACCTTACAAGCTGTTTTTCAAGTGGGTAAGGGCTGAAAAATGACTGTGCTGAGTCAGACCAGATCTGTAACGTAAGCTTTGGAAAGGAGCTTGGAAACAACACTGGAGGGTAGTGATACGGCCCAAATACCTCCTCTGTCCCTACAGAGTTGTGGCTTAGGGACTTGCCGAGCCACAGGTTGTACATTTGTGTTGAAGAGACTCTGGCAAACATTTCTTCCCTTAGCCATGCAATTGCCTTTGGGATCTGTATGAATGTTTGGTATTCATAGTGCCTGCTGACAAGGAGATCCATAACAGAGCTTCAGACTTTGTCAAAAGGCAGAATCCTGAGGGTTTTTTTCAAGTCTACTGCCCAATTACATCATTTGATGACCCTAATTCTGCCATTATTAGAAACAATAATTATTCTCTATGCCATGGTAAACCTGTTTGTAAAGATATTTATTGTGTCTCTCTTGTATAATCTCTTATAAGGTTGACCAGTCTTATTCTTTTTATACATTCCTTGTGAAAAAACATTTTACACCCTGAGTCCTTTAAAAACTTTTCTAATTCTTCTACATCCTTGTTGAGGAGTAAAGTTCAGAGAGTAAAAGAGCTTTTGATATTTGGGTACTCTGTGTTTTTTTAAGTTACATCACCCTGTAGTTTTCTATCCCTTCCCAAGTAATGGCTTCCCCATAATAGCTTTTTCTAAAAGTTTTTTAGCCACAACTCAGTGTCCAGTTGACATTTTTGTAGAACTCACTCTAATGAAACCAACATCTTTTTAGTGAGTGCTAAAGGGTGGTTCAGAGACTCTTCATAGGAAAAAAATAACAACATAGCATTTAATACCTTTGACTTTTATTCCTTAACCACTCTACAACTTTTCAGTTACTTTCCTCCTTAGGATTCCTAATAACTGAGTGTCCTTCATATACGTTGTCCCCTCACTCTTCACTTCATTTTTAAGATGATTAATGGATGTGCCATATGGTACAGATTGCATCATAGATCCTGTGGATGTCGTCTGGTGCTATACCTCCACTGTGGAAACAAGTCATTTATTTCTACCCTTCAAGCAATTTCAGTCCCTGAGGCTTCTCTTGTTTACTGAACCTCTTCATCCAAAACTACTGTCAAACTAAAAGCTTGTATGAATGAAAATCTATTCTTTCCCCTCTTCCCACTTTCTCAAGAAAAGCCCCAGAATAATATAATTCAGGTGACCTTTCTTATCCAGCAGAAAATCCCATTAGACCCAGTCTAGCCATTGTGGGAGTTACGTATAATTTAGATACGCTTGGGCAAGCATTCAGTTGAACACAATCTTCAGGTCTTTGTAGGACCCTGAGGGTTCTTCTCAGGTTTTCTGCTGATGCAGCTGTATTGGGTCATTTCTGTGGGCCTGTTGATGGGAAGCAATACTCTGATACAAGGCTAGTCATGAAATTCTACCTGTAGGCAGTACCAGACAACTGGTGAGCTCTTCTAAGCATCAGCACATTGGCCAAAGCTTGCTTTGTTTTTCCAGGTTTTCCTATACCTCTGTCTTGCTACCTTGTCCAAAGCTGAGGAGCTGCTACTTGTCTAGCCATCTTTCCAGCAGCAGGGAGAAAGAGGGTCCAGAGATGGGGCTGTGGTCCTTTTTGCTGCGTCTGCTTGGCACTGATGCAGCTCTGGCAATTCTGCTAGATCTGCCCAGGACCCTCAGATCTGAGCAGAGCTAACCAGCATCTGGGGATACTTCTGAAAGGGAGAATCAAACAGTGTTTCCCATCTCTTCCCTGCTCTACTGAGAGTGACAGGTCTCTGGTTTAGTCCTTGCTCCTGCCTTAAACCTTCTTTCTCATGGGTTATAAAGAATTTTCCTCCCATGGTCCAGATTGAGTATGAGGGGCTGTACTCCACACACACACTGCAGCACAGCAAACCTTCCATGTTTTCACTGAAACTTCATCAAAATCATTCAGCATTTTCAGCAGCAAGAAGAGAGGTGTCTTCACTGCACTGGTATCAGCACTAAAACTGTTTCATCTTCCTCAACTGCCACAGCGGCAACCAGATGAAAAAAACTGAAGTGTCTAAATTTCTTGACTGTTATCCCTCCTAGACACGACCATGAGCCAGCACTGGGCCCGTGTGGCCAGGAAGGCCAATTGCAGCTTGGGGTGTATTAGAAGGGGGGTGGTCAGTAGGTCAGAGAGGTTCTCCTGCCCCTCTACTCTGCCCTGGGGAGACCACATCTGGAATATTGTGTCCAGTTGTGGCCCCTCAGTTCCAGCAGGACAGGGAACTGCTGGAGAGAGTCCAGCGCAGCCATCAAGATGCTGAAGGGAGTGGAGCATCTCCCGTGTGAGGAAAGGCTGAGGGAGCTGGGGCTCTGGAGCTTGGAGAAGAGGAGACTGAGGAGTGACCTCATTAATGTTTACAGATACATAACGGGTGAGTGTCAGGAGGATGGAGCCAGGCTCTTCTCAATGACAACCAATGATAGGACAAGGGGCGATGGGTACAAATTGGAACACAAGAGATTCCACTTAAATTTGAGAAGAAACTTCTTCATGGTGAGGGTGGCAGAGCCTGGCCCAGGCTGCCCAGGGAGGTTGTGGAGTCTCCTTCTCTGCAGACATTCCAACCCGCCTGGACACCTTCCTGTGTAACCTCATCTGGGTGTTCCTGCTCCGGCGGGGGGATTGCACTGGATGAGCTTTCGAGATGCCTTCCAATCCCTGACATTCTGGGATTCTATGTAAACATTATCCCTCCCTTGACATTATCCCTCCTCAAATACATAAAAGTGAAGGTTCACAGCAAACTATTTATCTGCTCCTGTTGTAGTCAATAGTCTTCTAGGTCTTTACTATTCACATACTTCTTTTAGGGTAATTTTCATTAAGGACAAGTCATCTGCCTTTGAAGTCTCCTACTGACTTCAAGATTTCTCTTCGGTATTAGAGGAAAATTAATTCCTGATTGTAAAATCAGCTGTATTCCTCATGGACAAAGAGAACAAAATTTCAAACCTTGTCTTTGTATGCACACAATGTTGATGAGGAATGCACATTGTGCTGTATTTTTTGTCACTGAGCTCTCTCACTCCCCTTTACATGTCATTCTGTAAAGTATCCCTCTAGAGTGCTCATTTCTAGTCGTCTCTGTGCAATGCAAAATAAAACATGCCTTGGAATTATTCATACCATAAGATGACTCATAAAATTTTTCTACAAGAGACACTAGATTTTGAAGTAGCAGAAGATGAATACAGGAAAATTAAGGAGCATATTGAAGGATATTATAACAGAGGCAGGAGCTGCAAGCAGGATGTTGGAAGGTCAATAATTTTTGTTAATAGATTTGTAGCCTTCAAATATTAAATGAAACCGAGGACAGATTCAGTCATCCAGCCTGGAAAAACAAACAAACAAGCAAACTAAACAAAACCAAAACCAAACTGTGAGTGTTACAGGGATGATTTTTGTCTTGGATTCAAACACACTGTACAAAGGGCACAATATCTCTGTAGTCTTCAGTGTTTCTGGGTCTATAGCTTCAAGAAAGCAAAGAAGGTGGATTTGGTGGATAACTGGATAGGTCCAATCCAGGTTGTGGCAGTTTCCTTTAGTTAATAGAAATCACAGTTTATGGGACACCTGACAGTCCCTTTATTGCATTTTGCTGCCTCTGGCTCTGGTCAGCAGTGATCACTTAGAGAACAGGGGCATAAAAGATTTATTCCCCAGCAAATACTTCTCTGCTTAACAACATCTGGCTTGGTGAGCAGATGAGCAGGTACTGGGACTAGAGCAATGCCATGACTGTCATGGACCAAAGAAGAGGCATAGCACATTTCAATAATGCTTTTCTGTCCTGCCCAGGACTTAATCTCCCTCTTCTTTACATGCATCAGAAGAAATCTCATCCTCTTTATGACTACTACAAACCACTGCCCTCCAGGCAAATCACAAAGAAAGCTTTTACAGGGCAGGCAGGGAACCCGATAATTTCTTAATTGCATGTCTGGGCAGAGTTCAATTATAACCATTTCCTAAGTGTGGAAATAAACACTTTGTGTGGGTTGCTCCAGTGGTTAAGAACCTCCTACGTTGTCCTGACTTACAGACCAAGAAAATTGTCTTCCTGCTAAGTAGAATTAAACAAACAAACAAAAAAAAGTACCTTGTTTTAGCCCTCCTAAACCTGAAAACTTCTTAAAAGTGTCAGGAAAACACACAAAGAAAAACCAGCCATCCCAAAGTATTTCTCTGTCTCTTATTCATTCTCCTATGTGGAACAGCTGGGAGCAGCTTGTTAGGAGGCACCAACTTATTGTCAGCCCATCCTCCTTTGCAGAGAGGGAATAACAGCTGAAAACAAGAGCACTTCCAATGACAGTCACCATACAGACAGACAGCAAACAAGGGGAGCACTGGGGAAGAAATCTGCTCCCCACTCTGTTCTTCATAGAAACACTCCTTACCTAAATGGAGATGGTAAAGCTCATTCTATGTATCTTGATGTGTTAATTTATTGCTATTCTTTTTCTAGCAAAAGAGCTGAGAGCAGAAAAAAATATAAATTAGGGTCTGGCTTGGAGCATATTTCCAGGGATTCAGGGCAATTTGTCATTCCCATCCTCTCTCCATTGTGTATGACATGGATTTCTCATTTCCAGTTGAGTTTTGGAGCTATGTTTTATTCACCATCATTACAAGATCTGCTTCATCAACATGATGCTTGACTCAAATTGTCTTAAAACACACAATTCAAGTCATATAAAGGGTCTGATAATATATTCCTGCAACATGGCTACTCTTTGAAGTTTATGGGGTGCAAAACTTTGTGTGCTGCAATGGCCCAGAAGGCAAATATCATTTTGGGATTTATCTAAAGGATCATGGCCAGAAGGTGGAGGGAGGGGATTCTGCCCCTCTGCTCCGCTCTGGTGAGACCCCCCTGCAGTGCTGGTCCAGCTCTGGGTCCTCAGCACAGGACATACATGGACCTGCTGGAGAGGGGCCAGAGGAGCCACAGAAATGATGCGAGGCTGGAACAGCTCTGTTGGGAGGACAGGCTGAGAGAGCTGGGGTGTTCAGCTGGAGAACAGAAGCTCTGGGGAGACATTAGTACGGCCTTTCTGGACTTAACAGGGGCCAAGAAGAAAGATGGGGACAGACTGTTGGGCAAAGCCTGTTGCAGTAGGACAAGAGGTGATGGTTTTAAACTAAAGGAGGGGAGATTCAGGCCAGACATGAAGAAGAAATTTTTGCCCCTGAGGGTGGTGAGAACCTGTCCCAGGTTGGCCACAGAGGTGATGGATGCCCCATACCTGGAGACATCCCAGGCCAGGCTGGACGGGGCTCTAAGCAACCTGATCTGGTGAAGATGTCCCTGCTCATGGCAGGGGTGGCACTGGATGAGCTTTGAAGGTCCCTTCCAGCCCAAACTATTCTATGATTCTGTGATTCTAACTCACCCCAGACAGGTGGGGTGGGCTGTGTTGGGATATCAGAAGAACTCACCCACAGAGTGGGTGAACTCATCCACAGAGGCATGAACTCATCCACAGAGGCATGGGTCTTCTCATGAACCCCAGCAGACACCAGGGCATGACTGCCCCCATCCTGATATAAAGCCCAACAGATGACTGGATTATGTGGGGTGTACAACCCAAGGGAGGAAAAGCTCTGACTGCGGGACGGCTGTCTCAGAGTAACTGGAAGCAACATAAGAGGTGAAAAACATAGACTGGCCCCAAATCTGCCTTCCAAATGACTAATTGGGATGTCTTGATTGAACATCAGATGGTGTTTCACCTACAGCCAGACTCTGCGATCATGCTCCACCGATGCTAAAAATGAGTATTGTGATAATCCTCTCTCTGGGGGAGAAATGGTTTGAAGTGTAAAAGGTGCATCTCAAAATTTTTGAAATTCCAGGAGTCCTGCTAACACCAGAAGTGATAAAGTTAAGTTTCCTACTGAGCCGTGGCCCTTGGTTGATTGCCTTCAGTGTCTGAAAAGCCTGTGAGCTCTAACTTTTTCTAGCTCTGGGGACATTTATAGTGTCTCTTTCCCTTGTTCTGTCCCCTCTGTGTGTTCTCAGATAAGCATTTTTAGGGTCTCTCTCCTGCCCAGCTGATGGGAATATGACACAGCTGAGACATGGGACAGACACAAAAACAACCCACAAAAGCCTTTTTTTGGGGCATTATACATGGACAAAATGGCTTACACCCAAATACAAGGGAATTAGAGAAAGATAATAATTTCCAAGGCTTTGGGGCTAGCTGGACCTTTAAGATAATCTTATCTGGGCTGTACAACTCAGGCCAAAGAATTGCACTAAATGGCTTCTGTGTTAAGCCCTTTTATTATTTTTTTTTCTTTCCCAGAAGGCATAACCCCATAGAAGAAACAGTAAACGGAGATCTGAGAGATCAGCATTCAGTATCTAATCTTCTGCTTCACATTGTGTTGCTTAATTAATTCAGTGCTTCAGACCGCTCTGGGCAAAATATAAACAATTGTTCACCGTTTCACAAAATTATTATAGCTGTTAAATGTTTGTAAAGTTGCTCAGATACCACAGTGGTGAGAGACATGGAAAAATCTATACATAAATCAGCACTGTTTATATTTCTGCTGATAGCAGAGATTCACAGAGTTTTTGTCATTATTTTATTATTTTTATTTATTTTTTTTAATCCCCAAGTGTGGAGAAGATGTTGCCTCTGTCACATTACACACTGAAAAAAAATTAAGCTCATCAACATCATAGTACTAAAAAGGGGAATAAATACTTCTTAGCAGCAATGTCGTTCTTCACATCTTCAAAGCACTTCACAAATATCTGCCAGGAAGCTGACTTTCCACTCTGACATTCAGATTCCCAGGGTATTGTTTCTATTTCGGTGAAATGTTTATTATGACAGCATGACCTTCCTGAAAGAATAGCTTCAGCATTTGAGAACCCATCCCTGGCAGAACTACATCTCTAACTACATTTTTAAATGGCTCTTCTATAATATATCTAAAAGCACGTATCAATAATCCCGTTCTTTCTTATGAATTGACAAGGAGTTGTCTATACAGGGGAGAATGGACTGAGTATTTCTTCTCCAGTGTGTAATAATGAGGTTGGAGGGATGTCTTTTTAGGAGGACCTGGGATTTAACATCATAAACATACGGGAAAAACATTTGGAAGAAAAAGAGATGGAAGTTGAATTTGCATGTGCTAAGTAGACCATCCTCCTGACAGTCTCCTCTTTGGAGATGCAGGTGGACACAGAGACCCATGGGGTTTCTCCTGGGACAGCAAATTAGAAGCAGCAAGCTGAGCTTTGGATGAGATGGTCTGGTGGACCTGGCCCCAAACATGAGCAGTTGAAGTTGGTGGCTACAGGAAGGAGTCCTCTGCAAATGGTTGCTGCTGGAGAGCTGAGAAAAGGAGTTTCTTGAGAATCTAAGACTGCAAAATTCATGCTGAAGACTACACAGCATGACCCCTCCTAACTCTGGGGTGAGAATGCCCTCTTTTCACTGTGAGTGAGCAACACAGTGTGATCAGGGTTGGGTTTGGGGCTGTTTCATAGGATGGTGTGGCCCTGTGAGCTGACATCTATGTGGAGTATAGAATCATAGAATCATAGAATCACAGAATCATTTTGGTTGGAAGAGACTCTCAAGATCATCAAGTCCAACCATAACCTAATTCTAGCACCAACCCATGTCCCTAATAACCTTATCTGTGGATCTTCTAAACCCCTCCAGGGATGGTGACTACACCACTGCCCTGGGCAGCCTGTTCTAATGCCCAACAACCCTTTCCCTGAAGAAATTTTCCCAATATCCAATCTAAACCTCCCCTGGCACAACTTGAGGTTGTTTCCTCTCATCCTATCGCTTGCTGTTTGGGAGAAGAGACCAACACGCTCCGTGCTACAACCTCCCTTCAGATAGCTGTAGAGAGCCAAAAGGTCTCACCTCAGCCTCCTTTTCTGCAGACTACACAGCTCCAGTTCCCTCAGCTGCTCATAGAAAGTAGAAAAGCTATGTTTGCCCAACCCTTCTTTATAAACCCAATAGTGAATGTCATCTAGGGGGTTTCAGGACAGTGTCATGAGAGCAGGATGCTCAGAGGAAGTCCCAGTAAAGGCTCCAGCTGAGGGAAAAGCTGTAGCGTGAGCCTAACCTTTCTTTGACAGCAGGAATCACTTGCATAACCTCACTCTGGAGGAAACCATGGGCTTCTGCTTTGAACCCTAGATTTCAGCTAAAAGGAGGGAGAAGAAGAGAGGAGCCTGCTCACCAGAGTCTTCAACCTTGATGTTTTACAGTATTTTTTTGGCTTCCCTCTCCCCATCTAATAACTAGACTGCACTTTTTCTTAAGAGCAAACCCAGCCAAGACTTCCAGCTGCAAGATGGGCACTGAAGTCCACCACATTGCAGGAACAGCCTTGCTGTAGCCTCTTGTTTCTGTAGCACAACACACAGCAGCAACAAGCAGTGTAAACAGCTCAGCCTGGAGAAATAAACATTAGGCTAAAGATTATTTAATGGCTGTTTTTAATTAAATAATTTACCGACCAAGGTCGGCAGCATGGGGTCCTGCCTCCCATGAAGACTTTGAGGATTGTGGTCTGCAAGAGGTGTAAATCAGGGGAATTTCACTGAAGAGGTTGTGCCCATTTACACCCAGATAAGGATCTGATCCTGTGGGTTTGCCACTTGCTTGGGTTGGAACAAGGGCAGGCCCAGGTTTTGCAAGACTAAAAAAGATCAAAGAGGTCCAGTTTATTGGAAACAGCGGAGGAGGGAACGCCAGCCCCTAAAGATTTCCTGCTCCCTCTGTAGTAGAAATGAACAAACAGCTGAACAGAAAAAGCAAGCAACAGGGTTCCTGGTATAACCAGGCCCCACTTTAAACATCATTCTCCATCTGGGACATGTATAATGGCTATTTTCCGGTTCAAGCCACAAATAAAAGGCACTGTAAACACTTTAGAAGGGCCTGGATTAATCCTACCTAAATATAGGCAATGAGTTGTGCTTTCCATGTTACAAGTACGTCACTCTAGGCTCCCTCTATAATTAATAGAAAGTGCATACTTTCTATGCCACTGAGACAGAAAGACAGTGACTGAGACTTGGTTTAAGGCTGATATTCGTTGCTTATGGTTATCACCCTGGAGAGTCACAGTTTGCATTGAATTTATACAGCCTTGGCTTTATGACTCCAAGGCCTGATGAGACCAGAAAGCCAGTTGTATCCTCGTCTGCATCAAAAGAAATGTCACCAGCAGATCGAAGGAGATGATTCTGCCCCTCTGCTCTGCTCTGCTCTGGTGAGATCCTACCTCAAGTGTTGTGTCCAGTTCTGGGACCCTCAACATAAGAAAGACATGGACCTGTTGGAGAGGGGCCAGTGGAGGCCACAAAGATGATCAAGGGTCTGGAGCATCTCCTATAAAAGGACAGGCTGAGAAAGCTGAGGTTCTTCAGCCTGGAGAGGAGAAGGTTCCAGGGAGACCTCATAGCAGCCTTCCAGTACTTAAAGGAAGCCTACAGGAAAGATGGGGAGGGACTCGTTATCAGGGACAGTAGTGATAGAATGAGGGATAATGACTTTAGACTGAAAAAGGGTAGATTTACATTAGATATTACAAAGAAATTCTTTACTGTAAGCACAGTGAGACACTGAAACAGGTTGCTCAGAGAAGTTGCAGATGCTCCATCCTTGGAAATGTTCAAGATTTTGAGAAACCTGGTCTAAGTGGAAGATGTCCCTGCCCATGCCAGGGAGATTGGAGCTAGAAGATCTTTAAGGTCACTTCCAACCCAAACCATTGCATGATTCTATGTGTGTTTCCCTTCGAAGTATCTGAAATAACACAGGCAGTACTGACCCCATCACCATGATGTGGCAATGGAATGAAACCACAATGGTGTTGAATGATCAGGGTGGTGGATCAGTGCACTGGGGGAGGGTATTTGAAGGTGCAAAGCTTGCTGAACCAGTGTTGAACACTGCATGACTGGTTCTTCTCCCGGATTGAACTCAGGCCTGAACAGAGCCAGTGAGGTAGGGAAAATGAACAAGGATGGATAAGAGATTAAGGCTTAAGACCATCTTTGACATAATTTTATTCAGCGTGGTATGTAGTAAACCTTTATTTAGGAGTGCATTGATACACTCCCAGATAGATGTTCTAAGACTGGATGCCTAAGGACATCTTTTCATATCCATAGCTATGATGGCACAAAATATATACAAGATTTAGTGGGTTTTTTTCCCTGTATATGAGCATAGCGTCTGTCATCACCTCATCTCATCTCCTTCTGATTACTCACCCGGTCACCCTCCTAGCACAAGTGTGGCATAGAGAAGGTCTAATATCCTATTAGGGCAGTGTGGCAAAGGGAGGCTGGTTTCTGTGCCCCAGGAAAAGAGGAGCTCTCACATGGGAGCCTCATGGGAACTGAAGCTGTACTTGTACTACCAGATTCTCCTTTCTCACACACATGTTAATAAGTTGTGTTTGTAGATACTTCAAATTCTTACATGATTTCTTGCATTAGGCTTCAATAAGCTCATCCTGGTGCGGTTAGGCTGCCCTATTGGACTTGCCAAGTGTAAGTAATGAAATAAATCTTTATCCTTGGCAGAAAACAACAAGCCATGTTTCAATGTCATGTCCATAGAGAAAAAAAATCTGGATGATAGAAATTAAGATTAATTGGAGACAAAGGATTGAAGAAGATAATGTATTGGCGGATCATGCTCTAGAGCTGGCAGTTTTGATGGGCTACATTTCTTTTCAATCAGCCTACTGATTCACAATCTGCGCTCCTTGGAAGATACATCCATGATTGCACCCACATGTTCAAAAATGGAAATGAACAATGTCATGTCTATGATAAAAATGGAGCAACTGCTGGTAGGTCTGTTGGCTGCAGCTGAAAAGTGAAAGGGCTCTTGTAGCATGTACACACCAGAGTGAGTTCTTGGGAGAAATGAGTAAAAGGTGATGTGGTCTGTCTGTTTTCTTGGTGTTTGTTTCCTAGAGACCTACTCAGTCCTTTGGGGAAACATTTGGATTAACAGGAATTTTGCCCGTGGGCCAAAGTGTTCTACATTACCCCCTCTGTATGCTGGAATGCCAGGAGTAGGATCCCGCAAACCTCTGGAGGGATATGAAACATCTCCTTTACATCATCCCTGGTTAGAAATTTGGAGATACTTGTCACTTAGTGTGACATTCTTCTACCTGAGACTTCACCACACACATAAATGACACTACTGTGAAGGTAAATAAACTGCAGATCTGCCTCTTCAAGCTAGAGGAGCACCCACGTTTATTTTAGTATAGTATATTTACTGCGAGTGAAAGTACATCTGATGTGGCAAACAGCACTTTTGTACCAGCACAAGTCTTAATGGTAGTTATTACATCACTTTGTTTTTTTTAGGAAAAGAAAATTGCCCTCTAAACCAAAACAACAATAATGGTAAGAAATTTGAAGGTAGAGCAACAGACCTATTTCAGCATCACGAGCTGTCATGCAAGGGCGTGCAGGGAGTGGAATAGGTGGGACACATGTCATCAAAATAGCAATGCCAGCAACCCTTATTAGACAGACTCAATACTGGAAAAATATGTGACTTTTTCCCCTCACAGTGGTGGTCAAAGGGAATGTGCATTGAACCAGATCCAAATGTCTCACAATATTTTTAGGCACCTGGGGGATTAACCTAAAGATTCCTCTGCCCACCAAAGTGCCAGGAGCTGTGCCCTGAAAAATCCCAAATGCTAAAAATTCAAAAAGATCTCCCAGAAATTTTGTGACTATGACTGTCAAAATCACATCACTGTTATTTGAGCAGAGGGGGTTGTTGCAAACCCCAAAGCAGGTCCTTGTTGCCTGGAAAATTTTGGACCCTGTGAGTCTGATAAATTTTACTGGGTGGGGACTTCTTATCCAAAAGCCCACAGGGCTGAGACAACTTCAAAATAATTGCAGCCTTTGCCTGTATTTCTTTGAGCAAATTTGACCTCACGTAGGGGCACAGAAAAAATATACTAATTCTTAGCTAAAATGTCTCAGGCAATGAAGGCTGTAGAAATTCCTAGGATCCAAGCTGAGTTAAAAGAGAAATGAATAATATTCAATTAATGAAGCCGGAAAGGTTGGGCTGGTCAACAGAAAATAGTTTTAAATCAGTGAAGATAGTTTAGTCCTTGCACATTTTTGTCTTGATGTGTAGAGTGAGCTGTCAGTTTAACATAAGCAGCTGCAGACAAATGCCATCAGACGCTGATGCTCTGGAAGAAAGATCAGCTTTATTTCATGAAGCAAAACCCAACAGTAGTGACAATGACAAAACTGCCAGGGGGGATATGCCTCTTGGGTCTTGGACTGGGAGGATGCTATGGTACCAGATTTTTCCCCCTACCTGACTGTTGGTCATGTCAAAGGCTTATGTTGCGCACCCTGGTAGATCTGGTACAAGTCTTCTATTTATTGTCAAGTTAATGCCATTACTTTTGTTGATTGTCCTGGTCCCGGTTCTGCTTTGCCTATGTCATTGCACCTGGAGCTGAGCAAGCAGAGAGAGACAGGCTGGGTGGCTGAGCAGGACAGCAGTGGGACTCAGTCCCAGTAATTGGCAGACACCTAATCACCTGATAGCTTTTTGTCTCTAAAAATCCTTGTTTAATCTCTAAAAATCCTTGTTGTTGCCATTGTCCAGGTCAGAAGAGAAGGTAAAGTAGGGTGTTATTTTTGACACACAATTTTTTAACTATTGTGGTCTCTGGGCTAGCGAAAGGTCTTACTTTTCCAGGCTTCAGTGGGATTCCATTAGGAGAAAGATACTGTCTTGCTCAGAAACTACAGGTTTTTTCCCCTTCAATCTTCCGCTGCATATTCTCATGGGTTTAGCGGATCACCCCATGGGTGTGGTAGGAGAAGCAAGACTGATAACTATGCATACCAGGACACATATTCAGAAAAATATTCAAATATTTGGGGCAGATGAATTGGAAACATATGTATCTCCATGGAAGTGAAAGCCAAAGCAGAGCTGTTTATCTGCTGGATTTTATGTACTACTACTGGAAAAGAAATCAATTATGAATATACAGTATTGAAAAAATGAAGTGCTGCTTCAGGGTTTTCCTTACAAATGCCCTTTCTTCTCCAATGCAGTTCTCCAAATGGCACCGACCTCCGAGCAGGCAGATGGTGAGGTTGGTCTACTCATGTAGATGTGTGGTCGTCCCAGGAGTGTATGGAAGCCCTGGTAGGAAATGAGAATTTCAGAAGATTTAAACACCTGGACGAGAGATATTGTCCACAGGAAGAGCTTATCTGTCACCTTAAAAGCAATGATTTATCATGCTTGAATCTGGGCACTCTCCATCAAAGGCAGCTTGGTTGCCCATTTGAAATCCTTGGCCCAGAGAGGTGGAGAGGCAGGTCTGGATTAAAGGAAGGTTTATAGGTTCTGCATGAGAAATTGTTTCATGTTTTGCATGCGTTCATGGTCATCAGCTCACACTTGGAGAGTCAATCTCAGTGCTCCTGGTGTCCCAAGACCTGACCCAACATGGAGCAGCCCAAGTGGAGAGAAAAGTCACACACAGGTGATTTTTCATAAATGGTCCCATTTTCTTCAGTTGGTTCCTCAGAGCATAACAAATGGTATAATAAGTGGTGTCAGGACATTTGGATTTTGTATCCCATTCCTCTTTTCATATGAAGTTTTCTCTGTTGGCTGAGTTGAATGCTCTGTTATGAGGACAGCGCTCTCAATTCAGCCGCCTGGGGAAAGGGTCTGGTCCCAGGACAGGCTGCCAGAAAAGGTTAAACCATCATCTCCTGCAACACAAATATCACATCTACGGAGATAAACCCTGAAGAAGGTGATTGCGATGGTGGTGGTTGTTGGCCTGAATACCCTGCCTGCCAGACAGTTGTGATTTATCCAACCGACTTTATATATATATCACTTGAATTCAGAATGAGTGATATAAAGCACATGTGATATATTATACATGCATATATAAATACAAGTGCCACATGTGCCACCAGCAACATCTCCTTGCCAGTGTTTATTTTCATTTCTGTCTCCTGATCTCTGTCCTCCTCATCGTTTTTATTGACGGCCATGCCTGGACATTTGTTTTTCAAAGTTTCCAAGACTTGAAAGCTTTTTCTTCCAAGCACTAAGTTCACAGACTCTTCTCCTGATCAAGCAGATAAACATCTGAAGCAAAGGGGCGTCTACTAGAGAACAGCCCAGTCAGCCTGGGGACCTCTGAGACCCACTTAGCTGGATACAGTTGGGAAGTCTGGGAGAAAGGGACAGTCTTAGTTCAGATAAGATGCCTTTAACCCTTCGCAACAAATCTTCAGCTGGAAAATACAATCCAAACTCAACATCCCTTGGGGATGGAAAACGTACAGCTATGACTAATTTCATGACTATCTCATTTTTCCTCCTTGCTGGTTCTGTTAGGATGTTTTTTCAGAGGGAAGCTATGAGAAACTGAGGTCTTGTTCTCAGTGAAGTGTTGAGATCACACTGCATGTGATTTCAAACCCCCTCCCCCCCTTTTTTTTTCTTTTCTTTTGATCTCAAAGCAGAGAGAGAAGACGAGTGACCAAGGGGGGGGAGGTTAGTAATGAAGTTATTTTGCACACATGCAAACACACACTTTAGATCTCAGTGATGCAAACCAGATGTTCACTGTCTGACTCTTAGGAAGGCTCTAAGTTAACTCATCCAGAGTTGTAGAAAAGATGGAAGCTTTAGCTGTTTCTGATAGGAACTATGCACTTTTATCAAACATAGTTGTTACAAATTAATCCTTGGTTGGTTGAAATATTGTTCATTAATCAGCCAAAATTTCTGAGACTCCATTATTACTTGTAATAAAAAAATTACACCGAAAACTCTCTGATCTGTGGCAAGAGTTCCCAACATCTCTTCTTGTGGCTCCAGTTCTGAAATTTAACTCCATTTTAATCAGCCTGATGTCTCCAGCTTGAAAAGAATTGAATTTCCAGCAGTCTCACAACCCTGTTCATAACTTCATTGACCTCTCAGTTGGGAGCTACTGCTGGATGCTTGTTTGGTTTTGTACTGTTCATTTGGGTCTGTACTGGTCTCTGCTTCTGGTTTTGTTTTGTTTTTACATATAGCTCCTACGCTATCATTTAAGCTCCCTGATTGCACACAGCTGAAATCGGAGGATGACAGCTCCAAAATACAGTTTCAGTGATAATTTTTGAGTGAATGCATGTTGTTATTAATTTCAGGATTCCCAAAATCATTCTCATAACCTTCCAATAACAAGTAACAAGACCTTGTAAGTCAAAGGGAACAAAAAGCTGGGTTTTAATTTAAGAATATATTTACAGCTCTGGTTTAAGTTTAGTTTCCCACTCTCTGCTTGCCAATAGCCATCATGCTGCTCTTCAGAAACAGACCACTGTCCAGTTAGCCTTTTGATGTTGATGAAGCATTTTAGGTGAGATTCTCCTCCCCTAATTTTGATGTGTATGTAGTGGAGGAATCCCCACGTCCCCGGGAGTTCTGGTTGCCCAGCTTCATGTTACAGTCAAAGGAGAGAAACAGGCACTTTGGAGACTCATCTGCCTTCTTTTGCATGTCTTCTTGAGGAAGAGGTGGTTTTCACCCCATCACTGCTCTTTGGATGGATAACATCAGCTCAGTTGATAACTCTGATATCTGCATTGCGTCAGCTCGATTTCACCCTTTCTGTTTCTATGAAAAAAAAAAAATTAAATTAACATTAAATTAAAAGTTCAAATGCATTAATGGAGGAGTAAGCAGCACCCTCTCCTCCCTGAGGACCATGTAGTGATCCCCCATTAGTCTTCCCATTCCTTGTCCACTGTAGCTAAAGGATCTCTTCTGTTTTAAGCAATTGCAACCACTATCTTGAATTGCCACTACCTCAAGCCAGATGTACAACCTTTCTGCCACTACTGTTATGAAATATCTCTAAAATCTGCTTGAAGGTCCAAGGGAAGTTTGTCCAAAAGACCTCGGTCTGTTCCAGCCTCTGAAAAACGGCTGGAAGGAGGCTTTTCAGGTGTTCTTCATGCTTCTTGTGGTCCAGGGTGGTAGTGGATAAAGGTGGTTTAAGCAGAGCTTTACTTTGAGGGTGGTGAGAGCCTGTCCCAGGTTGGCCAGAGAGGTGGTGGATGAACCATCCCTGGAGACATCCCAGGCCAGGCTGGACGGGGCTCTGAGCAACCTGAGCTGGTGAAGATGTCCCTGCTCATGGCAGGGGTGGCATTGGATGAGCTTGGAAGGTCCCTTCAACCCAAACTATTCCACAATTCTACAATTCCATGATTTTATGATTCTTACACCTCATTCCCAAGCTGCAGATACGAGTATGCTCCACAGCTGTGGTAGATCTCTGCGTGAGTGTGTCATTCATTTCTGGGAACCACGTTCCTGGATAGCTAGAAATGTGTGAGAAAGGATTAAAGAGGTTGATACGTAAAGCTTGGCATGGAGATGACTGAGGAGGATCTCAGGATAAGAGTCAGCTGAGATATGAAGGCCGTGAACATAAAAGGAAACGAGGAATTATTTACTGAGCTTTGCCGAGAGGAAATAGCACAAATGGGATGAGGCCCAAAAGAAAACGTCACTCTGGCTTTCGGGAAACTGGATGCATTTTTAGGATGCCCGGAGTGAGGATTAAATAAGGAGTGCATTATCAGATAAGGTGCTGAATCATGTGAGATAGTCACGATAAAACATGGAAGAGAGCTCTAGCCTGGCAGCTTGGAGCCAGGATCATCTCCCTGGCTTTTTCATCTGTTTGCCAACCTTAGGAAATCTGCTTCTTGCCTTCGCTTTTCTCATTAAGCTGTAATTGCTTTGGGAAAAGACCTTTTGAACTTAAGTTTTGAGTATATTTTACACCACCTACCCTGAGGAAATGATTTTTTGGGTGCTCTTGGTTAGATTCATGGGGAGGATTGCTCAGCATAGTGGTGTTTCGGGTGCCTAACCTCTCCCAGGCAATTCATGCTGGATTTGGATTTACCACAAGACATTGTGCACCAAGGATGAGGTTTATGCTGCTGAGCAGAGAGCTACCTAAGACAGCAAACAGAAACTTTAGCAGGAGAGCAGGGCTTTATCTTCAGACTCTAAAGAGGACCAGTCCAACCCATGCTTACCTGGTGGAAGGCACTTCTCAGGATTCATCAGCTTTCTTCTTGTGCTCCCTAAATCCTTTCTCATATAATTTGCTGAAGGAATAAAGATTGTTCCTTTTAACTCAAGGTGAAGGAGACTCCACAATGTCTCTGGGCAGCCTGTTCCAGCGCTCTGGCAACTCCAAAGTGAATAAGTTTCTTCTTAAATTCAGATGGAACCTCCTGTGTTTCAGTCTGTACCCGTTGGCCCTCGTCCTGTCGTTGGGCACCACTGAAACGAGTCTGGTCCATCCTGTGACATCCGCCCTTGAAATATTTATCAGCATTGATAAGATCCCCTCTTGGCTTCTCTTCTCCAGGTTGAACAGACTCAGCTCTCTCAGCCTTTCCTCATAAGAAAGATGCTCCAGACCCAACTGGACACATTTCTGTGTGATCTGCTCTGGTGACCCTGCGTTAGCAGGTGGGTTGGACTGGATGATGTCCAGAGGTCGTTTCCAACTCCAACCATCCTGTGATTCCTGTGACCTTAAAGCATTCATGGAAGACATGACGTGCTGGATTGAAGTCCCTCGTCTCCCTAAGGTGGCTTGAAAACCTAGCTCCATCCCCAAAACAGGAACATCCTTTCAGCCTGCTAAAGGACATGTCAGTACCACATTTTCCTGCTGTTGTTTTGTGGGTCGAGGCAACATCTGGATGTCTTTACCAGACCAGATCCTGAAGAGGAGACAGAGAAACATCTGGTTTTTGAGCTCCATTGGATTTTAGGAGTAAGCTGGGTATTGAAAGGCTGATGCTAAGACTTAGGCAGTCCTTTTCATACCACCAAAAGACTATCATAGGCCACTATGGAGTGCTGCTACTGGGAACACAGACAAATGGATTTTAAGGATCTTTAGGGTTAGCGAGCAGCTAATTGAAAGGTTTTGACATTACTCTGGTTCCAGAAGTACCAAACAGATACTTAGTGGAATTCAGCATTTAAACTTTGAAAGCTTCCTTTTCCAGTTTCTTGAGACCTAACAGGTTAACAAACTTCCAAGCATGTTAAAAAGAAAATTCCCAGTGATTTGAGAAATTTTAGAAACAAAAATGAAACAAGAGCAGGATGTGATAGCAGCAATAAATACAACAGTGGGGTTTTACTCCTCTCACGGCAGTAGTGCTCTGCTAGGAACTTTGCCTTCAAAACACCTGCAAGGAGGTTCCATGGCAGAGATTGAGCAGGTGAAATGCTTCCAAGCTGATGATCTTCAACAGATAAGAGCAGGAACTCATGTGGAGAAGAGACAGCTCCTTTCTTTTTTCTTCCAAAGGAGCTTTCACAGCAGCGTTGCTGGATAACCGCAATTCACATAAAATATTTGCTCTTTGGGAAATGACACTGAGATAGTCTCGAGCCTGGCAGAAAATCCCAAGAATCCCCAGAGAAAATGGAATGTGAAGGGGAAATACCATTTACTCTGCAGTTTAAAGCAGACAAAAAAAATTTCCTGAGCTATGATTTTTCTTTTAAACCATATTTATAGGGTCTAATGTAAACTCTTCATTTGCAGTCTCCATGCTCTGAATTTCTTCCCTCATACACATTAATTCTAATTTTTTTTCAGTCTTTAAATGACAGAGAGGACAGAAGATCACATTTTAACATATGCATGCATGTGTCTGTAACCTGCTGGCAGAGCTGCAGTACATCAACCACCACATAGTATAGAGATATGTTGAAATTGGATCCTGCTGCACTGGATGCTGTAGGAAGATGTAAGCAGTGACAGTCTTTCAAGATTACAAATAATATAACAAACCAATGAGACAAATAAATAAGTGTATTATGGAGTGAGAGAAGACACAATGATCAGCAAATATAATACTGTATGCTATACTATCTGCTGAAAGGCCATTCAAGCCTAAATGTGGTTCTTGGTGGTCTGTAAGAGAACAGTCACGTGGAGTCTGGCTTCCAGAACTCGGTCCAAGTCCTGAGCTCAGGTCCTGCTGGCAAGTCATGGCTGGAGTGCTTATTATGCACTGCATAAATAATATTATCAATATTATGGAAAACTATTGTTATCAATAGTTTTAAGCATTGGACAAAATTATTTTACTCATCTCCAAACCTAGCCTGAATTTTGACATAATTTGCCAAGTACTTTCAATGGGAAGCTTTGGTGCAGGGAATGAAGGCGACATGCAGGACTGTCTGGTATTTTGGTCTGGATGTGAAAATGGAGATTAAATCTCTGGTTTGATCAAGGGCATCAGACCCATCAGGCTCTTCTGACAGCAACAGAGCAGCTTTTTTTTGCCAGCATTTTGCTACAGCCTTTTGAGGGAATAACCTCCCCCTCCTCTGTGAACTTCATTGCAGCAGATTTATTATTTTTTTTCACCCTTTCATGGCAATTAGAGTTATAGCGTGTTTGCCTCCAGATGAAATACATGACATAAAACACTAAGGAAATATCTGAAGCTAATGAAAATAGCACAAAACCCTCCCAGTTCCTCTGTCCTGCTGACTTCAAAATACACTGTTTGGTTCAGATTGACCTAGGAATGACTACTAGGACAGACAAATATATGTGATATGCGATATTTCCATGAACAACTGCTAAGATGCAAGCCAAGCACCTTGTGTGGGGTATCACATTCATAAATTGGATTATGAACCCATTCTGATCTTTGATCCTTGTCCTGAGTAAGGTCACCACAGACCCAAGGATGAGATGGACCAGTGTGTCCTTGCTTCTGAAATTCTTGAATTCTCTAGTGTTTCAAACAGGATAAACATTTTGGCCCAGATGTTGAGATGATAGCAGTATGTTTTTTTCCCCAGAAAGAACAAACTGTAAGTTGTAATCTTAGATCTGAACATTCCTTATTAACCCATTTTTTTTTGATCAGTGATAGCACTAATTAAATTACACATTATTAACAGCATGCAGAAACAAAAACAAAAACAAAACGAACAAACCAGAAAAAAACATATATATTGTAACATGTTCTATCAAGGCCATGTTTAACTCAAAACTGAATGGTTGTCTTACAAATACTCTTTTGTGCAAATAGGAACTTGCCCAGAGGAGCCCATTTCCTTCATTATACAGGCAAACAGGCTGAAAAATCAAACTGTTCCACTCTGGTCTTATAACCTGTGAATTGGACTGAATTTTACTATTGTGACTGAGAAAGACATGATATCTGAACAGCGAACATCACCAGGTGATAAGCAGATATCTGTCCTTTTCTGCAGCCCATTAGACTAGACCTCTTGGACAAAGAGACGCAGACATGCTCTTCCAAGCAAAGTAGAGGTGGCCCAGTTGCTTTCAGCCACTGCTTGACATAGCTAATAAAACACTCATAAAAAGTGAAATCCTGTAGAAACTTCAATTCCTGGAATTACCAGGGAAGTCCATGGTCTCACAGTGTGTGTTTTTCAAGTATAACTTCTACAAGAACCCACTGTCCTATGAGGAACAGAAGAGAACAATCTGAGATGGCAAAGAGAAGCAGACCCAAGGAAGAGCACTACACAAGGGGCTTCCTCTTGGCACTAGGCACAGTGTCTGGGATCTCAAGGAACTGAAGATGCAGATGAGTCAGATGGGTCTGGGCTGTAAAGGTCAGTTATGCTCAACACCCCCATTCCTGGCAAGCCCATGGAGGAGCTTCTGGAGGGTCCTGGTGACCTCTTTGGGTTAAACTGGTATAAACAAGAGTAAAATTTGACCTGCATGTTTCTCAGTGTCTCTTCTTGTAATGAGAAAAATCAGGAATTAAAGCCAAGAACAATTAAATATTCTGAGTCAAGTTCTACAACTGTCTGGTTTCCAAATGCAAAAACATTGCCTCCGCTTTGGTTCACAGAAGCAATTCACATACTAGACCTTCAGGGCCACCATTCAAGCTCCCTGATTTTGTTGTTTTTTTTTTTTTCAGCTGGGAACTGCCTTTAAGTTTTATCAGAGCTCAGCTGTCTGCATTATTTATATGCAAACACATCTGTACCAGATCCTCAGTTATCTAATTTATAGCCACTGAGGAATGTAAAGAAAAGCAAGCCACCATGTGCGCTTGGAGTTCATTTTTTGTCCTCTTTTGAAAGCTGTGAAGTCCTCAAATTAAGGGTTTTGTTTTGGTTTTTAATGTTTCAAGGAGGCTGGTAATTTGGGTTTAGTTCTGTTTCATTGCGGGGTCAGATCCCAACCTCAGGGTATGAAAGTTTTTGTTCTGGTACATTCTTACATGATTGCCTACTTGATTGTCTGCTTAAACTAGCTGACACTGGTTGTGTTTTCAGTGACAGTGGGTTGGTTTTGAGGCTAAAGCAAGTGGATGCGAGAGGGCTTTGTGGTATGATAACTCATATAAAAATCTCTAGTGGTTTTAGATTAAATAAAACAGTGTTGTTTGTAATAACATGGAGAAAGATCTGTGGACAACGTTTGTCGGAAATGAGCCTGTGAGCAATACGAGGCTCCTGTGTTTGGCATGCTCCTTATATTTGCTTGCTTCTAATCAATGGTGTGTTAATGACTTGCTTTGTGCCAGTTGAACCTGATAAAGTCATTAAAGAAAGCTGCGAGGTGATAAAGCCATACGTCTGGAATAGTTCAGTTGGGTATCACAGAAGAAGGAGAGGTTCTTGTTTTGCTTTGGATGGAGTTAACAACTGCTGGTGTGGTTAAAAGGGCAGTGAGGTGAATCTGGGACCCTGGTGATCACCTAAATGCTTCAGGGACCTAGAGAAAACCTGATTTCTGCTACCAAGTGGCCAAGAACCCAAAAGAGGGATTTATGCATCAAAAAGGTTGCCTCATCCCACTGCTGATGTGCTGAAGTTTTGTCTCCACCTTGGGCAGCACAGACCAAGGTTTTCAGTTGAGCTGTGGGGTCTGTGGCCTGAGAACTTTGCTTGGGAGCCTGCAGTGATATCCAACAATGCCTGTGCCCCTGGGAACACACACCTTTGGTGAATATCATCTTCCGCTTTCCAGATGACAAGTCTGGTTTAGGCAGCCTCAGGCTCATGCCCAGCTTCAGACCAGCTCATAAACTCCTGTCTGCCTGAGGAGAGATCTACAATCAGCGAGAAATGAAGGAGCAGCACTGTGTTGTCTCTGACACCCCAGCACAGCCAGCAGAAGACCCAAACTGAGCGCCTTCTTGGTGGGTAAGAAAGCCCACAGTACATTCCAAAGATTAATGTGAGCTGACAATGTGTGCTTGCAGCCCAGAAATCCACCCGTGTCCTGGGCTGCACCCCAGCAGCGTGAGCAGCAGGTGGAGGGAGGGGATTCTGCCCCTCTGCTCCGCTCTGGTGAGACCCCCCTGCAGTGCTGGTCCAGCTCTGGGTCCTCAGCACAGGACACACATGGACCTGCTGGAGAGGGGCCAGAGGAGCCACAGAAATGATGCGAGGCTGGAACAGCTCTTCTGGGAGGACAGGCTGAGAGAGTTGGGGTGTTCAGCTGGAGAACAGAAGCTCTGGAATGACCTTAGTGCAGCCTTTTTGGACCTAAAGGGGACTGACATAAAAGCTGGAGAAGGACTTTTTACAACAATGTGTATTGACAAGACAAGGGGTAATGACTTTAGTCTGAAAGAGTGGACATTTGTTATTAGATACAAGGAAGAAGTTCTTCCCCATCAGGGTGGTGAGAGCCTGGCCCAGGCTGTCCAGAGAAGCTGTGGATGCCCCATCCCTGGGAGTGTTCAAGGCTGGGCTGGACGGAGCTTTGAGAAACCTGGTCTAGTGGAAGGTGTCCCTGCCCATGGCAGGGGGGTTAGAACTAGATGATCTTTAAGGTCACTTCCAACCCAAATCATCATACGATTCTATTCAGAACTAAGTAAGCTTAATGGAAGCAAGCATTCCATATTCTGCTACTTCTGTTCTCGTTCTGTACTCATTTATTTAGTGAACACCAGTTCTTGGGGAGGGATGTTCTTGACCACATGCAGTTTGATAGTCTTATCAAAACCTTGGTGTCACTAGAAATCACAATCAGTTATTTACAGATGCCTTTTTCCCAGTGCTTGTGTCAAAGAATGAAGGGGAAAATTTATAACATAACCTACATTTGTACAGACAAAGCCAAAACTGAAAGCCACGCTTCAAAGACCAGGAAGATCATGGAAAGCAGCAAGGCTGGAAGGCACTTCAGTGTCTGCTGCTCAGATTAACATAATCGTATGATGGCATCTCAGAATGCATAAGTGAGGGAACTGTGAGCTTTTTTTTGTTTCCATTCAGCAATGACTGTCTCCAGAAGGAGGTACTCATTTTCTATGTCTGTTTAAAAAAAAAAAACAACACCCAAAACAAAAAACAAACAAACAAAAAAAAAACACAAAAAAACCCCACAAAAAAAAACCCCAAAACCATGACAACAGCAAAACAGAGAAGCCCCAAACAAACAATCAAACAAAAAAACCCCACAAACAAAAAGAAACAAACAAATAAAACCAAAACCAAACAACCAAGCTTCGAAATATTCAGACAAGAGAACCAAAAATAATTAGGATATTGAAAAGATTTGCTTAGTAGCACAAGTCGCAAGGTGCTCAGATTGTGAAGCTGTCAAAGCCAGAGGAAAAAAGGTGTCTTGATCAGATTCTTACAGTACTTATTTTGGAAGCTGATCTAGGAGAATTTTCAGTCTTAGAAACAAAAGTAGAGTAACACCTAAAGACTGGAGGTTGGACCTAGAGAAACTGAGATTTAAAATGTGGCATGTAATATGTCATTGGAACATCTTAGAAAGGGGAATGTGGTTGAATTTCCATTGCTAGCAATTCTCCAAATCACCACAGTGCATTTTTCTCCATTTCAAGCATGAACTGAGTGCCAGAAGCCTGATGGCTTCTTACGCAATAAGTCAGACAAGACAATCACCATGGTCTCCTCTGATCTTACAGCCGATGACTAATGTATCATGTGTTTGTTCTCTCATTCTCTCTGGGGGAGAAGGAGATGCAGTGGGCTGTTTTGTTTTGGAAGCATCATTGTTTCTTTTTTATTTTTTATTTTTTTTTTTTAATATACTCTACTTATTTTAGAGGAGGGAGGTCAGAAGTGTGTGTTGTAGTTGGAATAGAGAGTTGCAATGTTTGTGGGGGTTCTTTGTTCCTGTGGGAGCTCATCCCACCCTGACCCTGAGAAAACCCTGTATTTTGTCTGTCTTCTAGTAGAACGTGTTGCAATGCCAGAGGACTGAGATGCTCCTGGAGTTGTGGATGATCTGTTGCCAATGCTGCTGAACCCTTAAGGAGTGGGGTTGTGACATGGAGCTGTAGGAAACTACTGTGTGCAGGAGAGGCATTGAATACATCCATGTCTGATGCATCTTGCTGTGGTGCATTGGGTCCCCTGGAAAGATAACCCATTGCTGATTAAGAAGGCCTGTGTTGCTTTCCTCCTCATCCACAGCCTTTCTTTCACAGAAAACGAGTGATGTCCAGCCCAGCGTTGCTTGCTGAGAGGATAGCGTTGGCCCTCTGCACCATGTCAAAGGTTCAAAGTTGAGCACCAGGCCTTCTGAGTCAGTTTTAAAACATTAAGATAGCTCATAATATAACTTGTAATCAGCCAAAGATAACTATCTCACTCTCATATATCTGAGCTGTGACTAATCAAAATTATTTTTAAGGGAAAAAAAAATTATCTGGGACAAGAGCTTTTATTCTGATTAAAAATGTCATTGCTCTACAGTGTTTAATGAGGCATGCAATATCAGGCTTTCTGTTAGTTAATTCTGCAAGAAGAAACTATACTACTAATATAATATTTATATAATTTATACTATATTTAATTCAGGAAACACTGAAAAAAGGTGTGGGGAGTAAGTTTTGTAAATATACAGTGAATCTTTACTACAGTATTGGACAAAACATTATCATCACTCCATATGACAGCCCAACAAACCATTGAACTAAGGAGAGAATTGTTATTTTACATGTAAAGAGGGACTGTAGACCACAGTTGGAGTCAGGTTCTTCAGTCCTCTGAAGCAACAGGGATTTGGGTTTCTAAGAGCCATTTTAGGTCTGACCACAACAGGTCCAAAATCAAAAGTCCCTGTTTATTCATCCCAGCCTGAAAACAGTACCTACTTTGGTTAATAAGACCTCAGATTTCTGTTAGGGAGGTTTTGTAATTTATCCAAACCAGGGCACGAGAAAAAGCCTGAATTTGAAGTTTGGATTCTTAGTTTAGATTTGAGCTTCCTATTTTGGTGGCTAAGAGTAGAAATAGATAGGTAGTGAGTATCACTGGCAGCATTTGCCATTCAAGGCGTAGGGTAAAATCTACCAACCACTTGCTGAACAAACCAACTCTCAAGGCTTTGATGAACAGGGAGAAGTTACTCACTGGGGTGCGTACTGGTTCACTATTTCTATAGCAAACCCATCCGGGAACTATTCACATATACGATAAGACTTTCTCTGAAAATCTCAACACCTGTGTTGGTAAGGAATACAGAGGCTGAGAACATAGACAGGGTGAAATGAATTGTTCAGTAAGAGAAGCAGCAATCAGGATCAGAACCAAGATCTTTTGAGCTTTATCATTGTGAAACTGCTCAAGAAACAGGAAATCCTGTTCCCTTCAATTCAACGGCAAAGTGCCAGCCTCTTCCTGGTGGTTACACACTTTGATGAACTCATCCTTGACAGGTATTTTTACCCTCCTCAGCAGAACCCTTCAGCTCTTGAACCCAGGGTTTTTCTAAGAATGATCAATGGGAAAGTGCAGGTTCCCACTTATATTTGGTGATTTGTTAAGATGTTGTTTTGGGGCTGAAGGCTGTGGGGTCTCCAATATGTCCTAATTCTGCTGCAGCCAGCTGCAGTTGGGGTGCTGAACTGTTTTGTGGGGTTTTAAGGGTGCTTGGCCATTCATGATTTTGCAGCTTCAAGGAATGAGGTCAGATCAAAGAACTGATCCCTGCAAGTCTGAGTGGAAATCTAAACCAAAAGACCAGATCCAGGCTTAGAACATCACATCCTCTGGTGAAGTTCAGACCAGGGTAAGTCCTTCCCAAGACCCATTATGAGGGCTTTGGGGCAATATTTCTTTTTAAATCCTGTGTTCTTTGCAGTGTTCTTTTGCAGACATGTAATGCGTGTTCCTTGATGGTGCTGAGAACTTGTGTTTCATTTCCTTTTTCCGAGCGTGCTCCCATGTTCCTGACGAATGAACTATTGTAATTCCCATGACTCAGGTTTATTCAGCACGCTGTCAGACCTGGCGTGCTGTCAGACTTGTTTATTGGTTTTACGTACTTCCAGTCCTTTTATAGGAAATCGCAGAAAGCCGCTATTCCACTACGTACACCTCTCCTATCAACAAACCGCTGAATAACACAGTCCTTCCTCTGTCTTATAAAAATCCACACGGCTTACTCTCATTTCTGAAGATAACTGGCTTTACCCACACAGATTAAGCAGACCCAGACGAGCTGACACATTTTTGTAACGTGTCCTGCAGCCAGAGTTGATAGTTTGCATGCCATTTATCAATTTTAAGACTGTAAAGAGTCAACGAATGTGATTTATAAAGAAAAAGTTGTTAAAATGTCTCTTTCAGATTTTGCTGCTGGTAAAGAATCACTGCGTTTGGGGTAAATGCTTTTGAGCAATGTCAGTAATCACTTTGGGTGTGCAAATCCTTTGACTGTTGCTTCTCTTCAATAGAGACAGTGTTGAGATAAATATTTAATTTTCAAGGGGGTTATGGGACCTTTTCCAAACTTACAGCAATATTTGTGCAGGTCCCCAAGGTAAAATGGAAACACGCTCCTCATCCCCTGCATGACCACTTCTGTCACTTGCAGGAATGACCTTTGACAAGCAGGTTTGAAGAATCATAGAATCATAGAACAGTTTGGGTTGGAAGGGACCTTCCAAGCTCATCCATTGTCACCCCTGCCATGAACAGGGACATCTTCACCAGCTCAGGTTGCTCAGAGCCCCATCCAGCCTGGCCTGGGATGTCTCCAGGGATGGTTCATCCACCACCTCTCTGGCCAACCTGGGCCAGGCTCTCACCACCCTCAGAGGCAACAATTTCTTCATCATGTCTGGCCTGAATCTCTTCTCTTTTAGTTTAAAACCATCATCACTTGTCCTATCACAACAGGCCCTGCTCGAAAGTCTGTCCCCATCTTTCTTATTGGCCCCTTTTAAGTCCAGAAAGGCCACACTAAAGTCTCCCCAGAGCTTCTCTTCTCCAGCTGGACACCCCAATTCTCTCAGCCTGTTCCCAGCAAAGTTGTTCCAGCCTTGCATCATTTCTGAGGCTCCTTTGGCCCCTCTCCAGCAGGTCCATGTGTGTCCTATGCTGAGGACCCAGAGCTGGATGCGGTGCCCCAGGTGGGGTCTCAGAAGAAGGGTGCCTTAGGGGTTTGGTAGCACATCTCTGCTGTTCTTTACAAAAATGCTGCTCTCTGCTGTGCATGTTCCAGCTCTCAGTCTGCTCCAGCTGTGCAGCAAAGTGCTCATGCTTAAACCTCTCCTCCATCACTCATGTCAAGGCAGAGTTGTACTCTTGCACATGAAGAACTTCCACAAGCCAAGTACCAGAGATCAGCTGACAAGCTGAAATTTCTTAGCCACCTACTTGATTATATATAACTGTTTGCATAAGGGCTTTCCTTTACTTTTCAACCTCCTGTGCTGATAGTATTTATACACATATTTAACTTTATGTACACAAGTGTCTGATGTCAATTAGCCCACTCTGATAAATGAAGTGTAGCATGTATATAAATGTTTGCAAGAAGGAAGCTTTGATCCTGTTTACATCTTTCATATCTCCAAAGGAAAAAATCTATGGTCTGTAAATCCAGCCCCTATGAACAAAATAACCTTGTCACATCATTTTGTTATTGACCATATTATTACATATTATGACCTACATTACTGCTGCTGTGGAACATGAGCACTGCTGGAAGACAGTGCCTGAGGGCTTGAGCCAGCTAGTCCTAAATAAAGTTGCAGCTACAACCTTTAAGTCTGGATCAAAACTATACAGAATGAGGGAGAATTGTCCAGAGTTCAGACACTGGAGGAAACTTTTGCCACATTCAGATCAAGCCCCTGGCTCTTATTGGTGCTGGAATTTAACCACTGGCATTTGGCTTTGAGTTTGTTAGGAAAAAAATATACATCAAGTTGCCAGCTTCTAGTATAAAGTTAACATTTCATGAGACTTAGAAATGAGGTTGAATAAGGGCTATATTTCTGTTGAACTACACTGACATGTAGGGTGCAGTCGTGAGAAACAGCTGAGATTTGTAGCCCAAGAGGTACCGTCCACCTGATGTTGTGAGAATGGTCACCCATTTTCTGAAGGGACTGATATATCCTGTCCCTGCTCCTGCTAGAGAGACCCATTGAGCACAACACTGAGAAGGACAGAAAGAGAAGAGGATCTCTGTATTGATCCCTGATTTGGCATTTTGATGAATGCATAGTCGGGGGTTTAACTCGTTTTTCCATGCACACAGGAAGAAATCTTTACCTTCTCCAAAGACTAATTCTATGAATTGCCTTGACTATTAATGTGCTACAGTCATTTATCCATTCAGCTTCATTGTGACAACATGGCAGAAGGTGAACTTCAGTTAATTTTTTAATTCCTGCTACCTTGAAATGCAAATAATTTGCTTTCATCCCTCTAGTTGATTAATTCTGCTCATTCAAAGCCAGACCGTAACTATTCCCAGTTATAAATTTCATTTTGATGGAAGACGTACATGAAATTTGGCTTCTGAGGCATTTTGAAGGAGCCCACTGTGATTTACAGTCATATAAGATTCTGGAGAATGTGCAATTTTCAGTTTTATATTATTATCCTGTCCTCAAACCTTTTGCCTACTCAATGTTCATAGTCTTCTTGCTGAAACATCTGGTCTTTGGACAACAGAAAGTGTACTGAATTATAAACTGTGAGGACGCTCTTCAACCTCGCACATTATCACTCAATAGCAGATATCAGAGATACTTGACTTCTAATAAACATCATATGCATTGCAATAGCTTTGGAGATATTTTGACTTCTCTAGTAAGTAGGAGATACCCAGCTGCACTATCAAAACTGCAAATATTTGAGACTAAATTGCACAAGATGTGTTTTCTATTTGAACCATGTCGGTGGGATTTGCCAGATTAAAGATAAATGTATGTAATGTAGGTGCTTGTGTCTGAGCTCCCTTTTTTTGCCAGCAAAGAGAAAGAGAAACTGTTAGACACTGATTGCAGAAAAGTCTGAGCCAGCAACTGATTTTGATTCCACACAATCTGATACAGGTCGGGAAGGTCCTGAATAGGTCACCTGCATCCCCACTCAGTCTCCTAGGATGGATCAAGCATTTTTGGACCATCCTCAGCAAGTGTTTGTCTGAGCTATTTCTAATAAAAGGGAAAGACTGGGTACCCTGTTGACGTCAGTAGAAAAGACACATACAGATGTCTTAATCCTACACTAATTGATGAAGCGCTAATGGTTGGATCTGACACTTTATTTCAGCTTCTGAAAAGTAATATACCTGCTTTAAGTTACTCTTCTACTATTGGCTGTGGAGAGAAAAGAAAAAAAAGTCTCTAAAGAACATGCTTCCTTCCTCAAAATGTGCAAAATAACTTTTTGGTGATGTGACTCCTTTGAAGGTGCCTCTGTCTATTGACTATAGACAAACACTTCAAATTACCTGCCCAGCTTTCAGTGAGATGGGATGAATCTGACCATCATCAGGCCAGGACTCAGAACCCAGATCTGAAGAAAGATTTTCATGAGATGAACATTGAAAGTGTCCAGATTCCAGACCAAACTGGTGACAGGTTGAAAAAAAAAACACAAGAGAAAGTAGCATCCAGCAAAATAAAGACTCAATAGGCCTTTAAAACATGTTTCTGAAAAATACAAGTCCCTAGATCTTAGGTGGAAGAGATTAGCCATACATAACAAAAATATCTGCCAGGGATGATCTGGCCTCCTTAAATGCTTCATTTGATTCAAAAGTGACATGAAAATTATTGCAAAGCTGAAACTATATGGGAAGAGCCAAATGACCAGAAGACCATCAGTCTTCTCTCCCACCTGCTGTTATTATAATTCCATCAGGGCCTGATGGATAAAGTACATTTTAAAAATTCAGCACTTCACTCTCATGGCAAAAATGAGAGTGTTTCAGTCATTTGCAGTTGACACCAGGGTATTTTCTTGAAGCTCAAGATTGTAAGTGCTGCTACTGTCACATCACAATCTTTAATGGGCTCTTAAAGGGTCTACTTGGGTAGGCTGAATTCTCTACATTCGAAAAGCATTTTTGAATTCCTGTAAAAAAAAGTGAAATTGGGAAAAAACTCCCAGCACACAAAAAAATTCTACATACATTAAATAGTGACAGACACTTCCTAGAAATTGTTGTACTTCTTTTCTCCATAAATGGCCCATTCTTGTTCTTTCAGAGCTCCGAGGTCAAACCACAAGTCTTTTTTTTACAGTATTTTTCAATAATAGAGGTGCACATACAGTCCAAAACCTCAAAGTTATGTTATTAAGTTTGAAAAGTGCATAAGAAAGTATGAAAGTAAATATTGTGGAATGGAATAAAGGGACAACCATTACGTAAATAAAGGAATTACTTAACTGTCTAAGACATGATTTCAGATGACTGTTAATTAATCATTACATTATCATGCAACTTCTATATATCATTGTCTCCCTTTGTAATCTGCATATTTTTCTAATACAAGAATCCTTTGATGACAGTCCATTTTATTATTCTTGGCGATGTTTCTAATTACCAGTGTCAGTGCATGATTACTTTGCTGTTATTGCACTCATTAATGATCTATGAAGCTTTTTTTCTTTTTGATGTTTTTTCCCAGCTCAGCGCATCACGAAACAGGCACCAACTTACTGTATATTTTATGTAGCATAATTTTGAGAACAAAGCTAATTTTCCCAATAACATTTTTCTGATACTTTCCCATTTTCTGCTGAAGCCCAAACATGTTTGTAATCTCTCTTGGTGTCAGAATGCCGTCTGCATGTTCTGGAAACTCTGAGACCTAAACTGCACATTTTCCAACAGCAATGAAGCAATGATTTATGCAGGATCTCTTAGAGCTTTTGATGTGCTCAGCCAGTTGTACTTTAGCTTTATCTGAACTTACGCGGGTACCAGTTCTCCTTCCAGTCTCAAGTAAAGCTATAGAAATAAGTAAAATATTTCAGGTGTACAATAGAACATACTCAGAACATCCCAGAACTAAAATGTAACAAATCTGAAGTCATTTAGCAAAATATTGAAGTGCATCTGCTAGGAATCAACACTAGAATTCACATTTCTAAACAGAGACAATAGACCAAATAGAGTAAAGAGATTATAAAGAACAATGAGTAGGTTTTTTACATGGTTTATATGAAAACGTATGCCAAAATACAATGTTTTGGTTAACTTCTTTAAGAAATAAGTACAACGAAGTTTGGAAGCTCAGACCCACTCTCTTTGAATTATGGATCAAAGTCGTTTGTGCCGCAGAGGCATCAGTCAGCTCTGCACAGTTTCTGCTTCTTGAAGGCATCTGCTTTGCATTTCACAGGACTACTGCAGAATTGCTTTCAGCTATAAATTTACAGTGACATTTTTTTTTTTTAATTAAAAAATGAAAGACAGAAGTGGCAGCTTACTAGCAAGCAAACCGTTCATGGGCCTGGTGAAGGCTGCTTCTGCTACTCTGAATGGTGACTGCCTCTGTCTAGAACAAAGCTGGTGGAGCTATGGTTGGTGAAGATTAAACCCATCACACGTATTGCTGATTCAGTTACCAAACAAGAAACTGAACCGGTAGGCTGGATCAACTTGAAATAAAATTTTCAAGTCATTTGCTGCTGGGGTGGTTGAATATAATGGCTGGGTTGAGCTATACAATATGATGTATTTGGACCAAAAATCAGCAGAAGCTAAGGTTAGGTTTATGTGCTGTTTTTGAAATGGAAGATTAAGAACAGCTCAATTTCAACCCCAGGGAAAAATAATGTCCCTGGATTAGAGATTAAGGACTCAAATCCATTCAAGTCTCTTCTAACGAAGGGACCCCCACCCCAAAGTTTTGAGAGTGCCTTTAGTCATAAGTGCCATTCACTGTGCTGAGCTGGATGGAGGACCTCTTCTCAGTCAGGTAACCATGGTTGAGGTTCATAGGTTTGCTGGTTCTGGAATGAGACCTCACCATTAAATTTTGCTTTAATTTTTTAAAAATATTATTTGGGAAGGGGAAGGCTGTTTCTCCTTCACATGGCTCTCATTCAGGAGTCTCATTCTCCTTTCTTAAGTGTGTGGTAGCACAGCCCTCCTGGTCGCGCTTGAGAGGTGAGAGATGGGCATTAAGATGGTTCCTTCCCATGCCTGCTCTTGGTGTGGGATCTGGACCCCTGGACCACCTGTTCCATGGCGGCACCTCCATCAGTGGCATCAGAGGAGCTGTCAGACACATCACCTTCAGTCGTCAGCAGCTTCACACAGGATTTCTATGGTTATTCATGCAAATGTTCGTGTTGAAATTTTGCAGGACATTCAACAACTCACATGCAGCAATAATTTCAGGTCAGCCTGATGTGTTCTTTTTTTTTTAGAAAAAAAGGAACGAGATCTCCTAAGGCTTCTTGGAGCCACATGTCTGTGCATGAGGCCTCTCAAGTCATCAAGGGTGTGTGATCAAAGCCCCACGCTGCTTCATCTTGTCCCAGCTGAGCAGAATAACGCACAGTGACACTTCATTTTGCTGAATGAGATAAGAAGGAATCACATATGTGTTTCTGGGATCATGTTGGCGCATTGGGTTGTGTTAAATCATCAGGCCTAATGGCTGTTTTTTACTTCTCCTCATTACCACCATAACGTCTCATAAACTATTGATATTCACCCATAATACAAGATGCTCAGCAAAGGCCATAAGCACCTCAAATGTATATGACGTCTTGTTCAAAAACTTTCTATACAATAGCCACAGTTGTCCTACTGAGAGTTACTTTTTGCAGTTGAAGTTCAGGCTGATATTCTTCTGAAACGGGATTTTTCTCACAGTTATCTATCATCTGTGTTCCCTGAACCTCATAGCAGCTTTTCAGATATTTTCATGCCATAGCAGTGGCTTAAGACATCTTAAGTAAATACTGTGTAGGTACAAGCACTACTTGTTTTTTTCTTCTGCACAGTGTCCTATTGTCTAGTTTTAATTGATAGTTCTCCTTGTGCTCCTTTAGTTTCCTTAACGGGTTCTCAAATTTCCCGTCTGACTTGGCAGAGGTGCCCTGGTTGGAGTCTTGCCACCCTCTGTTTGGATACCCAACCAAAACCCCAAGTGGCCCTTTTTTGGTTATTCAGTCAATTAACCTTATTGTGAAGAGCAACCCCTCCAACATGCACAACCTTTCATACTTGGGATGTCGGCTAGCTGTTACTTATGTATTGGTTAGTCTTTAGGGTATTTATTTCTCTGATGTTAATTCTAGATCGTTGTTTATTTCTACTGGGATGGCTAAAGCTGCCAGTTTTCAGAAAATGGAGCTCTGCAAACAGTACAAGCAATGCAAACAATACAGGGATAAGAGCAAGTGACTGTGAGTCACAGCTTCTACATTCAATGTCCACCTACACTTCTACACTCAATTAACTCCTCCAAGGCTCAGTTTCAGTACAGGAGTCCAGTAATTGGATAAGAGTGCAGTGTTTTGGGCAACCTTAGATGAAAGTAGCTTAGATATTCAAACACTGATAATTAATTTAAACACTGTAAATCAATGAATACTAATGATTAATTGGCTGTGATTTCCATTTTTACCTGGTGATGACAGCGACTTGTTCTCTTCCAGACCTCTGCCCTCCCAGTGATACAATGCATGTGATTCAAGCCAGGATTTATGGGAAAATTAAACAACAGGGATCCCAGTAGCTCTGCAACAAGAAAAAGCCACCTGAATGGGGGTTGAGGACACAGCCAAAGGAAAGTTGTTTGTTTTACTTTGCAATCACCATTGATAATTGAAGAGAAAAAACAAAACAAAACAGTGATATCAGTAAAAAAAATAAAAATCACTCTTCTGCACCCTACACCCATGTGCACCACAGGCTGGTCAGATGGTCCCTGTGTTACCTGGAACTTTGCAAGTGGAGGTTGAGACCTGAAAGTACCTTCAGGAAAAGTGTGTTTGCCACCTTGTGTGACCTCTGCCCACACCCTGACTGATTTCTCAAGCCCCTTTGGCTATTTTCCAGCCCTCCCCAAGAGCGACAATCCTCCTACTGTGAGAAAAATGTAATATTTGGCTTGTAAAATCAACTATCACTTCTGCAGCTGATAATCAGAGAACTGCTTATCTGTTCAACAGCCCCAGTCAGGAGTGGGCAGCCAAAGAGTCTACGTGAGTAACAGTGCTGATTCAGCCAAAAAAACCCTCCCCAGGCTGCTGTACAGCATATCTGCACTTCTCCCAGCCCACCTACCCTCTCCAGGACAAGGTGGGCAAAGGGCCATGGTCTGCTCCCAGGGAGCACTTGAATCTCAGCCCTGTCACAGAACTGATCATGGTGTGGGCTGGTTCTAAGGGACTTTGAAGGTCATCTACCCTGTTTTCCCAAAAATAAGACCTACCCTGAAAATAAGCCCTAGCATGATTTTTCAAGACTTTGAGGATGCTCAAAATATAAACCCTTTCCAAAAAAAAGCCCTAATTATAGTTCATTAAAAAGTCAGTTTAAATAGTGTCCAGACAGTTATACATGTAAAAAAGTAAGCATCTTTTGGAGCAAAAATTGTATAAGACCCTGTCTTATTTTTGGGGACATAGGGTAGTTCCAACCACCCTGCCATGGGCAGGGACACCATCCACCTCTTTGCTTTGCTAGAATGTAACCATTATATTGAGGAGGCAATGAAAAGCCTGGTGAGATCCAGGTGACTCTTCCTCACTGGGAAGGAATGGAAGCATAGGAGGTTCCTTCTGAACACAAGTAGAAACTTCTTTCCTTTGAGGTGCCAGAGCTCTGGACAAGGCTGCCCAGAGATGCTGTGGAGTCTCCTTCTCTGCAGACATTCAAACCCACCTGGACACATTCCTGTGTGATCTGTTCTGGTGACCCTATGTTAGTAGGTGGGTTGGACTGGATGGTCTCCAGAGGTCCCTTACATCCCCAAACAGTCTGTGATTCTGTGATCTGAGAATGATTCTCTGACTGCACCCAATGCAGTCCTTAGGAGGGACACACACTGGCTTACAATTGATTACAAAACTGGTTCTATCATTACTTGCTTTTTCATCCACAAGCATCAAACCTAATTCTTCTCCAGAGTATTTCTATCCTGCAAGTACCAGAGCTTTCTCCAAGACTCTAAAGAGAAATGGGATTGCTTGTGTTGACTAATCATGCATGATACATAGCAAAGACTCATCCCTCACAACCCAGCTGCCCATTGGACCAACTATCCTGTGTTTGTGATATTGGCAATGATCCTTGGACTGTTCCCCAAATCACGTGTGGTGACCCATGCTAGCCTTTTCTGGGATAGCTTTCTTCATGGTGGATGAAAGTATCACTAAACATCAGAGCAATCTATCTGCCTACTGAGTCATCATCACTGCCAGCTTAAGTGGACTGAGGGACTGGCTGGTTCCAGTTTTATGAGGCATTTTCCTAATTTAATAGTGAGGAGCACTGTAGAACATCTACATCATCTCCTGACATTTCAGCTGGGCTTGTCAATGTAGAGAGACACTGGTAAGGGCATGAGATGACCATGCTGGGGACCGTGTGCCCATGAAAGCTCTTTGTTGGAAGCTGTGAACTCAGGCAAATAAAGCCATGTAGATTCCAGCCAGACCTGGCTCAAGGCCGACCAGCTCAACGCTTGGGTGGAGCAAATATACATCTGTCTGTACCCGTACCCTTGGGGCAGTCAAAGAGAAAGATGGAGCTGCTGGAGAAGGTTATTCAGTGCCTTTCCCCATAAACATTTTCCCTGGCACAGGACTTGTCTGGACCAATGCTCCTCAGGGGGCTGTTTCCTTAGTGGAGGAATGTACTTATAGTCTGATATAGTGTTGAGTTATAAAGACATGATTTGTGACACGTTACTGCATGAAAGGAAAAAGGTAGCACTGAGTAGCCTAAGTGTGGGGAAAACATGATTTATTCCCTACTGCTGTATCCAAGAGGACCCTGGAGAGGCAGCAAGTCTGCAGCCAAACTCCCTGGGGTTGTTTTCACTGCTCCATCCCTGTCTCCTTCCATTCATTGCAATGAGGAGCTGCTCTTCAATGTTATCTGAGTATTACATATATTAAATGTTATCTGGATGTTACTTGGCAGCCTTCTGAACATGAGCCAACGTGTGCCCAGGTGGCCAAGAGGCCACCAGCATCCTGGCTGGTACCAGCATTGGTGTTGCCAGCAGATCCAGGGCAGTGACCATCCCTGTGCTGAGACCTGGGGAGGCCAAACCTTGAATCCTGGGATCAATTTTGGGCCCTCACACCAAGAAAGGCCTTGAGGTGCTGAAGCGAGTTGAGAGAAGGGCATGGAGATGGGGAAGGGGCTGGAGCACAAGTGTGATGGGAGCGGCTGAGGGACCTGGGGGGTTCAGCTGGAGAACAGGAGCTGAGGGGAGACCTTCTGATCTCTGAACTGCTTGAAAGGAGCTTGGAGCCAGGGGGGGTCGGGCTCTGCTCTCAAGGAACAAGCGCCAGGACCAGAGGAAATGACCTGAGGTTGGATCTTGGGAACAATCTCTTTGCTGAAAGGGCTGTCGGGCATTGGAACAGGCTGCCCAGGGCAGTGCTGGAGTCACCATCCCTGGAAGAGTTTAACAGACGTGTAGATGAGGTTCTCAGGGACATGGTTTAGTGTCAGCCTTGGGTTAATGGTTGGACTTGATGAACTTGAGGGTCTCCCTAACCAAAATGATTCTATGGTTCTATGACTCCATGATTCCATGATTCTGATTCTGTTGCTAAACAACAGAAAGGTGCTGTCTCTCACAACATCCTATGAATTCACCTCCCTTTTGGGAGCCACACATGGGTTTTCCTGACCCAAGGGAGGGAGGAGGGCAGCCATCCAGGCAACAGAACAATACAGGGAAGACCCATTCAGCTCAGCTTTGACCGAGGAGCAGATTAGTCTGGTTGATAAACTGGAAGCCTCAAGTTTAGCTCTTACTCCAGGGGATTTGGCGAGACAGGGAATGGCGATTGCAAGGAAGTTCAGCAAAGATAAAGATGCCTTGGGATCAGTGCAGAGCTCCTGCCTTCTGTACATTTTCACCCTTGGCCAATGCAAAACACATTTTGTTGCCAATATGGGGTGTGAGCTTCTGATAGACGTTGTAGGATAACTATGTGGAAGCAGATATTTACTGGATAAAGATGCTCAAAATGGAGTCACCTTGTGTAGGTTCTCTGTGTGCTTGGAGGGGCTTATGCAGGTCCTCTCCGTCTATGGAAGGAGCCGGGTTGTGCTTCATTCCACCTATTTTTGGTTGAGTTTGGTTGGAAGATCTTCAGGCATGTTTTGATACACACCTAACACAAAGCAGTCCCGATTCCTGTAGGACTCTCAGTGTGACTGTAACGCGGACAAGGTCTCACCTGAGGAATGCAAAAGAGAAACTGAAGAAATTGTTCTTCTTTCTCTACTTTGGTCTGAAGAGTGCATTGATTTTTAAGTAAATTTTATGTAGGTTCAGGTGAAAAATCTGGCTTAAAAGGAACTTCCTAAATTTATAAGGTACCACTAGCTGCTTTGAAGTCTTCCACATGTACTATGGATAACACGTTCCACAAGATGATAGATGAAACAAATACTTTCAGCTGTGCTTGGTGATCTAGACCCTTACATGGTGGAAATCAACAGATTCAGGCAACAAACAAATAAAATTCTCCCATGAAAATCTGACCTTCTACCTTTTCAGTTGGACTATTTTTTTTTTAATGCCTATACTATGAACAGTCAAGACTAGACACCATTTCCCGTTGGTCTGCATCCTGTTTTTGAGAACAATAGCTGCATTTTTGACACAGTGCCAGTCCATAATTCATTCTTGCCTGTGTCCTCTAGAGCACACACTTGGCTGATATTATAATATTTTGGTTCATTTAAATGACTGTTCCAATTAGAGTAGATTTTTTTTTTTTCTAATCAATAACATTATTACTAAATTTTTAAATGTTTTAGAGTAATAAACAAAGAGGCTTCATGTCTTGATGAAATATGGGTGCATAAATTCCTGTGACCTAATCTCCAGTCCACTCAATTTAATACTGTTCAGAAGTTCAGCTTAGTATCAAACTACATTGAGTTTGTGTCCTGTTTGGGACAGACAATTTGAAACAGATGAGATGAATCCAGTGAAGAACAGAAGGAGAGGAAGGCGGTGGTCAGGATGGAGTAAACAGAACAGCTGGGGAAGGAAAAACAATACCTTAAAAAAAGGAATACTCTATACAAAGCCCCACTTTTTTATGGTGTCACCAGCTTTCACCCAGGTTGTCCTCTGGACACAGTCCAAAAAGTTTCTGGATGCATCAAACCTGCTGAGCACCACTTAATGTCATCTCCAGTCCCATTTGTGTCATCAGCACCATTTGCAGAGCAAAAAATGGGTGCCGACAGCAGCAGTACCTTTGGTAGTGTGATTGAAGCCATCCAACCTAAGGGTTGCTCCCAAGATGGAACTTGGATATGCTGGTTGAGTTGTCCTGGGAGATACAAGCACATTTTTCAGTTGTGGAACAAGAAGGATTCAGGCACTCAGGCTGATATGAAAGGCCTCCAGGATAATTAGAGTTGTTACAGAAGTCCTGAATAATTCATATCCCCACATCTGTAAGTCCAAACTGATGAGAAAGCATCCCCATGCATAAAGCCTCTTCCAGGAGGAGGTCTCTGCTGGGTCCCCTGGGTTCAGGATTGATCCCAACATACATTTAAATCTACACCACCACCAAGGCTGTAAAAATCCACCGTACATTTGTCTTACATTTTCTATGCGTTTCTTCCTTCTTCCCTGCTGATTCAGAATGTTTAAAACATCCCTCTCTGTACGCTTTAATTCTCCCCCCTTCCACTGCAAACCAATTCTCATAACCTTTCTGCAAAGGTCCGATTTTTCACACCTTTCCCAGTTGTTGCCGTATCCCCTCTGAACTCTCTCACAGTGCCTGGTTGGAAAACTTTGCCAGGTTTTGTAACCTCATTCTTGAGAGAAAGTATCAATGATCTTGAGGAGAGCATTTGGGAGCCCTGCAAAGCAAGACAGCAGAAGGGGGATTGGAGCAGCTGCCGTGGAGCTGGGTCTCGTGACCTGGTAAGTTATCCCTAGTCAGGATGTAAATGATACTGGACATGGTCTCAGCCTGTCCCATTTGTCAAGTAAAACATGAAGGTGGTTTAAACTACTTCACAAGCAAGGAGAGGTGTAGACAGTTGTGAGGGCTTGGCTGGTGAACAGATTATAACTTGACCTCATTCATTTACAGCTGAGATGTCTTCAAAATCTGCACTGACTTCACCAGAAAAATGATTGCCATACCTTCCCCATGCGGGTAGTATGTTCTATCTCTATTTCAAACTTGTGGGGGTATCTGAACAGCACAGTGGAAAAGGAAGGGAGTTTTCAATGTTTGTATGCAAAACTTAGCTATGTCTTGGCTATGTCTTTTAGGCCTTTATTAATTGAATAAAGCTTTTAAAAATTATTATTATTGGAGGAAAGTTAGGGAGATCTACTCATTTTATTTGACCCAAATAAAGCAAGATCTCTCTTTGAGATAAGACTTTATTCCCATAACAACTCTTGCACAAGACCAAAATCCCAACAGGCGAGTTGTGAAATAAGAAGTGGTAAGAAAAAAAGAAACAACACAAAAAAACCCCAATAAAACAACATTTGGGCCATGAGATGCTGAAAGCATTGCTTCACAGACCACAGTAAGTGGTTTGTTTAACTGTGCAGCACTCAGGTACTCTACTAGGAGACATCTGAGAGTACTTTGTGTGGGTGAGTCCAGAGGTCTATTGAAGAGCAGTACAAAGTGCACAATGCAAACTGAATGAAACTACACGTTCTGTAGTGCACAAATGCATGATGTTATTGTGCTTTTATTGCGTTTACTCGAAAGCTTCCTTGTGAGCAGTCTGAGGAAGCAGGAGGTTGGAAAAGCAATTACACTGTGGGAAAAGAAGAAAACCAGATAACATGACATTGGATGTGTGCAGGCAGAGAATTGTGCAAAAGCTTTCTGTTTGAAAACTGGTCTCAATTTCTGGTTTTAATTACTATGTCAGAGGGCAAACTGACATCAGGCTTCAGAAAACGGATCTAATATATCACCCAGTTAAAGCAAAGGACTTGGACCGCCTGTTTTTCAAACTAATTCTGACTTCTTATCCAACAGTGAGCTTGACAGGATGCCCACAAACTGGTGTTCTGTTGCGTTTGAGATACCCTGGGGTATGCTATCTGATCTCCAGCTGGCACTGGAGAATAGCCAGGTTTTGTCTCTATCCTGTATCACAATTGCAGACTCTGTATTGATGTAACTTCAGCCCCAGCAACATCCCAAATGGCACAAATTTCTTGCTGTACACCAAACTAGCTGTCTATGTTTAGGCAATTGAATCAAGTCTTTAGCTTTTCTTACTCTCTACAACTACCTGAAAGGAGGTTGTAGAGAGGTGGGGGTGGTCTCTTCTCCCAAGTAGCAAGTGATGAGATGAGAGGAAATGGCCTCAGGTTGCACCAGGGGAGGTTTAGATTGGATATTAGAAAAATTTCTTCACTAAAAGGGTTATCAAGCACCAGAACAGGCTGCTCAGGGAAGTGGTAGAATCACCATCCCTGGAGATATTTAAAAGATGTGTAAATGTGGCACTTAGGGTGATGATTTTGTGGTGGACTTGGGAGTGCTAGGAAATGGTTGGACTCTGTGATCTTAAGAGTCTTCTCCAACCGAAATGGTTTTGTGATTCTAAGATACTTAAATGTGTCTAGATGTAGACATCACCATGTGAGCTGGTGGCTGATGCTCCTTTTGCAACTAGTGAAGTTCTAGTCAATACAGTTTATGGAGCCTGAAGAGATGTTCAGCTCACTTGGTCTCCCACATGTTCTGAGTCACAGCCTCCAGCCATGTAGATGTAGATGTAGATACCCTGGGGAATTTAGATCTCTGTCAGGGGACCCAGATTTCATAATCCTTCATGAGAACATCTGCATTTTAACCTCCTCCTGTGAATTAAATGCCTTAATCTGGGCTATAGAGGGAGGCAGCACTGTCTGTCAGTGGTTCACATCCCTAGACCATCCTCTTGAAACAGAGCAACTGGAAGATGCTGTGGCTTTTCTTTCTTTTCTCCTATAGCATAGTGTTTAGAGCACCATGTACAGTATGGCACACAGTGGCTCAGTTATCTCTTCTGCAGGAAGGTTTTCTTTAATCAATATACCAATTAATATGGGAGCATGGTACTTCCCAAGTGTCCCACTCAGGCTCTTCCCCTCTGCCTTTTGAAGTCCCAGTGACCAATTCCTTGTGTTGAGGGCCCAGTTCCCTCCTTCAGTGATTACTGAAGTGCTCCTTAAAGGGCACAAAATTGTACAAATTGAGACAAAATTGAGGATAAATTGATTTGGTTCACATAACACTCCACTTGGACTGCCAAGGAGGACATTTCTTGAAGAGCAGAAAATACCCATATAGGTAGAAAAGAAAATTGAACTGGAGTCTAGACATGGAATTATCATGGCCACTCTATTTCTGGCTACACTTTGAACAGAGTTTTGTCTCACAGCAATGCTTCAGCAATAGCTGCCTGCTCAGGAGACTTGGCAGTGGGATGGTCAACATGAGAGTCCTGTTGGTGCTGATACAGGAATGAAGGGTTTTGTGCTGTCTGCAACACTTTTGAATATGCAAAGGAGCAGATTGTTAAATGCATGGGGAATTGCAACACCAAACATAGTCCTCTACAGACTTTAGGCACCAGATGGAAGAATCAGCAGCTGAACAAAGACTGTAAAGATTTAGATTTTGGGCTTAAATACCTAGAGTGGTGATTAAAGAACCCAAATTATTTTCTGGCCCTTCACCTCACTGGGTATCACTCTTCCCAAACAGGAAAGGAACTCAATTTAGGGCTGGTGGGTCCATTTCATCAATGCAGTAACTTGCCTGATGTCTGTGGTAAAACACGAGGGACACATTAGAGGAAACATACAGCCTTGAATCATATACGTAAGGCAATAAACATACGCTAGGGTCTGTTACAAACAGCTTTTTCCAAGAGTAAGCAACAATTAATGAAGCTGGGGTTTTGAAACTTTTCAATCTGTAACTCTTGCCAGAATTTTTTGTTACAATATTTTAAAGTGAAAGGCAGTGGAGTCATAAAACTTGTAAATATTACCCCCCCCCCCCCCCAAAATACTATATAAGTACTCATAATGGAAGGAAGGTTTAAAAAAAAAATAAATTTGAAATTAGATCTTACCTCATAGGTCTCTTGTGGAATTTCAAAAGGTCACTGTCATTATTCTATTTTCTATTCTTCCTGTGTCCAATTACTATTTGATGTGCTAAAACATGAAAAGATTGATAGAGTTTCAACAGCCTAACATTTCATTTTTATTTTATTTTGGTTTGGTTTAGTGATAATTGGGGGGAATGTTATTTACCATTAGGTGACTGAAACATTTCCTCATCTGAAGTGAACTGGATGTTGCAATGATTTTTATTAATTGTATGAGAATGTGCTTGCTGCACTAAGAATAACTGAATTCAAACTGAAGCTCTGGCCTTACAAAGTGAACATTTCCCAAATTCACTTTTTTTTCAGAATTTTCTTGGAAAATTTTGAAAACATTAATTTAAGTTTTGAGCTGTAAAAATGAAAAGAAAAAAGGGTGAACTCAGACTTCCATGATCTGACTAACTCTACTAACTCTGCCCATATCCGACATCATGAGCCAGTTTTACCATCTCTCCAGACGCTTCTACTGCCAGATCCCTTCCACAGCTTCAGTTCAGGGAGTAGACACCACTAAAGACTCTGTTGCCCACAACTTTTCCTGCTGCTCTGTTTCTCACTTTAGTGCATGACCCATTATTCTTGTTTTGCAAAGATCTGGAGAACAATTTGGGTAGGAATGGGCCTCTGGAGACCTCCAGTCCAGTTCCCTGTTTAATGCAGGGCCAACTTCCATGTCAGAAGTGTTTGCTCAGGGCCTTGCTCTGACAACTTTTGAAAATCTCCAAGGATTTTCCAGAGTTGGACCTCTCTCATTATGAAGATTTTTTTCCTTATATCTGAATTTGTCCATTTGCAGAGGTTGTATCTTGTCATTTAACCAAATACTCCTGGGAGAAGCTGATGCTCTCTTCTTTTTAACAGCCCTTCCAGTATTGATAAAAGATTTTCCACCAAGTCTTTCTCTTCTCCAGGCTGAATGAGCCTAGTTCCTTCCATCTTTTTCTCATATGCTCCAGCCCTGCAACCATCTTGGTGGCCTCTGCTGGACTCGCTTCAGTTTGTCTCTTTCTTGCACTGGGAGGCTCACAGCTGGACACAGTAACCAGATGTGGTGTTAGATGCGCCAAACAGAGGGGAGTAACAGTGTCTCTTGACTTTCTAACTAAGGATTTGCGAGTACAGATCAGTATGCAGCTGGATTTCGTTGTCACTAGGGCATGATGTTGTTCTGTGAACAATTTATTGTCCACCCAGACCCTCAGGTCCTCTTCTGCAAAGCTACTTTCCAGTTGTTTTGTCCCTAGGCCGGAGTGTTGGACAAGCTTGTTCTGTTCAAGGTGCAGATCTTTGCTGAACGTCATGAAGTTTCTGTCAGGCCATTGCTCTGATGTGGAAGGTCCCTCTGAATAGCAGCTTTGCTCCCAACATACCAACCATCGCTCCATTTGGTGTCAACCACAAACACGGTAAAGTTTCTGTCACATCAGCTTGAGTACAGAAATGTAGCTTCAAGCTGTGTGTAGCCTTATTTTCTTTATTTCTGCTCTGTACCACTGTCTCCTCTATTTCTGCTTCTGATTTCATCCTGACCATTCCTTTCCCATTTGTCTACTATATTCTTGGTTCAGCTCTGCTTATTCCTCTTTGTTTTTCCCCACCCCACACTCCCTGCCCAGTTGCCCGCCCCAAAACTTCTTCTCTTTGGTGCCTGAAAATGTGTTTCTCTCCTCTTCTGATCTTATCTCAGGAACCCTGGACTCCCCTCTTCACTTCCATGTTATGGGAAAGTCAGGAACAGTAGAGACTAATCTCTCCTGTTGGCACCTTCCAGGATATTTCTTCATAAGGAATATTTCTTATGAACTGGAAAATGTGTGTCTTTGATGCAATGACTGCTGGAAATGGACAGGAGGAGGAAATCTGTGGAGCTGACTTGGCTCTGCAACGCATCAGAACAGCCACAATCAATAGCTTGGGAGAAAAGTGACTTTCCCAGTGTTGCAGTGTTCCCTTGTATCTGCCAAAATTTTGTTTAGTGTGATGTTGCATCAGCCTCCAAATGTCTTTGCTTGTGAAATAATATTCCACAGTCCAACGGGCCCTCTTCAGTCTTTCTCTCATCTTTTAGTTTCACCCTGTTTCCCTGGTTACTATATACTTTTGTTTGACACTCCTTGTGAGCCGATCTCCTCCTGTTTACATGCATCACGTATTTGCAGGCAGGTAGTGTGTTGCCCACCCAAGGTACCCGTGTCTCCCCCTGCTCTGCTCTGATTGCCTCTTTGCAAAGCTTCTCCCACCCTTCTCTCTTGGATGCTCTTCAACCTCCAGTTACACTTGTTGGTTGCCCACCACAAAGAGATGAATTGTATTAAAACCCCCTTCTCTACTCCATTTCCCTCCTGCTTTTCACTTCTCCTATCATCCCTCATTTCTGCTCCTCTATTATTTGTCTCCTAGGCTCTCATCTCACTTTTCCACCACAAAAGATGGGCTGAAGCTTCATAGGTCTCCTCCAACCTCTTGGGCTGGGGGAGAGGTAGGTAGATACCCGTTACTGCCTGTTCCTCTGGAGTATTTTCAGCTCTCCACTTCTAGGAGACAATCACACCAACACTTTGTTTTCTCCTTTGCCATCACTCATCCTGAGCTCTCTGATGTCTCTCAAGTCCTCTCACCCCCCTTTCCTCGTGTTTCTTGGCAAAATCTATCACCAATCCAGACTAAAATCTGCTCTGGCTGGATAGTTGCAGTATTTGTCAGAAAGCTGCAGATGCAAGACTGACTTTTTGTTCTTTTTTTATAGATAATGTTTCTTTTTTCACTAAAATTAAACCACAGCAGCAGGTGAACGATTGCTCTGTGAGTAAGGAGATATTTAACTTGGTCCTTCTGAGAGCAGAATACAGGGCAAAGGAGGTGTTGGTGGGTAGCTTTGCTGTATTTCAGCTCTTCAGATGCTCAGCAGAGCTCCAACAGAGCAGGCAACTACCATTAGAAAGCAGTAAGTGAAATAATTAAATATACATCTGGAAAATTTCAGTTTTTCCTGGGGCTTGCATAAGACATACTAGAGAGCCTTGGTTTTGAGAGGAGATTGACCCAGTTTTCTGGAAAATCAGGATTGGTGAGATACATGCTGCAAATTCAGGCATCTGAAATAAATCATCCGTTGCTTTTGACAGTCTTGATCAAACTGCTTCACATGGAAAGGCATGAAATAGGAATCCACAGGCACCAGCACCATGGGCTGGTTGTTATTAAAAAAGATCATTTAATACAGGCGGTTCTAATTTAGATTAAGCAAAGCTAATCCTGAAGTGGTGTGTTTCTTATACTAGCCTGCATGCGTCTGTGCCTTTGCACATGTGTACACAAAGAGAATAGGCAATTGTTTATGCAAAATAACAGATATGGCCAGAGGATACCTTGCCATGCAAGGTAAGACATGTTTTTTCTCTCTTGTGGAGATTCAGGTTGCAATTTTGGTTTGTTTCCCCTCCAGGCAAATAAGAAGGTACTGAATGGCATGGATAATAGATAAGAACAGGAAAGCAAATGGTCAGGGCTCTCAAAATATTAGGGGACTTTTACTGGGTTTTATAGTGATCCACCATGGCTAGTTCAGGACCGAGCAGGGTCCCTGCAGAAAGGTCTGTAGCCAGAGGCTCAGATACTCTGCTAAGGTCTTATTTTGTCTTGGCTTTGCAGGAAATATCAACGCCTATGGAAACTGGGGCTTGACTTTCTGTGGTTGGCCAACGTGAGTGACGACTTGCTGAACTTTTAGGGACTCTCTCTTGGAGTGTTCCTAGAGCTTCCAGTACTTACATCTACCTCCTCCCACTGCAGAGGATTGTTTTTTGGAGAGCAAACCACAGCAAACTGTAGTAGGAGATATTTGAAGGGGATCTGTTTTCTTGCACCATGCAAACAGCTGCAGAGGGAAAGCTGCTCGTTGTATGCAACCATTTACAGAAAATGTTTGCATTGGCTGCATACATCCCACATGCTCTACTAAATGTACCAGAATCCCAGAAGGATATTCCCTAGTTTATCAGCATGAACTCTGTTTGCATCAACAGAGGTTGTTGCAGAGAATTTTTGAAAGAGCAGTGAATGAAGGTGCAAATTTAGGTTGCAAAATCAGTCAAAACAGCCTGTATTGTGCCAGCCTATTAGGACAATTGAGCTAACTGGCAGAAAGATGTGTAATGTGCAATTAGTGGCTACGTTTGATGCAGGAATAGGTACTTTGGCATTTGGGATTCTTGCATGCACAGAAGCAAACAAGGAAGACAAGATTTGGGGCTGTCATCTGCATTCCTCTGTTTTGAGGAATAATATCATAGAGAGCTCCCATTTCTCTGTTTTCCCTCTCTTTGCTCTTTTATTTATATTTTCTTTCCCTCATGCTCCTCACCTCATCCAGAATAAACTGACCATAATGGGTTCATGTCACTTTTCAGTTGCTTACGCTGCTAACAGAGAAATCCAAATGAGCCATGCCACACTTTACTCCTGAGGCTTATTCCTTGAGAAAGCTGTTTCTGCTCCCAGGGAATTCAATGGAAGTCTAATTAGTCCCAGATGTTTAGTAATAACAATAACTTCCTTTTGGTAGAGCCAGACAAAAGCCGTGTTAAAACCGTTAATTAAATGGGTTTGGCTCTGTCATCAGGTTATTAACTAATTCCAGGCATGGCAGCCAACCTAATACTGTCTCTCGGAGATATAATCTTGCCACGCTCAACACAGAAGGTATTAACTCAGTGTGTGGCTAAATTAACCAGTGTCTGGGCTTTCACACCAAAGAAAAAGCTCACTGACTCCAGTATTGGGCTTCCAGCTAATCCCTGGCATTGCTGCTTGTGCAAACTTTCTCCTACAAGCATAAGAAGTTGAGCTGATGGGTGGTGTTGGTTTTGTAGACATTAGATCAGGCTCTATTGCTGCTGTCTGTTCGTGCAAAGACACGAGGAGGAAATTGTTGCCCGTGAGAGTGGTGAGACCTGGCCCAGGTTGGCCAGAGAGGTGGTGGATGAACCATCCCTGGAGACATCCCAGGCCAGGCTGGATGGTGTTCTGAGCAGCCTGATCTGTTTGTAGATGCCCCTGCTCATGGCACGGGTGGGATTGGGTGAGCTTGGAAAGTGCCTTGCAACCCAAACACTTCTATGATTCTATAAATGCTTGCCTGCATCTTCAGTAGATCTCCTTGTTCTCCATTGGTGGTACTCTAAGATATGGAGCAGCTGTCCCTGCTTCAGGACCAGAAGGTGAAGGTCTAAGTTGGAGTCTGAATGCCATAGAAAAATAGGAGGACATAGCTTTTCATCTGTGGAGCATTCCAAGCTGGTGCTTTAATGTATTCACAACCCTGTGCTTTTTACAAAATTCGAAGGTGTTTTTATTGTACAAAATTCCACAATGAAGACTACCAGCCAGTTTCTTACATAACTGCTTTAAAAAATAGAATTATACATCTTTTTGTAGTGTGCTGATTTTGACATTCACTAGCTGGAAGAAACAGAAATAGAGCAGCAATTTGACTCTGAGTTGTTTACCTGGACAGGTTTTTGTTTGATCTCGATTTCTCTTATGTGCCTTAATGTACAGTTTCTGGCATTAACAGAAAACCTGATACAGCTCCTTTCCAAGCCATTGAACCCCATTAGTAGGCCAGGCTGCCACTGTTGATGAGCTTTTTTTTCACTTCAAAAGGGTGAATCTGCTGTCAGAATATGGGACATAACATGTCAGTGTCAGCTTTTAGCAACACAACAGGCTGGCCATGTTAAACCCATCATAGAACGAGAATCTACATAACTTTTCTTGCAGCCAGTCCTCTAGACCATAATATCTTTTTAGTGAGAGACAGTGGATATCTGATCTGAATAATGGCCCAGGACTACGTTCTCTGTGTATTGTTTCACACCAGTATCTTTAAAACACCTTTTTGCTGTCTAACCTCCCATGACCTTTAAAAACTGATATATTACTCTTTTGCATTGAAATACAACTGTCTGCAGTGAGTTCTCCAACAGTTTTCCTTAGAAATATAAACATTTCAGTCCAATGTTAGCTGGTTGAAATTCATTCTCCGAGGTTCTTCTTCTTTCAAAAAGTGTTCACCCCAGCGATGAATTTCTTCACATTAAGTCCAGTTTAAATATGTATTGCACGCAAGGGAAAAAAATCTCCTCTTTGAGTTGAACTGCGGACCTACGACCTTCTGAGCAGAAGTGGTAATGTATAATGCAGCTGTTTCATGCCTGAGATTTCTCTTCCATCCTTTGTGAGTATTAAGTGCCAAGACTAGTTAACCTTATCTATCTCTTGTGTCTCACGCCAGTGGCTGGAGCAACACACTACAAGCAAAAGGAGGTATTTAAAAAGGTTCCTACCACCAAAGCCTTTGTGTCCCATGGTCATTTGTGGGTTTTCTAAATGACAACCAGGACCACAACAGACACAAACTATGATTTCCTTTTTCAGCTAAATTCTTATTGCTTTGGAACTCATGGAAGATTTGCAACCAATGTCAAGAGTAGCAAGACTGTATTTTTGGCCTGCCCTGCCATCTGTTTGTATCATTTCGGTTTAAGAAGGGTTAGGGTCTGTTATTTCTAACCAGTTAGGAAAAAAGCAAAGCTTAGACCAAAGAAAAGTATCTCATGGAGGTAAATTACTTTGAGAAGGACTTTCCTACTCAGCTGATGTCACCAATGGTTGTCATAAAAAGGTGATTTCAGTTACAACGCTCAATTTGTATAGTCTTTCTGTGAAGGTGACATAATGGAATGCCATGTTTTGTCAGCTTAGTGAAAGTCTCAGGACCTTAGATGGCTTTTTCTTTTGGTCTAGTTTAAATTACCACTGTATAAACTTTTTAAGCAGGTCTGCTTCTGAATGAAGCAAGTGCAAAACATGGCAAATTCTCCTTTCTGTCCCTGCGACCCAGAGCACTATAGTGGTGTGGTTTTGAAACTGTCTTAAAATCCACAGTTTAAAAAATCAAAGATGAGAATTTTACCCTTCATTTCTACACACCGGCAGTGTAGCACCTGATTTCTTCCGCTTTCAAGGCATTTTGTGTTCCTATGCTTTAAACTGATGGCTAAAGTTCTGCCTGCGGAAATAAAAAAACGAACCCACGCCAATGATGATCACAGATAAAACCAACACAAATGTTAATATAATAAGGAAGTTGATTTTCTTTAGATCCTCTTTTTCACAGTCTTCAGGTCTAATGTTCCCGATGTGCATTTCTTCCTGGTACCCAAAGTTCTGAGTGTACTGGCACGTTAAGTGCTCCACGTTGGGGATCTGGACATTGTTATTCTGGATCATTGATGAGAGCCAGATGTTTCCACAGCAGTTGAGTGGGTTCCCAGTGAGATACAAGTTTTTAAGGGAATTTTCTAATGCTAAAATATTGCTGTTCTGTAACGTACTAAACCTATTGTTCCGTAGGTCCAGAACTTCCAGTGGAGAGTCACTACCCCACTTAGGCAGCCAGTTAAGCTGATTTTCAGAGAGGTTTAAATGTTTAAGGTGACTAAAACAAGGCAAGTCAATATTTAAATCTATCAGGCTATTGCCATGTAAAAACAAATATTCCAGAGACTTCTCCAGTCCTGATAATGCTTTAACTTCTATTTTCAGTCCAGGGTTCATGGAGAGATCCAAGACAATCAGGGGAGTCTTGTAGAAAGTGTATGATGGTAGGATGTTCAGCATGTTCTCTGCTAGGTACAAGTACCGCAGAGCAGGAGAATCAACAAATGATACACAACCACTTTCCTCTCCAGCAAGTCTTTGCTTAGCTAATCCTGAGTACATGCTGCAAAGGCTGATATTATTGCTCTGTAGATTAAGCAGTCTGAGGCTAGGAAGACTTGAGAAGATGTCAAATTGCAGGGTCTGAAGATGGTTGTTTTGAACATAGAGCTCCTTCAAATTTGACAACGTGCCAACATCTAGGAGAAGGTTCTGCAAAGCATTGTAGCTCAAGTCAAGGACAGTCAGGGAGATCAATGCACTGTCATAAGTTATTGCAAATGCCTGAAGACAGTTTCTACTGAGATTAAGGATGTGAAGAGACAACATTGATTCAAAGAACTCATTCGGAATGGATTTGATTTCATTATAACTTAAGTCTAAATATACAAGATGGGATAAATAAAGAGAACTTTTGTTTCTACTTTGCTTCTGATCAGGAAGTTGAAAGGAAGCATCTAGCCATTCATTTTCCATATAGTCTATTTTATTATGAGGGGATTCAGCAGTGAGCTGGATTAAATTCTTTGATAAATTCAGAGTTACCAGTTTATTTACCTGGGGGAAGACTGGGAAGTGAAGCAGTTTGTTTTCACTCAGATCCAAAAATCTTAAGTTGTATTCATCATCTGACTTTGTGGTGTGGAAGGTCTCAATGCTATTCCTGCTGAGGTCAAGTATCTCCAGCTGTTTGAGGTTGAAATCGGAGATGCAAGTAATTGAATTCATGGAGAGATTGAGTTTGGAAAGGTTCACTAGAGTCTCAAAAGTACCTTCTTCTATTTCCATGATTATATTACTCTGAAGATCTATCTCCACAAGACTGGGACATCCCTGAAACATCTTCTGTGATATCATTATAATACTGTTTTCTGCCAAGGAAAGATACTGCAGTGCCGGGGCTTGTTTAATGAAATACTCAGCCATCCCATTGTACAGACTGTTGTGGGACAAGTCCAGTATTTCCACCTTGGGTAAACGCCCAATCCCCTCTGTCTCATTCTGAGCAAGTTCATATAAGTGATTGTTGGCTAAATTTATTTCAAGCAAACTCGTCATATGTGCAAAGACTCCAGACGTGATGAAGCTTATCTGGTTAGAGCTTAAATCCAGGCATTGGAGGGAAGTGTAAAATGATAACGGCGTTTCAGGGATGCTTTGAATCAGATTTCCAGACAGATCTATTTTGTTTACGTTCGGATGGAGCTCACTAGGGATTTGGTGGAGGTCTTTGTTGTGGCAAAATGCCTGTGAGTTCACCTGCCAAAAAAACAAGAGAAAAAAGGGGTTGTCATGGGGCAAATGAAAAACAGTGTTGCGTGAAATATAAAGAAAATAACATTCAGTATCTGAGCAGATCCTGCTCTTGAAACACTGATCACACTGTTTTCTCTGAGTCTTCAGATAGCAAGAACAACAATTCTAATGCTTCTTTGCAGCTAACAGCACTCATTTCATTTCAAAGACATTTCTAACTTACAGTACAGAGAGATTTATCTGAATTTCATACCTACTAAAAGTTTGGCTTTTTGTACCTTTCTCCTGAGCTCATTTAATAGTCCTAAATGAAGGAGTTTTCCCCTCCTTCCATGGCAGTCAAGCACCATTTCCTCACTTTTGTTCTGGTATTTAATTTTTTCTGCTTTATCACTGTATTTGATTCTGCAAACTCTACTTGCAATAGTAAGTAGTTCATAGAAGAGCTCCAGTTTGCTGGTAGTATAGGTCCCAAAATGGGGAGGTGGAGTAACATTTAAGGATCTTATGGCACAAAAACCATCCCTCTCCTTGGTCACACCCTTGGATATTTGATCATGTCTATTTAGCCACGGCTTAGTTAAGCAATACCTCTTTAAAAAAACGGGTCCTTAACTACTGAAATACTTCTTATGCAAACATCCGAACTCCTCTGACTTTTACCATCTGTATTTATCCCTTTCTTAAGGGAACAGTTCCCTTCTTCTTGTATGGGGAGCGTGCCTTATGAAACCACCCACACAAGACACCCGTGACACAACATGGAAAAGAAAAATTATGTAGACCCAGCTTTTGAGAGGAAAAAACCCACGATGTCCAGTGAGGATCATGCCTTTTCATTCCAGTTCTCAGCAGCAACGTAGAGAAACAACTCAAGTGTCAAATTAATCTGCTAGATGCATGTCTGTTCCATTGCAACGAGCACTGAATTTGTGTCTAGAGCAAAATTTGGATTGTGTGTTCATAAGGAACATTGGAAACATGAACATGATCATCCTTCCATAAATGTCAAGCTGTATTTTGTTATTAAGGGCAACATCCAGCAGCGGGAGGAAGTGGAATGCAAAAGGCTTAGGCAGCATTTAATTTACAGGAGAAAAACTCTTGTTATGAATGTATTTGGGTGACTGGGTCATGTACTGTTTGTAGAAAGATCAGAAAAAAAAGAAAGAAAAATATCTGTCGAATCTTAACTTCTGTGAAGAAGCATAATCCAGATTCCATGACGCAAAGCTTTTCGGACATTAAAGAAACACTAAAAGCAAAAAGATATTAAAATCCATCTGTTTCATATGAACTTTTAGGTGAATGAAGTGACAGGTCTGTTTAGGAGAAGTGGGGCAATAGTCAGCGTTTTGTGAATCTCTTTTGCATCATATGAGTTTTGGAGACCACACAAAAATGTGCCAGAGAAGTGCAAGAGCTCATCCAAACTCTAGATATGCACAGGCTGTTCCACAGTCCTTCCCATGATACATCTTTCCCAAAGATCCCAAGTAAATGGCTCATTAAAACCTCAACCCTTTCCTTGTCATCCTCCAACTTACTCAAATCTCTCCTGTCTACACAGATTAGAATAAAGAGAAGGGAATTTTCTGGCTTCTCCCTGGCATTATTTCTTTCCTGAAAAGCTGCTGTAGACTTACTCATTTTGAGCTAAAATGGGCACAGAGCTGGGCTTAGCTCTGAGGTCCAAATAACAGAGCAGTAAGTCTCTTCTTGCTTCATTTGTGGAAGAGGGAGAAACCAGAATGCTGCAAAAATCCAGAGTGAAAAAGCAGCAGTTGCTCTGCAGCCTAAGGGAGATGCCAGGTTTCTTCCCACACTTTGAGCCAGATCTCAGCAAGTTTTGAGCACCTTCCACTCCCTCCAGGCACCCAGCATCCTAGCAAAGTCCTGGTCCATCTCCCAATGATGCCAGTTGGCTGTTTTTCAATGAAATTGAAAGGTCATTCTCAGTTCACCATGTGTCTTGCAGGATTTGGCCTTTAATCTGCATCCACTGAACCCTCCCAGTGATAAAAGGAACTGATAAAATCTATACCTCCCACTGTCTGCCATTTCTTCCTATAACATTTCACCTCCCAGGTTTGTTTTTTTTTTTTTTTTTTTATCAAACTTTCGTTCCTTTTCACTGACTATTTTGATCCTCACTGAATTTCTTATCTACTCTGTTCCACACCATCTTTTATCCCCTGAGCCTCAAACTGCATGAATTTCATTCTCATCAGCACTAGAAAGAAAAGATGAAGCACGACCCAGTGGGATGGAGCAAACAGCATCTCTTTGCGTGTATCTCCCCTCCTCCCACCCTCCAGCCCTCCCTCCCAATGGGTTGGCAGCCTGAGACTGGAAAAGAGTTTTTTTGCCAGTCAGTCTCATGTTCTGATTTCATCATCTCTGCTGGTGCTGCCACCAGTCCATTGGCAAGAAGCACTGCAGGGTGGGGAGCACTTGGTCCCTTCAGTGTCTGGTCCCATTCATAGAATCATAGAGGAGTTTGGGTTGGAAGGGGCATTCAAAGCTCATCCAGTGCCACCCCCGCCATGAGCAGGGACATCTTCACCAGCTCAGGTTGCTCAGAGCCCCGTCCAGCCTGGCCTGGCATGTCTCCAGGGATGGTTCATCCACCACCTCTCTGGAAAACTTGGGCCAGACTCTCCCTACCCTCAGTGGAAAAAATTTCTTCCTCATGTCTAGCCTGAATCTCCTCTCTTTTAGTTTAAAACCATCACCCTTGTCCTTTCATAACAGGCCCTGCTCAAAAGTCTGTCCCCATCTTTCTTATCAGCCCCTTTTAACTAAGGAAAGGCCACACTTAAGGTCTCCCTAGAGCCTTCTCTTCTCCAGGCTGAACACCCCCAACGCTCTCAGTCTGTCCTCCCAGCAGGGTTTTTCCAGCTTCGGATCATTTTTGGGTCCTGCTCTGGCCCCTCTCCAACAGGTCCATGTCTCTCTTATCCAGGGGCTGCAAAAAAGTGTCTCAACAGCTCAAAAGTTGAGCATCATTTGGATTCTAACTCCAGTTCCTCACTGCTCAGCACTGGCTGGAAGTTGTCACCCACCTTAGTAAGAGCCTTACAAACAAAGCAGCTAGATCCAAGCTTCCACTCATGTTCTCCGGTATGAACACATGAGCTTTTGAACCAAAGAATTTGGGCTGGAACCACTTGTCCTGGACTTGCACTTGCAAGGTGTCCCTAGCAATTGTCTAGATTTGGATCAGATGACCATTTAGACTACATGAGCTCTGAAGATCCCTTACAACCCAAACTCTTCTGTGATTCTATGATTCCATGATTCTACAATTCTAACATTATCTGGAAGAGCTGCACAGGCGCAGACTCAGCTACACAACCACACTTGAGCAATTTGCCCAGATATCACATATTCACCTGACTTATAACTGGTTGTGAACATTTTCTTACACCACTTCAGTTCAAGATAAGGTATAATTTGCTAAAACCTCTGCCATTCCATGAATTGCTTGAAAGCTCGTCCTTTGCCAGTTAACATGAGCTGGAAACATATTTCTCTGGGAGGTTAAAACATACACTAGTTGAAGCCCCTCTCCTTGGAAGGCAACATGAGTTAAGAAGAATCTCTTGGCATTTAAGCTGTGCCTTCTTGTCTCACAGAGAGGAAGTTGTGCAGTAACTTGCCTAATCAGTGCAGCTCATTCCCATTTCAGGTGTTCTCATAGGGACTCTTCACTTCCAAAAACCTTTTTTACAAGACTTTGATTCAATGACAGGAGTCAGAAACGGGCACAGGCTTCTGACTCGTGCCTCTCCCACAAGATCTGGGATGAAAGTTTCCATTTCTGAGCCTTTGCTATTTTGAAGGTGTCACCACAGGGAAAGTACAGTGTAAAACAGCTAGGTTGTGATGAAAAATAATCACATGAAGTAAGCAGGACTCTCAGTGGACCCATCAGCTACTCCAGTAGCTCCCACTTTCTTTAAACTGTGTTTGGATTTACATCCTCCCCCTTCCATTGGACCAAACGCCCAGCAAAGGAAAATTATCAACATCAACATTAATGATGCTGAGCTGTTAATTTATACCAGATGAGCATCTCAGCCCCTGACTGCAGTGTGTTTTCTGTTGGGGCTGAATTTATTCCAGCCTTGTTGCGTAGAGTCTTGGCTTCTGGCTTGATTAAAGCAATTTAGAGTGGAGTGGTGGAAAAAAGACATGTATTTATTTCTCAGCAATCATCTTAATCTGTGACCCATCAAGAAGTGGGATGGGGCAAATCTGCTTGGATCATTGTGTGTCTCACCCAGCCTTTATGTGATTATGATACATGGGACCCAAAACGTCAAGTTTGCAGTGGCTTCATCAGTCTTCCCTCTCCGGCCAATGAACTGAGCTACCCAGTCACCTTCCCAAGATCTTTTTATATATACTAGGTCTTAATTTCTCTGGAATTCAGGAAGTGCAGCAATATGGCAGGGTAGGCAGGAATGGAATGAGTCCCATAAGGGATATGTGTACAGCTAGCAAATTATTTTTTTTCCCTATTTTGGAAATTCTTGAGGATTTGTGTTGAACAGCTTCAACATTAAAAAAAAAATAAAATAAAAAAAAAAGATAAGTATTTTTAAATGTTCTGTTACAGTCAGCAGCACTTGGATAGGGAAAGGAGCAAGTTCAGCTGCGAATAACATTCATGATATTGTACCAGGTGCTTGCAAAAATTCAAGGAGCAAATTTTATACTGGAACAAGAGGCTCTGTTACTTCTTTTACTTCCAGCAGAAGTCAGGTACAACTTCCCTGGCAGCAATCCTGTGTCAGGGCAGAGAAGGTCATTCTCCCCGTTATTACAAAAGGGCTGGTATGGATGTATTTCACAGATGACACTTTTATTTAAAGCACAAACTCAGGCCTGATATGAAAGAGTTGATGTTAGGTCTAAGTTCTTTCTCTGTCTCAGCCACAGAATCCCTGTGCAGTTTTTGGGAAAATCAGGTCAAATTTCTTTTAACCAGCTCACTCTTAGGAAAAAGTGGAGATAATGACCCTTCTTTCCCTGCCTCACTTTTATGTGCTGTCACTCCAGCAAGGACATAACATGACAACATCCCACTGAGCATCCACTAACCCAGCAAACACATCTCTACTGTCACAGAGAGCCTGGTCTTGTGGGGGTTCCCTTTCCCTTGCCTGTAACAAAGGGGGGTCCAACCTCAACCAGGATCTCAAGGGACCCGAGCAGGGAGACAACCTTACCATTTCACAGGACATCCCCTCTGTGGGCTGATCGTTAGAGGTCCCTCTATTCACCACTCCCAGGAAGAAGATGATGTACAGTTTCATGGTTCTGCAGGAAAAAGTGATTATTGTTAGGTTGCAAATGTGACATGGTGGTCAACCTATCCAAAAGCTGGCACCAGATCATCATCTAACACAGAAAAGCACACACGCAGTGCAATAAATTAACCCATCCCTGAAGCTACAGCACATACAACCCACCTATTACCTTTGCATCTGGTGGGAAAAAGAGAGATTTATACAGAATTGTAGAATCATTTTGATTGGAAGAGCCCCTCAAGATCACCGTGAACCCAACGCTGACACTAAACAATGTCCCTAAGAACCTCATCTCCACGTCTGTTCAACCCCTCCAGGGATGGTGACTCCACCGCTGTCCTGGGCAGCCTGGTCCAATGCCCGACAGCCCTTTCCAGGAATAAATTTTTCCCCAACAACCAATCTACACCTCCCCCGGCACAACCTGAGGACTTGAAAGGGAGATCCAAAGAATTTCATGGGATTGCCCTGGTATGATTTCATTTGCTACCTAGTTGATACATACCCAGACCACACAATGAAGTCCAGATGCTGGGCAGTGTGTCTGGCATCACTGAGAAAAACAACCACCAAAGATCAACTGACTTTCCAGAGCCACCTCACTCTGCCCATAGAGGCAGCTCAGGTGTTTTCAACTGGGCAGGAATTTTGGGGCGCCAAGTCCTGACTGAAGTGAACAGCTGCCACTCAGAAGCAACAGGCATTGGGAATAGTTTCAGTATCCATCCACAGCTTTTTCCATTTCGCTCATTCCAGAGCATCAAAGAAGTTTTACACACTCACGCAAACTTGTTGAGTTAATGTAAGCAGCTTAAAGAATGGACTGAGAACTTTTTGTCCAAATGTTAGCTTTCCATTTTATACATCCCAGGTATGGGTAGGCTTTTAAATGCATTTGAAAGCAGATGTCTTACAAAGAGACAGATATAAATGGAATGAATTTACTTGAGATGAAGGATTCATCAGAGTTAAACTGTTTGGAAAGCACTCTAGAAAAGAGCATAGAAATAACTGCAAAAGGAGCAAACATCATTGGGAGGTATTTCACTGGGCAGTGGGAGAAAAATGCAAATGCAGCCAAGGGAAAACATTCATCCCTCAAATGCTTTGCTTCTAGATGGACACTCATGAGGTCTCTGGCTGTGGTCACCATTGTTATGATCTCCAGACATCACTTCTTTAGGTATATCTCTATTGCAAACATGCCGAATCTATCTGTATTGGTATGGCTTCTTTCAGGCAGATCCGAGCTGATCCTGCCCGAATCCAGAGCTGGTGAGACGCACACCAACTCCCAAATGGAAGCCAAAGAGCAGCGCTTAGCTAGCTGCTGCTCAAGCCTGCATCTCCAAAACCAAGCCAATCCCATGCACACATGCCATCAAAACCCAGCACCAACGTGCTGTTACTCAATGGCTTCCACCCACAGAGCATCAGAAAGCTGGAAACAGCTGGATCTCCCCAGCTGTTGGAGATCCCTCTGCTTAGTCACAGTTTGAGGGATGGAGCTGATGGCCACGGTTCCGCGCAGCAACGGCAACTGTTGAACAGCAACATCAACAGGTTCATGATGGGAACTATCCCTCCACTTCCCAACCAGACAAAAGTGAAACTCGGGAGGTTTAGACCACAGTTGCTCTATTTTCAGATTGCACATTCCTTTCAGTTCTGGGAAACAAGTAGTGATGGATGAGTATCTGGGACCCCAAGGTGAAAGAGCTTGGGGTTTGTCTTTGGTGCTCAGCAGGAGAATCAGAATGTTCTCCTCCTCTAAAATGAGACCAAGGATGTTAATTCTTGACCCTTTTTATTATTGTTTACAAAATACATTGAAATCATACAATGGAAGGAGGAATTACTGATACCACTATCTATAATGTCTCTGTCATTCTGTTCCTCATTCCCCAGGCTTAGAGGAGTGGGTGCCTCCTCTAGGGAGTATAAAATGAGTTTAATCATTTGGGCACTATTTTGTTGGAACTGGGAGAAAAAAATACTGATGGCTACAAGGCTTCACTCCGAGCCCTTGAATGGAAATTGTTTCTATTTAAATCCAATTAATTAAGCTGATGAAATCTCCATGGATGCTACCCAGAACACAGCACCATCCTGATGGGCAGCATGTGTCCTGTGATGTCTGTGACACCCTCTCTTGTCACACTGCCAGTGCAAAAAGTGGCCCCTTTGTTTCTCAAATAATAGATGTGACATGATCCTGTGAAGGAACTGGGGAATTGATGCATTTGAACACAAAAATATGATTTAATGGCTTGCTGCGTAAGACAGACCTGTAGTAAGCAAACATACTGTCCCTCAAGGTGCTTCTAAGGTGGCTGTCACACCCTGAAGCTCTAGGACATGGTGGTCTCTTCTGATATGAGACCCTATGGACTTCATCCAGAGGAGGGTAAGCCTCTCCGCATGGTACAGAACAACCTGTGGTTTTCAGTTCAGCTGTCCAGGTGAGGTTTTCCCCTCCTGGCTTTTCTCTGGACAACCTTTAGAGCCTTCTCAGCAACAGCTGAGGTGACACAGCACTGCATCCCCCTCCCCTCTGTTCTCTGAACATGTCTCAGATGCCCACCACCCTCTTCCAGGATTTCCATTGCCATGGTGCCGGAGAGCATCACCATTAAATCCTGCCTGCTGGCACTGGTACTGATGGCTCTAACCACAGCTCACAAGAACAGTCCAGTAGCAGTGACATGACCCAAAGGAGCTTTTATTGCTCTGAGGCTTTCCCAGAGTTGAAGCAGATTCATACTTGGTGCCAGTTTAGACCCACTGGCAGCTGTGATAAAAATCCCAGCATACCACAGAGCAGGACCGAGCTCTGAACCATGTTCAGTGTCACAGATTTCCATCACGGTACTTAAAAATTACCCAGCCCAATCCACAGCTGAAAAATAGAGGTGGTTTCAGTAACACCCCCATGGAACTTTCTTATATGGCTTAAATAATGCAGCGTCTAGAAAAGGCATGGTACCCAAACCATGTCAGCACACTCACTGGGCAGATGGGAGGGTAAAAGTAGAGAAGAGCACTGATTTGCTCCAGGACACATTTGAAACCATGAAAGAATCAGGGTTTTATCCCAGTTTGCCCAGTTCCAACTCCAGAACAATATCTGCCTCCATGTCTATTAAAATATAAACCCTGAAACCGTGTCATAGATGTTGCTTATAGCTAACAACAGCAGCACCTTACAAATTTCCCGCAAAGGCAATTTTTATTACTGCTTAGACAATTAGCAGAGACATTCTCCTGTGCCAAAGAGAGTTTAAACATGAGACAATACACAAAGAACAAGCCAAACTTCCCAGGGTCTGATCCTTCTCAAACAAGACGCTTTGCTGCCGTGTTAGAGCCTTCAGGGTTAAAAAAAAGCGAATATTTCACATTTACCTGGTTTCAAGAGTTTCTCGCGTTCCCAGACACTGCTTATCATGTCTTTAAAAAGCATATCCAACCCTTTTAAAACTGTCTCAGTCCTGGTACCGATGAAATTGTTCTTCAGCTTCGCCTTCACCCATTCGGGACGCCCAAGAGGCTCACTCGTAACTTCATAACAAAGGCATTTTTTCAGGGAAATAACCTTATTTGGGACAGTGTCTGCTTTAAATTATGTTGCTTGTCCTTCTCCGAACTCCTCTCTGGGCTCTTGCTGGGTCCTAATCACCGCTGTGCTCCAGACGGAGGAAGCTACTGTGTGACATCCTGAAGGTTTTGCTCGGGGCAGGCATTAGGAAACAAGGGGATATTTCTTTTCTTCCCAGCGAAACTGTCAGGATCGGGCCGTGGTTTGCTCAGGGGAATAAGTGACTTATCATTGCCGATGCCATTGTTTAGCTGCGTGTGCGGTGCGAGGCGACGTGTTTACTTTGGGATTTGGTATCCGCGAGTTACATTCCTGGAGGGTTGCAGCCTCCCACCCCCTGCACCTAAATCATTCTTGTCATCGTCAGGAAAACAGTGCTCGAGGATTAAAGGTTTCAATCTCACAGCTGATAATAATAAACCCCAGAATCTGGAAACCTGTCCTAGAAGAAATATATATATATATATATATATACATATATATATATATATATATATATACATACATATTGTTTTTAGAGTGTGATATCAATCTGCTGGCAGGATGGGGGTTCAGTGTCAGCTACAATGCACCTGGCTTGAAGGGTTTTCATGGCATGAGGCAGGAATTAGGGAGAGTGATAAAGGCAGAGGATTCTGAAAATCCGGATCAGCTACTGAATATTTGGTAGCGAGTACATAGTGCTGAATCTACCGGACCTGCTTGTAAAAACTTCCCATTGCAAAAGGGGTGCTTTTGTCATGCAAAATTCAGTTTCAGATGAGTTAAGCTTTTTATTTATTATTTCATGCTGCCCTCTAGGGCTGGAGCAGCTGTCTAATTGCTGGTTTCCTCACTTCCTTTTGCTAATTGAGACCTGCTCCTGGAAAACCTGCCTTTACAAAGATTTCCCTGTTGCCCAACCTTGCAAGCCTGAACTGTTGCAATGCACTTTTCCCATTGAATCATTTTGTTTGAAAAAGACCCTCAAGATCATGAAGTCCAACTGTTAACAATAGCACTAACCCATGTCCCTAAGAACCTCATCTACATGTCTTTTAAACCCCTCCAGGGATGGTGACTGCACCACTGCCCTGGGCAGCCTGTTCCAACGCCCGACAACGCTTCCTGGGAAGAATTGTTCCCAAGATCCAATCTAAACCTCCCCTGACACAATTTGAAGCCATTTCCTCTCATTCTATCACTTGTTTCTTGGGAGAAGAGACCAACCCCCTCCACGCTACAACCTCTTGAAATAACATGCAAAGATCTGGGCTCTTGTCATTTGCTTTGCAATGTAGCCTGAGATGAGAGACACAAATGCTATGAAGAGGCAGCAGTATATGTGCGTGAAGGAAACGGAATATTTAGGTGCAATGGACAGAGAAATTAATGTTTAATTCTCAGGAGGACAGTCTGCCAGGGAGAATATCACAACCCTGGATGAGTTTGCCTTGACTGGGCTCTCCTCAGACTAGTTTCCATCACCTTCCCCTAAGCACCTAGAGTTTTGAGCTTCCCTTGTTCAGAGCTGGCTGCAGCACTGTTTTTCACCTCATCCCTTTGGCACGTTCCCCAGAGTCAAGCCCTCCATCTCCAATCCCCTTGGGGAACTCGTGTTGAAGCTGAGGGCTGCTGTGGTGTCCAGAGGTTCAAATGGATGTTCTGGGTTTAGAGTTCACCTCATCAGCAGTGTGCAATAACACTTGCAACGCGCAGCCACTTTTGCAAGGAAAACCTCAAATACAGGAGGTCTTCAAGAAAAGAAAAATACTTTTTCTTTTTTAAGGAGGATGGTTTGATTTGGATGAAATACAAACATCATGCCTGTAAGGAATTGTAGTGAGTGCCCTGGGTGATTGCAACTTCACATTTTCCTGCACTTGGTTGTTCAGAGCACTGTGGGAAGTTTGGATTTGCAGGGGAGAAGAATAACAGGGCTTTTGCTGGTTGTGCTTTTTAAAAAGCCATCTCTGTTCCTCAAGCTGTTTTATCAAATGGCCAAGCAGCTGTGCCAGCTGAACTGTGAAGAAGAACCTGGACAGAAACAAATGCCAGAGCAGGAGGGAAGGGCATGCACTGATTCTGCTGCTCAGGACTTTGCTTCATTAAAACCACAGACTTAAAGGAACACCAACCGTGCAGGGGAAGATCAATGCTGTCCTTACCATCTTTGCTTTTTCCTAAAGGAGATCTGACAGCAAATAGTTTCAAAGACCCTGAAGCATTTGGCCAACTTCCCATTTTCAATATCATTATGCTTTGAGCTACCCAGCAGTTTACACCCTAAAGTGTCGTTGAAACATTAGCATGGTATGTGCTTGGTGACCACATCTGCAGAGCAGGGGTCATCCCCATTGGGCAGATTGGAGAATCAAGCTCTTTTTCTCACCTGCACAAAATATCTAGGGCTGTCCCACCCCACTAATACCAAAGGGTTTGTACCTGCGACTCAGTGAAATCAAGCCCTTCCTGATTTTCCTGTGGTCTGCATGTTTCTGCCGACATCAGCTGGATTTCACCCCACATTGCCTGAAGGTGATGTGGGGATTAGAGCTGGTGAGCACCCCGTCAGATCTCTCCTGTCCTCCAAACCCTCTTCCCAGCCTGCCCCAGAGCAAGAACGAAAAGCAAATCCCAGCCGCTGGCTCTCATGAGCCGGTCCGTAATCTGCTGGAGGTTCCCAAGGGTTTCAGATAAACAAGAATATGTCTTGACGATTATGTGTCTCGAACCTCCCAGACCTTTTGGAGTCTGTCCATCCATAACTCTGCTGCTTTCTAAGGCACTGCTTTTGGGTTGAGTCTTGTGTCAAGCTGCATGAATCAAACTCTCCAGAGAAGTAAATAAAACAAGCTCCCGCCTTAGAAAGTGGGTCTGAACAGCAAGGGCAGGAGTGGAACAAGTTTTGCTCCCTTTCAACTGGAATAGCTCCCTGGTGATTCATCCCACCAGGGAGCTGGAGACAATATTAATATTAACCATATTAAAAACAAATAGCTCTGGCTCCTGAGACCCTACAACATCTCCAGGAGCTGCTTCCCCTGGTTTGGTTTTGCTCGTGTCATCTGAACTGTCCTTGGTCTCTCGTGGGCAGATGGAGCCTCCTGCCCCATGTGTGAAGTCCACAGATCAAAATAGGGACTTCTACATCTCCTGCAATCCCAATGTGGCTTTTCTCCTGTCTTTTGAAGCTGCTGCCTTAGTTCTTTCTCTCTTTCTCTGTCCTTTCCACTTGCACCTCTAGCAGGTGTGCAGGCAACAGCATTTCCCCACCAAAAATTAACCTTTCTACTTAATTGAACACACAGTGTTTAGCGAGTTCCCCTACATTATTCACCGTTTTTTCTACTCCTTTCTCTGAAGAGAAAATGAAAATGAATGAGAATTGCATGAAACCCACCAGCCTGGAGACTTTGTGAGTGAGGGGCTGAGTGAAGGGACAGCAGGAGATGTGAAAATGAAAACATTTCCGTCAACAAAAACTGATGTAAACTGGTGTTTGAAGATTAAATTATTTGAACGTGAACTGCTCTCCCTGGAGAACAAAACTCCTGGAGAAACTCAAATCCAGGAACAAAACCAGAACCTTTTCTCACCATCTTCAAACTAAGTGCAGCAAGGGAAGAGAGAAACTGATTAATAGTTCACTTTTTCTTTTACTGATGGTGGAGTCAGTGTTTGAGAAAAGGGGCATTCAGTTTATGTGAACCAACCACAGATAAAATGAAATGAGGAAAATTGTTTCTGACAGATTTGACTTGCATGATACTGATATGCCCCCTCTCGAATCCATCCATCATTGTGTTACAGTAGTAAAAGGCCAAGCACTGATACAGTCACTAAGCTGTAACCATCTGCTTTAGAAAGAGGTGACTGATAGTGAATTTTTGTTAATGAAAACTAAAGTATTTCAGTGTTTTAGAGCAATAAGATGCTTTTAAAGTTGAAAATATTACATCTTAGTAAAAAAAACAGATTTACACTTCTGTGGGAAGAAAGCTTTGCATTGTATTTAAGAGAAATGTTTGTAACTTATCAAAAATACAATAGGGCTTGGCTTTAGAAAATTCTACCTGACTTTTATATAAACTAGGATTTTCTAAAACTTTACTATTTCCAATTATTGTCTAAACATTGATTCCTTGTGATAACAGTCCAGATGCAGCAAAACACTGTCAGTAAGTCATTGTTCATCCAAGGTGACATTCAAGCTGTCGGGATCTTAAGAGTAGAAAAATAAACCCTGTCATCTCACACCTTGTGCTCCAACAGGGAGAGTTCAATGACAGCACTGATAGTAAGGAGAGCAGGTGAGCTAAACCAGCATTTTGCCCATTTTACCCAGAGACTGTGTGATTTGCCCAAGGCTATATCAGGATTCAGTGTCAGAGAGCAGCATTTAATCAGCGCACAATGCTGATCTCTGCAGCACTCCTGGTTCAGAGAGCTATAATGCAGTAACACCATAAATAGACTGAAGTCCTGCAAAGAAAGGAAAGAAAAAAAAATCTCCCCCATATTCCATTACTGTAAACACGGAGAATAATAACAAAGCAGGCATATGACAATGGTATTGTTACAAACTAAGCGGTGCCTCCTTAACGTAAAGGATCTAACTCACTGCAGTGCAAGTCCCTGATGGATTAAATATACAGCTGTGTGGATAGAGCCATCCCCACACTGTGTTTAGCCAGTTCCTCAGCCTATTCATAAACACAGCATATTTTATTTATACAGTACCTTCCTCATCTGTGTTATTTTTAAAGGCTGCAGCTCTAAGCCGCCGGAGCCCCTGTCTCTCCCGCAGTCGAAAGCTGAACTTTCCAGCCGGCTCCCGCTTTTCGCACGCGTCTCCACGTACCTGCTTAGTGGCTGGAGGAGGAGGAGGAGGAGGAAGAGGAGGAGGTTTTGCCTCTGCTTGCAGCCTTCTGCCTCCCAGGCTCTCCCAGCAGCCTTCCCAGCTCCAGTCGAGGAAGAGTTTCCTTGGGGAAGTCGTACCTCTGTTGCATGCCAGCTGACTAAAACTCTGCGAGCTCCGAGAGAAGTTTGAAGTCACAGGGAAAAAAAATGCTCCCCATAGACTGGTCCTTGAATTCATTCCTTCGCAGTCATGAGCTCTTATATATTCCCAGGCTCCCACGAGCACGTGAATACATACCTCTGTAATAGTTTTAAAATGTGTGTGTCCTCTGCGCTTCTCTTTATTTTCCATTTCGTTCATTCAACCTTGGCTTGTTTCCTGCAGCTTCTCAGCTGGTAATTACGCTCCTCTCGTATTGACACATGAAACAGCCTGCGAATACCACAAAAAGTCCCCTCCGCAGGCTTCGGGGACACGTGCTTGTCTCTGAAGTTTGCTGTGCCTGTCCCACAGATGTAAGAATGTGCGTTCAGCTACACAGACCTGCAGGTTCTCATGGGCTGCTCTCGCCAGGGTTGGGGTAAATCACTAAATCATGGGGACTGAGCTGTCTGCAAACCCTAAACTCTAAGCCTGTGCAGGATGGGGTGTGTAGGAAAGGGTATACTAGAGGAAATTATTGCAGCAGGGCAAACACATTGCGCTTGGTGTCCCAGAAGCTCAGGTATGTCTCTGCGGCATAGCAGTGGGATGGCTGAACACACCCTTGGGGGAAAGGATAAATTCAATTTAATGCTTGAATGGGTAATAACGTAAACGCTTTCTAAAAAAAGACAATGGGACAGAGAGCTCAGAGAAAGGAACGGAGCTGGGGAAGGGGCTGGAGCACAAGTGTGATGAGAGCGGCTGAGGGACCTGGGGTGTTTAGCTGGAGAACAGGAGCTGAGGGGAGACCTGGAGACCTTCTGATCTCTGAACTGCCTGAAAGGAGCTTGGATCCAGGGGGGGTCAGGCTCTGCTCCCCAGGAACAAGCGCCAGGAGCAGAGGAAACAGCCTCAAGTTGCACCAGGGGAGGTTGAGGTTGGATCTGGGGAACAATTTCTTCCACAAAGGGCTGTCGGGTATTGGAACAGGCTGCCCAGGTCAATGGTGGAGTCACCATCCCTGGAGGGGTTGAACAGATGCAGAAATGAGGTTCTTAGAGACATAAGTTAGTGGGTTAACAGTTGGACTCGATCTTGAGGGTCTTTTCCAACCAAAATGATTCTGCAGCTCTGTGGTTCTATGGTATTTATTTCTTTTCCTTTTACTCCAGATGCAATGTTCTCTTGTAAATCAGTGGAAGACTTGCACGCTGTCCATGTACCTTCTGCTTGGAAGTGCTCGGGCAGGTGTCCCCTGGCTCCACGTGTTCGTTTGCAGAAGTACAAACCTCTGATAGGGTTTTTCGAGTTCCTGACTGGATGTCCTAGGACAAAACTGAGTCTTGGTTTCACCAGCTAAGATCCAACATCTTTGCCACCCCATTGGAAGCTTCAACAGGCACCAGGGACCACAGCAAACTTCCCACCTGTTCACCAAGGTGCATGAGAAGCACCTCCACCAAGTGATGTCCCCTCAGAGGAGAAGTTGGCTTCAGCATCAGGTGTTTCCCCCTCCTTGCACCATGATGTGTAACGATTTTCAACGAAAAGAATCCCAAAACACACACACACACAAAACGGAGTACTGAATCCCTTCTCCTGGACAGCATCAATTCTGTCCCACTTTCCTGGATCTGCTTATTAAAATCAGATAAAAGCTATGTCCTTTTTTGCCATGTGCCAAGCAGCTTTATGGATTCTGCTCAACACATGCCGGCTCCCAGCCTTTGCTTCTCTGCAACAGGTTAATGTTGATTTTCTGTAGCACAGCAGTTCCTGGGAGTCAGAGTTACTACAGATCTGCAGCATCCTGGGAGACTCAACATGAAAACTTCTACAGATGTGAAAGATGTGGCTCGTTAAATAGTGCAGTAAATATATTTTTCACATGTTGTTGCAATAAATATGTGACAAGTATAATAAATTTAACAGTAACATGTACATGGTGATAAAGAAGTAAATCATAATAATGTTATTACTGCAATAGCAGATGCCTGTGTACATGTATAGCTGTATAAATATATTTAGTAAAGGCCAAATGGCTTAAAAATTAGTAAGGAAATGATCTCTTATTGACTTGTCTTGGCAACAGAAGAAGATCCCATGGAGAAGATTGCTTGTGTACAGCAGTCCCAAAACCTTATAGATGTCCTCAGATTGGCACTTTAAAGGCACATTGGTGGTCCCAAGAATACAGGGCGGTATCAAGGAGTGAGCTTATGATCCGAAAGTTGTATTTTCCCACTCCATGCAGTGCCTAAACTAACTGTCCACTATCACTTCCTCTTGTGGCACCATGCCTAGTGAATATGGCTGCAACGTTTAGTCTGGCATGAACTCAACATCTATGTGTTGACACACACCTCCCACCCAACCCAAAACTCATCCATCACTCCATCCTAGCTTATTTGGCCAAGACTGACCGACAAAGAGAGTTTACTGAGGCACAAGGATGTATTTTTTCCCCTCTTGTCACCATATCAAGCCATCCTGATGGTCAACTTGATGTCACAGCAGCCAACACTGGAGGGCAGCTATGGACCTACCACTAAGAGACAGAAATTCTCCTGACAATAAATTCCAGATTCATATGGAAGCAGAAGGAATTATTCCCACAGATTCTACTGTTCTTACACCTCCATCTCTGTTGTGTGGGCTGCAGAAGACTTGGATCAACCGATGGTTGATTCCCAGCGACACTTGAATGGTGATGAGACAGTTACATCTCTCCCACTAGAGATGTTTCTCCCAGGGAGTGATCCATGAACTGATCAGCATAGACCTAGCCCTTCTCCAGAGCAAGCTGGCTTTGTCCAGGTGTGTAGCACTCAGGTCACTAGCTCCGGATGGTGTCCCCACAGCCTTGAGGTCATCGTTTCAACATTACCTCTCTTTCAGAGTGTCTTGAAGAATGCGAACACAGTGTGAAAAACCTGCTGGGATAGTGCAGGAGGACTTTGTGGAGCAAAAGCAGCCAAACCTGATGCAGGCCCTGAAGGCAACCCCAGAACTACACCTAGTTTGGAGGGAACAAGTTGATTTGGTGGGGAAGGGCACCCATGAGAAAGCTAACCCACGATGTGTTTGACTGTGGGGAGCCAGCTTATCTGACAGAATCCATGTACCCATGAAAGAACCTGAGGACACTAGGAGGGACACCACACCCTGAAGACTTGTAGCATCATGCCTCCAAAATTGCTTACGAGCACCAATCCTGCAATGATTTCTTCTGGTGCCTGTCTTGCATAAATCCTACACACTAAGGCAGCAGGATGTGGGAAATGGCAAACCCTGCTTGAAAAAAAGGGCCACAGGTCAGTGCTGGTCACAAAAAGTCATCCCTGGGTCATGTCCTGCCACAGACTCGACCCTTCTGAGTCTCATGGGATTTCCAGTCTTCCATGGGAGAAGTGAGCAGGTTCGGCTGATGGGACTGGCATGGAGATGAGCAGAAGTTTATAAGCAGAAAGCAAAACTCCCAGCTACTGAGGTGCTCCAAGACATCACTGCCAGGACAAGCATCATTATCTGGAGCTAATGTTACCCTACTTGCTTTTCAGAAATCAAACAGAACAAAACAGAAAAGAAACCAGCCAGTCAGAGATGAACTGACAGTTTTTGATCACTTGCAAAAGATTAGAGGTTGACCACGTGCTCACCTCACACTTAAAATAGGTTGTATCATGTCAACAGGATGCCCATCTCTAATTATAAATGATATTTTGCCAGACTAAACAAACTTTGATATTTATGCTTCATTTCCTCCAACTCTGATTATAGCACGTTCTTTTAAAAAAATGCATGATGAGCAAGAGGGCCGAGAGCTTTGCCCTGGCCACTCTTTCTCTGTTCCCACTGTTGTTCAGGGAAGTTTGCCACTGAGAGTGTGATGTTGCTTTACACACTGGGATTTTGAATTAACTTGGTGCTGATGCTGACGGTGAGCAGGATAGGAGGAGTTGTCCTGGTTAGTTGAGGTTCTTGTCCCATCTCAGACTCATTATATGATGCCAGCATCTCTCAAACACTGTGTTTTTAGTTGTCTTGGAGGAAGATGTTGGTCTTGATATCTCTCTGGAATAGGCCTGGCTTAGTCCCCTCTATCTATCTATATCCCTACATCTATATCTATCTATCTATCTATATCCCTCTATATCTATCCCCTATATCCCTCTATCTATCTATATCCCTATATACCCTATATCTATCAACTATAACGTTTTTAGTTTTCCTGGAGGAAGATGTTGGTCTTGATATCTCTCTGGACTAGGCCTGGCTTAGTCCCCTCTATCTATCTATCTATCTATCTATCTATCTATCTATCTATATCCCTCTATATCTATCCCCTATATCCTTTTATCTATCTATATCCCTATATCTCCTATATCTATCAACTATAACGTTCCTCAGGTCCACCTGGCCTTGGGCCATGAAGACATTGCCATTGCAAGATGTAGACAGCTCCACTTAAAACTGCAAAAGACACATACTTTAGCTTGCTCCAAACCAACTACCAGTAACCCAAATAGCTGTGAAATTAATCCAAAAAGCAGGGTAAAAAAATGCATGTCTGATTCCCCTTGGGCATCCCACATTCACCAACCCAGATGTGAAGGGGTCAGCTGTGTCCATACTACAACACAGTGATTTTCTGGAAGGCCATATTCCTGGCTCATCTTGTCACTTGGGTGGCTGTCTGTCCCCAGGCACTGCTTGACACCTAGTCAGGCAATGCAAGAAAATGCCAAAAGAAAGCAAAATGCACATAATGGTGCTTGAGACATTCTTGGAGGGCTTGCAAGATGTTGCACACCACTTGGAGTGGCAGATATGCTTGAAACTCCGGGCACCATGGCAGGATTTAGATGAGATTACTTTGGTGATAAGGCTTTTCTGTGGAGTGAGAGACCACAGAAGATCTGAAGAGCTAGGAATGTCATCTATCTAGACTTCTCTGAAGCCTTTGACATGGTCCACCACAAAATCCTTCTCTCTAAATTGGAGAGATGTGGATTTGATGTTTGATGGGTGGACTGTTCAGTGGATGAGGACCTGGATGGATGATGGCACCCAGAGGATAGCGGTAAATGGCTTGATGTCCAGATGGAGATTGGTGGCAAGTGGTGTCCCTCAGGGGTCCTTAATGTGATGAGTACTGTTTAATATCTTCATCAGTGATGTAGAAAGTTGGATCGAGTGCACCCTCATCAAATTTGCAGATGACCCCAAGCTGAGTGGTGCAGGTGATGCACCTGAGTGATGGGATGCCATCCAGAGGGACCTGGACAAGCTGGAGAGGTGGATCCATGAGAACTTCATGAGGTTGAACAAGGCCAAGCACAAGGTGCTGCGCCTGGGTCAGGACAACTCTCAGTATCAATCCAGGCTGGGGATAGAGGGATGGAGAGCACCCCCAGGAGAAGGACTTGGGGGTGCTGGGGGTGAAAGATTGTCCATGAGCCAGCAACGTGCACTTGCAGCCCAGAAATCCACCCGTGTCCTGGGCTGCATCCCCAGCAGCGTGAGCAGCAGGTGCAGGGAGGGGCTTCTGCCCCTCTGCTCCGCTCTGGTGAGACCCCCCTGCAGTGCTGGTCCAGCTCTGGGTCCTCAGCACAGGACACACATGGACCTGCTGGAGAGGGGCCAGAGGAGCCACAGGAATGATGCGAGGCTGGAACAGCTCTGCTGGGAGGACAGGCTGAGAGAGCTGGGGTGTTCAGCTGGAGAAGCTCCAGGGAGACCTTAATTAGGTCTTTCCAGACTTAAAAGACTTAAAGAAAGATGGGGAGAAACTCTTGAGCAGGGCCTGTTGTGACAGGACAAGAGTGATGGTTTTAAACTAAAGGGGTGGAGATTCAGACCAGACATGAGGAAGAAAGACGGGGACAGGCTTTTTAGTTGCCACATGGCAAGTGGTGATAGTTTTAAACTAAAGGAGGGAGATTCAGATTAGGATTGAGAAAGAATTTTTTTACACTGAGCGTGGTGATGCGCTGGCCCAGGTTGGCCAGAGAGGTGGTGGATGAACCACCCCTGGAGATATCCCAGGCCAGGCTGGACGGGGCTCTGAGCAACCTGAGCTGGTGAAGATGTCCCTGCTCATGGCAGGGGTGGCACTGGATGATCTGCGAAGTTCCCTTCCAACCCAAACTATTCCATGATTTTATATAATAACACAAATACAGCTGGGGAGAAAATGATGGCCAGGTGTGGTGGCTGCTGAGACATGAGGTATTGAGATAGTAAGAGAAAAAGAACAGGAAAAACGTGAGCGAAAATACCGAGCAAGAAAAAGCAAAACACAGGAGCTGCAGAGCGTCCCATCATTCATATAGTTTTTCTGGGTGAATCATGGCAAGTGGAATTTGTGTTTGGATTGTAGGGAGCAAAAACTGTCTTCAGGATCCTGTGGTTTTATTTCCTGATGGCTGTGGACCTCAGACTTTAACCACTGCCTATTGAGACTTTCATGTATGGCTTGCAGGCAAAGTTGCCAGGTGAACATCTTGAGAGGATGAAAATAAGGGCAGAGACCTTCTTCCTTGCATCTCCCCTGCCAGCTCTGATGTTTGGAGGCAGCCTGCATCCAACCCAGATTTTTCAAGCATCTTGGGCTTTGTTCGCCCCTCCCGACACCATCTCCAGGGACATCTTCTATCCTGTGCTTTATCAACAGGTTCAGGAAATTGTGATCCATGTGACAAATCTGGTTTATCTTGAAATGGGAAACCAGATGAGAGTGATGTGGTTTCTCTTGCAAATACTTCTCATATCTCTGCCTGATGCTGCAATAGCAGGAGGATCTGTATGAGTCAGGTGGTGCCAAACAGGCTGCAGAACAGTTTTCTCTGACATCTGTGTTAATGGGGTTAAGGATCATGCTTCTCTCTTCAGAACCCTTACTCAATTCAGAATGTGAAATATCATCCATTCTTCTTCCTTTTTTAAATTTTCTTTTAAATGGAGAATGAAGAGGAAAGCTCATCTCTGCCCCAGCTTTTTTAGTCCCCTCTATTAAGTCAGACCTTGTGAAAATGAATTTAACCTATCAACCACCATTGAAATAATCAATATTCCCTTTCTGTTGTTCCTTCATTTTCCACCTCTTTACTGTGTTTACTTTGGGTAAGTGATGTCATACTGCAGGAAAGCTACAGTGAAGGGATTACTGTCATTATATCTGCAAGGACATGAATTTGGTTGTGAACCAGGTAATTCTCAGCTCTTGTGGAAAGGGGTTTTCTCACAGTTGTTTAAAAGAGTGATCTGCTCTGTCTTTTGCTCCTTCTGTGCTGATTTTTCAGGCAAAGATTGAAAAAAAAAAATGCAATCATAATCCTAGGGAGAGAAGAAATGACTTAGAAATGACTTAGAAAAGCTCTATTTTTGTCATGTTCCTTAAACCCTTTGATCCTTCCCATAGCCCCTTGATCCATCACTACGTCACCACTCATTGAAAGCATTTTTTTTTATAGCCCACAGCTGGATTCTGGGTTATTTCTAAAATGTCTTTTCTTCCTGTGCAGTGTGTTGGCTTTTCTTGAATAATCTAACTCACTCCCACCCCCCTGTGATGTATTATGGATTTTTTGCATGGAGGAAAAAATACTTAAACTCTGGCTTCATCCCTGAGTGTGCTCCTTGTTGTGCTGACATGGTACATGGTGGCAGCCCCAGTGCACAGTGCTTCAGGTGGAACATGCTTCTGGAGGATAAAGGTACCTGCACCATCTAACGATCCCTCTGGACCAAATAACAAAGCAAGGGGTGCATTGGGTGACATGGGGGAATGTTATTTCAGTGGCAAGAGAAAGCAGACGTGGGGCCACAACCTGAAGGAAACAACCCCTCTTTTATCCTGCTCATCAGTATCTTTGGGTTTTCCAAATGCTGAAAATATCATTCGGTATTGAACATGTAGATTTCAGAGGTGGGATGCACTCAGAAAAAACTTCAGTGCTATAGCACAGGCTACATTTCTACTAGTGAGTTTAGTGCACTGGAATGCTGAAATGTGGAGAACAGGGATGCACAGATAATTATGGTCAAATATATAACATCAGCCCCCTGTCAAGAACGGGTAAAAGAAGCTGCAGCAGCAGCACTGAAGAGCTGAGTAAACTCCTGGTCTCCTTCTTCTTATGCAAATTTGTAACCCCACAATGATGTAGTGGGTGAAAAAGATGAGATATCTTTGATCAAATGCAGACATCTGCAAGGTTGGCATCTATCAAACACATAACTAATCTTGATATCCTTCGTGGCTCACGGAGGGAAATGGAAGTCCTTCTTGCTTGTGATTCATCTCATTCCCCAGCAGATGAGTCACCTACAAGGAGCTCCTACTTTCTCCTGTGAACACAAAGGGAGTGGTGGGTGAGTAACACAGACACAGATTCAAAATTAAAGGAAATGAGTCCCTCTTGCAGCCAGGAAACAGAGAACTGGATTTTTTGCTGGTTGTGGGTATACCTCCTGCTGGTGTAAATCACAGCTTTTCAGACCAGGTCAGACATATCAATCATTTAATATATTTCCTAGGTTTCCTTGGGACAAGCCACTTGAGGATGGTATTTCTGGATGCGTTACAAATGTTATAAGTGGTTCTGCCATGCTGTTGTTGCTTTGATGGTCTGACATTTATGACCCCATTGAGCAAAGTCCTGAACAGGATTCCTGCCCTGAGGAGCCTCTATATCCCTATAAACCATCTCCTTGTGGACAAATATTTTTGTTAACAAATTTGGATGCAGCTTCTGGGGGCAGACTGTACATCAGTTTTCATCCTCAGGTCAAAGGCACTGTGTTTTAGACAACAATCCTTCCAGATCGCCTGATCCATCATATCTAGAAGATCTCTCTGTGCCACATCTAAAGCATCTCTTGTTTGGAGAAGCACGCTTCTTAGGTTTTACTTTCCGGTGTCAAGACTCCTGTATTTTAATCCTCTCCGTAGCACAAGTGAAAGGAAGAGATGCTCTTGTACCTTTCCAGAATGTTCATGTTCCTACTAGTACACCTCGCATCTTAAGGAATTAAATAAGCTGTTCCTAGGACTCAGGACTATGAGAGTGGCCATGTTGCTTCTTGGTTCGTATCAACATGGTTGGAATTAGATCTCAGTTATTTTCAGTTGTCAGGTCTTGATAAATGTTTAACACACCCCAGAAGGGACCAGTCCTTTTACTGTAGATCAGTGAATATCCACTGATTGCAAAGGATTAATAATATCTTGTACCCAATGAAAAGTGGAAAGGCATAGAGCTCCCACTGACCTTCTCCTTTTTCCAGAGACACACATGCTAATATCCATTCCTCTTTCAGCCACAGCATTGAGGAAGCTTCTCACCTTTCACCTGTGACACTCTGTGGTTGAACCTATGGTGAACCGTTCACAGGTCAGCCCTCTTCATCCTTCAATAATACAGAGAATTTCTAAACAAACAAATTTCAAAAAATAGCTAGCGTATTGTGAAACATGAGATTGTTGTGACGCTTGAGATTCAGGATAAGAAAGTAATTGGAAATGGTCAAAGAAAATACTGGCAATAACTTTGTGTGTACTCACTCATAGACATGTGCAGGGAGCACATAGGACAACTGATATATGTATTCTTTGCCTGCCCTCTGGTGGTGAATGGCTTCTGATTAATTGTATGCATATGTATATTTTTATATATACATGTATACACACATGCAGGTGTACATATATATGTGTGTACATATGCATTGACATATGGCAGAAAATGTTTTCATCTGAATTGTAACTTAGACCCGAATGTTGCAGATGTGACCAGTAATTAATTATTATCATGGGCTATAGCTGGTCTTTTTAATGTTGAAGTTTACCCACTCCATTATGTTTGTATTAATATTTAGTTCAGTTAAAATAATTCAGCGCGAAAATAATGGAAGTACAGTTAGATATTTGTTCTAGTTCTGAGAGATCAGTGTGCTCTTCATGTGTCCTCTTCCTCTCTATAAATAAACTCTGCTGAAACTGGGTGAGCTGTACAAAACTAAGAGCAAAATGTTTTTTTTTCCAGGAGCAGTTCTTGTAGCAAATACAGGACAGCATAAAAATAACTGCCGCAGCATGGATGCGCTTTTCCTTACACAATGCCAGCCTGGGTTAGCAGGAGGGTACAGAGACAAAGGTGGCCTTGGGATGGAAGCTTGGAGGAGATATGTTTCTTCACCCCCTCAGTGCAGTTTGTTTTCAGTTCAGCAAGGGCTCAACATCCTATTTCCACTATTTTCCCCTTGGAGCTGCAAGGAGCAGGGAGATCTGCCATGGCACCCTTCACACCTTCTACAAGCGTGTCCAGCACCTGGGCATCAGGTAGTGAAGATAAATGAGTTCAACACTGCAGCTCCCAGGACTTATAAAGATATAAGAGGTATTGCCTAAACTTGGTGTTCCCAACCTTTTCTATTTAGGATGACTAGTGCAGCAGGAAGGGTGAGAAGGGATGTTTAGATCAGATATTAGGAAAAGTTTATTTCATGGAAAGGGCTGTTGGGCATTAGAACAGGCTGCCCAGGGTAGTGGTGGAGTCACCATCCCTGGAGGGGTTTAAAAGACCTGTAGAGGTTCTTCGGGACATGGTTCAGTGACAGTATTGGGTTAACAGTTGGACTTGATGATCCTGAGGGTCTCTTCCAAGCAAAATGATTTTATGATTCTATGAAAGGTGAGTGGTTTTGAGGGGAAGGCTGTTAACTGGCTTTAGTGACAAGCACATGTCATTTAGTCATGCAGGTATCACCATTGCTTTCTCAGGAGCATCCCTTGGTGCTTTTCCTTTCCTGAGGCTGCAGAAGTCTCATGCAAGGTGGTTTGTTCTCAGTGCTCAGGGCCTCTTGATGTTCCATGTATGGGGAAAAGATTGTCTAGAGACATCTCAGAATGTGAAACCTACTGTTCCAGCACACCCAGAGGACTATCCAGCTACAGAATTTCTTCACTCAATTCCTTTCCCTCTGCCCATCTTCTGTGGACAACAGTGCTTGATTGTACCACTAAGGCAGGTTCATCCCACTTAAATGAAGACCTTTCTCTTCTAACCTCATCAGATCTCCTACCTCCTGTCCCTTTCCACACAGCGCGGTGTTGGACACTCTGCACCCTTCCCAATGCTCAGCCACCAGGACAAAAGTACAGCAGTAGGGGCAGAGAGGAAAAGATTTTCAGGCTGATCCATCCTCTTCATAATCCAAGATGCAGCATTCACTGGGTCACCCTGCAGATTGGACCTGGGACTTGGACCCATCATGAGTATCGGGTTGTATTTCCCCCTTGTTCTGACTCTGCTGCAGTCCTGACAGGTGCAGTCAACCAGAGCAACTTCGATGACATCTCTCCATGAATAAACTTTGGCACCTTATTTGGGTAACAACCTGTGATTATTCCCTCTGGTCCTTTCTATGGTGGTGTTTGGGGAGCTGAAGTTACAGATTTGGCCGGGCAGACAATCACCTCTGCAGGGAGCCCACACAAGTAGGTTAAACAAAAGCTTTATTTCCACACAATGTTCTCAGGAAACGGTGCCAAGATTTCACAGACAGCTCAGAACAAGGATTGGCAAGGAATGCTCTGCTCCTGTGATGATTTCTTATTGCAAACAGCATGGAGCCACAAAATTCATCTTCAGAGCCAAGCCTGAGCTTCCTTTAAAATCAAAAGTGTTCAGATTAATAGTTTTCAGGTTTGTTCTTTAGAGCAGTAATGTACCCATGCAAAGCTCAGATGCAGCGGAGCGTAAGCCATTTCTACAGCACCAGACCTGCAACCCATGGTTAAACCCTCTGGTACTACAGCAGACAAAATATTCAATAAGCCGTGGTTATTAAAGCAGTTAATTGCAGCATGTCTGCCATCAGATATTATATGCAATGTTTGAATAGTGAACAGCTCCTGGTGAGCAAAGACCTCAAGACTGGACCTTCGGCTATGCAGAGCCTGTTTGCTGCCTTCTCTTCCTGCCCACACTTTTCTGACTAGAATGGAGAAAGGTCAGTTGGTTTCCTGCAGGATTTCAGTATTCTGAAACGCTATTTCAGTTCCAGCTTTTGAATTAAAAAAATAAATAAAGAAGGAAATTGGATGTGGATGTTGGATCTCTGACATTTGCCTCCGGGGTTGCTTTGACTGAGGTAGCCCCACAGACGGGCAGCTGAGGCATCTGGCAAACAAGCTGTTAGAAAACCAGACCATTTTCCATTTAAAAACTGCAGAACATTTGCAAATTGGCAAACTCTAACAACAACAACAGCAAAAAAAAACTTCAACGCTAATAAATGCCTTCTGCTTAAGACCAACTGGAATTTCATGCATCGTATTGTGGTTTTCGTTTGGACATCAGGCTTGTGTAGATACAACATATTTCAGCTTTGGTCCTTGGCCCTGTATTGACTCTCCCTGAGCTTCTCTGTGTATGTTAATGAAAAATGCTTCAGACATTTAGCTTTGTGAAAATGAGTGTATTTATTTTCAGAGTCTGTTGTACAGTTTTTTTTATCGTGCCTGCAGTCTGTACTATCCAGTTTAGCTTCTGAGTAGCCCCAAGTTGAGAACAGATAGTGGCAAAAAAGGGATTTAATTCCTTTGAATAAAATTATTTTAATGTGTCAATGAAAGCAGTCAATAAAAGAGAAAGAGATGATAAATTTTTTCTTGACTTTCAGTAGATCCTAAACAGGTCCTTTGCAGGAAAGGAGACTGGATTGCACCAAGTAATGACACAGTGAGGGGTATATGTCATGGATCAAGGCTGATGTGGAGGCAAGAAGCAAAGAGGAGAATTACATGACCAGAATACGTTGTGCAACGACTTTTGCTGGTGGTCCTTCCGTGGACCCACTTCATCCTGCGCTGTTCAGCAGAATTTAGAGGTAGGTTGAGAAAGGAAGGAGAACCAAGGGATGCTGACATCTGTAGGTATCATGAAGTCAGGCTTGGGGAGGATTGTGGAGAACTCCAGTGAATGAGGAAAAGGATGGTGAATGAAATTTAATACCAACAGCTGTGAAGTAATGAACATCAGAGGAAAAGTGGTAGGTACTTCTTACACTGCACAGAACACAGAACCAGTTTCATCAGCTCAGGAACCCTTCCCTGTGGTCGTTGCAAGAAGATTGGAGGAATATCCTGGGGTGGGACAAGTACTGAAAAGCTTCACCTGCCTACCTGCCTCAGCAGTCAGTTGGCCACCAGCTGCAGGAAGCTGGAGGAGAGGACTACAATGACCCCCAGGGTCTGGAAATCATCCTGAATGCAATGGTTCTTGGTGTGTTTTGGGAGGTCTGGTCCAACTTTGTGTGCTAACCCAACCTCCCCTTACATCAAACTCGCTGTGTCCTACAGCCCCGTCCCCACAAGCTGACACGTCAGTCCCATAGCTCTTCATCAAGGCTGACTTTTGCCTGTAAGAACTTCATCTAAGGGCACCATTTCACACAGATTCAGTGGGAGCATGAAGAGTTGTAGTTCATTTGCCATCTCACAGAATCCCAGAATGTCAGGGATTGGAAGGGACCTGGAAAGCTCATCCAGTGCAATCCGCCCACCCGGAGCAGGAGCACCCAGATGAGGTTACACAGGAAGGTGTCCAGGCGGGTTGGAATGTCTGCAGAGAAGGAGACTCCACAACCTCCCTGGGCAGCCTGGGCCAGGCTCTGCCACTCTCAATGAGAAGAAGTTTCTTCTCAAGCTTAAATGAAACCTCCTGTGTTCCAGTTTATATACATAGCCCCTTGTCCTATCATTGGTTGTCATTGAGAAGAGCCTGGCTCCATCCTCCTGACACTCACCCTTTATATATCTGTAAACATTAATGAGGTCACCCCTCAGTCTCCTCTTCTCCAGCTCCAGAGCCCCAGCTCCCTCAGCCTTTCCTCACACGGGAGATGCTCCACTCCCTTCAGCATCTTTGTTGCCCTGCGCTGGACTCTCTCCAGCAGTTCCCTGTCCTGCTGGAACTGAGGGGCCCAGAACTGGACACAATATTCCAGATGTGGTCTCTCACCTATTCTTTTCTTCCAACAATTATTTTTAATACAGATGAGGTCAGAGATGAGTGTCACACTGAGATCTTGTGGCCTGATTGAAGGAGAATGTGTGGTTACAGCAGTAGGAAACCTTTAGCCCACCTTCGGCCCCAACACCCATAGACTTGCATCCAGCCAATGACCACTGTTACCATGTGTGATTGGGAGAGCGAAGTGGAATAAGGGTCTACCTGTGAGTAGGACCTTGTCAGACCATGTTCTCTGTTGCATGAGTAGAAGGGAGAAGGTTTCCCTGGTATCTCCGATGTATTTGACAACAGGACAAATCCATTGCTGATGCGAGGACAGAAGGCTGCATGGAAGGGAGGGCTCCTGCTGTAGCGACCATGGTGCTGTTCCTGACCTCACTGCTGAAGGCCATGTCTCTACAATGCCAAGATAACCAACCAGAGCTTCAGAGGAGGATGTGCTGAGGTTCTCGCATGAGGATCTCAGGAGATAACATAGTTTCATAGGTTCAAAGAATTACCCTCAGCCCCATTCCTGCCTTGACCCAGCTTCATTCCTAAACCCCAGAGAAGTATCTTGATATTTTCCAATAAGAAATGTGCTGTGTGGAGTGGTATTGTCCCCTCCCTCCTTTAGTATCCTCTGTCATTGGAAACTTTCCGAGACATAGGTCCTTGCAGCTCTTTTGAGACCCATCCATGTTGTGGCTGCTCCTTACCTTCCCCCTAGGTTCCTCATCATCTCCTCATACTTCTTCTGCCTGACTGTCCTGCCACTTCTGTATTTTGAGACCTGCCTCTAAACTACTGAATAAAGGAGTTAATACATGAACAGGACTCTCCATAGGTATCTTATCTGCACAGAGTGCTGAAAAGTAAACTGGGACGAAGATGAATATACAAATAGGAACAAGACTTTCAGGTGGAGGGGTAGGTCTCCAAGTATCTTTATTTGCATTTGGTTTAAATTCATTTTTAAGAATACTGTATGAAATACGAACTACATTCAGAAAGTGTTTATTGTGCATAAATATATCTTCTACAACTCTCAGCAGTTTGCACAATTACATTCACCCTGTAACGTTAGTGGTAAAACCACCTGCAATCACATGGTAGGTCCTTGTCCATAGAGGTTTCTAGAGTGGTTTCTAGAGCTTCACTGACTGAGGAATCCACCAAGTCCATGATCATCTGAGAAGCCTTCTGCAGAGCTACAAAATTTATGTCTGCTGCTTCTGGCTCCCATCTTCCTCATTACAACATCCAAACACTAGCTTTAGGAGCAAAATAACAAGAAAAGAGCCTGATACAGTAATCACAGTTAGTATGGGAAGAAACCTCTTGAGTAAACCTAAACCTGCCTAAACAGAACAATGCTGGGATAATATAAATGTATTTTATGGCTTTCTAACAGCAGAGGTTATCACACTCAAGGATGAGTCCTTGGCCTCTTCCTGTTGAAATCAAGAGGAAAAAAATACCACTGGCTTCAAAGAGAATTAAGAATTATCATGGGATTACTGAAGTCATCAGTGATCAGAACTTTGCTTCTCTGCTACCCTTTCCCACAGATTTACTATTTTATTTTTTTAAATAAATTCAAAGAATGCTGTTTATTTTAGAAGACTACAGGCTGAAGAAATAATCCAAAAACTGTGTACAGAAGGGAACATTGAAATTCTCTTGTTTAAATGGCCTTCAGCTGGAAAATTCAGTTTTTTGGCTACACAACATTTTCTTAAAGTTGTCTTTTCTCAGCCTAACAAAAACACACACTCGAAAGATTATTTCTTAGTGGTCAATTATGAAATAAAGAACTGGTTACTCCAAAATTGAAATATATGTATCTGTACATAGGTGTAGATGTTGAAAGGGAGAATATATGCACAGTGGCAGACGGAAGAGTTGTGAGTTTTGGTTTTTTTGGTCTTTTTCCCTCGTGCACTTACAAATGTTCAATTTGATATAGAGCAGAAATAGAAGGTCACTGTCCCTCCTGCTCACTGTTCAGCCAGCTAAATGGATTGATGAGAGGTTTTTCAGGAGCAATGATGGCAGAGATTCATGCAACTACCAGGTTTCTTGTGTGGTTGATAGCAAATTGCTTCGACAGTTTTTATGTTTTCTGCTTGTATGTATCTTCCTTTACATCTATTTTACTTGTGTGCAGGGAGAAACAAGTATTTCAGAGACGTTTAGCATATCTAGACAAGACAAGTGGCAGAGTTTCCAGGCCCAGGTTAAAGGTCCGTGATGAGATATCTACGTGGGTTCATCCAACTTGACTTCAGTCGTCCATCATGTAGGTTTTCCCACTTGAGCTGATTAGTGCAGCTCCTGTTAGAACTGGTGTCAAGAACTTTTTAGGACACAGTTCATCCATTTGAATACAGATACCCAGGATAGGATTCACTTTCAGATTAAGGCATCCAAATGTGTACGTCATTAAACACAGAGTCACAGAATCACAGAATAGTTTGGGTTGGAAGGGACCTTCGAAGCTCATCCAGTGCCACCCCTGCCATGAGCAGGGACATCTTCACCAGCTCAGGTTGCTCAGAGCCCCGTCCAGCCTGGCCTGGGATGTCTCCAGGGATGGTTCATCCACCACCTCTCTGGCCAACCTGGGCCAGTCTCTCACCACCCTCAGGATAAAAAAATTATTTCTCAATCCTGGCCTGAATCTCCCGTTTTTTAGTTTAAAACCATCAACCCTTGCCATATGGCAACTAAAAAGTCTGTCCCCATCTTTCTTATTGGCCCCTTCTAAGTCCAGAAAGGCTGCACCAAGGTTTCCCCGGAGCTTCTCTTCTCCAGCTGAACACCCCAACTCTCTCAGCCTGTCTGAGTATCTCTGAGTGCACCAGGCTCCCATTGCTTACATGGAAAACTTGCTGATGGTCAGTGAAATTTAGGGATGACTTTGCAAGCCAGTCATATGCACAAATTTTAGGCTCAGCCTAAAATCAGTTTTGACTTGAACTCCACTAATTGAAATGAGAACTGAGATACCCAGCACACAGAAGTATCTGCACATAGGAGCCTAAGAAACACCCCTGGGAAGTGTCTGTTTCCCTTCTCTGACTGTTGGGGGACCTGTCCGGGTGACTGTCTCCAACTGCATCTTACAGGCCAACATTTAGCCAAATTGTTCTCCTTTTGCTTATCATTGCGGGTGTTTCTCCTGCTTTGGAGGCCAGCCTTGACTTCACATAGGCCTTTCTGAGGAAAATCCATTGATGCAAGAGTATCAGACCAAGAGCAGAAGGAGATGCCACCTGTCCCCCACAGAGAGGATGTGTGCTCTGCCTGCCACATCTTGAAAGTCTCTTTAGCCAAGGTATAAGATTAGGTTGATGTAAAACACACCACCATGTAACAGAACAGCACTGATCAGTATTTTTAACATGGGAAAACAACGAAAAAAAATCCACAAATTATGCAGAAATCGTTTGATTTTAAACCCACATTTGCACAAACCAGTCCAGATGATGTCCTTCCCTGGAGCTGTATTTTGGGGTATGTTTAGTCAGAATTGCCTGGCTCATGTCTCTTCCAGAGGGCTTTATTCCTGAATGAATTTGCAAACAGAGGGTAGCACAGTGCAGAAGATGAAAGCTCTTCCAAGCCCTGTTTGACAACTCAAGTGTCATAAAAGCCTTTTGACAGATGCCTTTCAAGGGCCAACATGTCCAACCTGGAATATCAACTCCCACCAAAAAGTAAACAAAAGCTCCTGTTGCAAAAACAGATGCCATGGAGTAAAATTTCGTTATTAAAGAATATCAATGATTTCCCCTTCCATTTTCACTTTTTGTGTGTTTGTACCCCAAACAATTCTTAATCTGAGAGTATCTATGTTTTACACTCGCTACAGTGAATTATTTTTGAAAATAGTATCTTTCTTAGCTTTGTGGAGTCTGGCTTGCCTCATTTCATAAAGATATTCACAATAAGCAAAGAAGGTTTGGCCAGTTGCTGACTCTTATTTATCATCTGAGTGATGAAAATCTGCTCTGGTCACTCTGAGTTCAAACTGTGCTTGAAAAGGGTATCTGTGTTTTCAATGAACAACTTCTGGTGGTAATATTGACTAAATTACCATGTCTGCTGTTCTCTTCAGCCTTGCAGAGAGAGAACAACAATTCCCAGGAGTTTGTTTGAAGCCAGATGTTGAACAGCAGTAAAAAACTGGGAAGAAGAAGTGGCCAACAACAAAATTTTTTGACCTTGATGAAGTGTGTCCTGTTAAAAGTGGCTACAGGCCAAACGCTGACCCTTTGCAGAAAGGTATTTTTACCCCCTGCAAGGCTTACTTTGAAGAGAAGAGCCTTTAGACCACTTGTAGATTGGGAAGGAAAACGAGTGATGTTTTAGGCTTTGCACTGCCTAACTGATGCACTTCTCATTCCCTCAGTCCAGCTTTTGCAGGAAGGAAAATTCATATCTTATTAATATTACTCAGCTAAAGGAACTGCACAACATAATTCTCAGTTTTCCAATATCTTGACATTCCGTTTTCATCCTGCTCTGGGACGAAAAGTATGAAATGTTTTAGCTATGGTATATGTGAGTGCATATAAAGCAAAACAAAATGTTCTTCCAGTTGAGATCTGGAATTGAGAAGATGACATATTTTGACATTTTGAGTAGAATCACATTTTGGCATTTGGAAACAAATATTGATTCATACCAAAATGTTTCATTTCAAAACTGTCATTTCAGATTGAAAATAGCATTAAAATGGCATTTGCAACTGAAATGTCAATTTAAAAGAAAATGTTTCAGCTTAAATTGACATGCAGGAACAAAACATTTTGATCCAAAATTTCCCCTTGTGGGGGAGTAAAAAATATTTTTTGTTGTTGTCAAAAACATTTTCTTCTCAATTGCACTGATTTTCGTGAAACCAGAGTTTCCTGCAGCAACAACAACAAATCTATTTAATGCAAAACAGTTAAATAATTTTAGCACTTGGCATTATTGTTTAGTTCCAAGCCCAAGTACAGTCGGACATGTTTATGCTGCCATGCAGACATAGCTAAAATATTCTTTGGGCTTATCCTTGTGACAGATGCTGATGAAGAGCTGACTCTACCATCACCATCACTTCCCTCCCCAATGGACCACTGCCAAAAACACACACATACAGCTCTGAACTGGTGCACAATTTCACCAGAGATGATGGTCAGGATGCATCTGCCTGCTCCTGTTTACCCTGTGCAAGAACTAAAGGGCTTCATCAACTTTACTGCTTTTGGCTGGAAGGGAATTAAATGGAGGATGTGAGTTCTTCTGCTGGTTTGGCTTCAAGGTGTCCATCCCAATCTTACTAGTTCGTTGCTGTGCTCTTCTCAGATTTCATCCTCTTCAATACTTATTTCGGCCTCTTTCATGCTCCCCAGCTCTTTAAAGGTTGCTTTTGTCAGTGTCCTCTTTGTGCTACTCAGGACAGATTTGAGTTTCCTGGTCAGCACATCTGGCCAGTTGCTGTAAAATAGAGAAGAGACAAGGAATTAGCAACCCTTCTTGCTAAGGAGTAGCTTTTTGTTTTGCATCATTTTATATCAGACAAAGCAGAAACATCAGATGTTCTCAGAGCCACCAAGAAGCATCGGGCAAGGAGGGATGTTGGCAGAGAACTGCAGGAATGTGGTGGTCCCAGTAGACCATACAACTGCTGGAGCTCTTGCATGGGTTAATGGGATACATAGAGCTTTCAAGGACATTCACTTCACAAATGTAAATTGCATTTATATAAAAACAACCAGAAGGTTTCAGCAGTTCATGAAAAACATTCCTAACTGTGCATCACGAGCCTCATGCAGCCCCTAGCTTGTCACAACAGAGATTCTCTGTTAATCAGCTGGACACCTCTGGATTTGAGGTCAGGCACTGCCACAATGAGAAAGCTGAAAGTCCAGCTGCTCTGACAGCCCCGTGATCCCACCAAGTCCAAGACGGGCAGAGAACCAGAAAGCCCTGACATCCGTCTCATCTCAGATCCATATGCAGTGTCACTGCCTTGGCCTGGCACTACTCATGAGAGAATAAGCTCTACTGAGTATCAGGACTTGAGATCTGGGCTAACTGAGAGACTACAAGATCCAGGCTAGTAAACTGATGCGATGGAGCTGGAGAGTATCATCTGCTATGATGCTCTAAGTGTCCATGATGCCCAGGTTCTATCCTCTGTTGATGGGTACTAATTTATTATAACATAAGGGGGGCTTCAGAGACAAAATAAATATCAAGGACTTGTAGAAAGCCAGAAGCTGAGCGAATGTCTGGGCTCTATGCAGGTCTCAGGTCTGCAGCTGTCCTGTCTGTAAAGCATCATCTGAAATCAAATTTACTGTGTATAATAGAAGAAAATATTATTCCAGCTGTTGTAAAATGAAAAGAAGCAAATTCTTACTCATACGAATAACACCATTGTGATTATACAGATACTAAAAAGAAATAGTTCATAAATTGTTATGCATATACACATACGTATGGTTTTAAATTGTACACACCATTATTGTGTACAATGAACAAGCAGTTACTTTAGACTAGAAATATATGTAAAACTGACTACATGAAGCAGGCATCTTATTGCGAAAGGACAAGAGGTGACGGTTTTAAACTAAAAGAGGGGGATTCAGGCCAGACATGAGGAAGAAATTGTTGCCCCTGAGGGTGGTGAGAGCCTGTCCCAGGTTGGCCAGAGAGGTGGTGGATGAGCCATCCCTGGAGACATCCCAGGCCAGGCTGGACGGGGCTCTGAGCAACCTGAGCTGGTGAAGATGTCCCTGCTCATGGCAGGGGTGGCACTGGATGAGCTGTGAAGTTCCCTTCCAACCCAAACAGTTCTACGATTCTATGACTCTATGATTTTACTTGAAGAGTGTAAGACATGAGGTCTTGAAAGGAGGGGAATGAATACTATTAGGCCCAAGGACTATTCACATTAATGATCAATTATTAATATAGAATTGTTAAACAGCCCAATGAAACTGCCCTTAATGACAGCACAGGATGAGTTGCCTTTAAAGTGTGTATAAGAGTATTGCAAAGTCAACTAATAACTCTGACACCAGAACCAGGTATGCAGGGCTGACCACTCTGATACCCTGTGCTGTAGCACTACATATCTAATTATTTTTTGTTATAATTCAAGAGAATTGTGTTTTATTGTTTGATGTAAGGTTCTGTCTGATGGTCTGGTTACCTGTTGCTAATGACTGGCTATTAAATCTGGATTCAATAAGAGAAGAACCAGGACCTCCAAACTCAGCAGATTTCATGTTCCCTTCAGTCTCACACTGTGGGAGACCAAGAGCAGCCAAGGACAACCAAGGGCAAAAAAAAAAACAGGAAAGGGATCTAAAGGCAAACTGCTGAATCTTAAGAAATCTTTCAAATGTATCAACCCAATACAATTTAGGATTCAGTGGAGGATCTACCCTGAAAATTAATTCATTGAACTTTATGAGAAAGAGCTAATGCTCTCATCAAACATAATTCCAAATGGTTTGCAGTAACTAAGGAAACAAGGAAAAGAATGGGTTTTTTGTTGGCGGTAGCTTAGGTTTGCTTGGGGTTTTTTTGCCTTTCTGGTGTTGGATGAAGAAGGTATGCCTTCCAGTGTGTTGTTGGGAGATGAACCTGCATACCAAGGTAGAAGAAGTATCTAAGACAGTAGAAGAAAGGGGGAAGAGAAGAAAGATATGATGGGAAAAAAAGTCAATAGAAATCGCGTTTCACTTCCACAATTCTAGTTTTAATCTTTGGAGAGTTCATGCAGGCAAAATCATTTGAGATTATCATTGCAGAGGGGTTGGAGGAGAAATAGCAAACTAATTTTATGAGTTTCTGCATAGGTTTTGCATTTGGGGACAGATTTTTTATTAAAAACCCTGTCTTGAATGAGGTTTCAGACTTCACCTTGAGATCTTAACTACTGGTCAGCCACACATTGCTAGTCTGTGTTTTGACGAGCAAGATGAGGTGACTGGGGTGTTTAGTGTATTCTCTGAACAAGAAAGAACCTTGAGGGATCTCTTGTCACTGAGATCATGGGATGAGAGGTGGGAAGAGAGGGAGAGGCAAAGTTCTGAGGTAAAAAAAGGAGAGAAAATAACTAAAAACTTGAGCCTTAGCACTTTGAAGTGATCTTAGACTGGTTCTTTGTCCTTGCAGGACACAGTCTTTGTATGCTTATGTATCTAAAGGTCAGCAAAGAGCAATACAGATGACACTAAGATTTATACACTGTGGATCCCTCCATAAATACAGCAGCTACCAATCACATTGGGGTGAAATCTCACCTCTTTGATCTTCCTAACGAAATCTGACTGACTTGCATGGGGTCAAATCTCATCTCTACAGTGAGATCAATCTAGGGATCACAGGGTCAGTGACATCTCTCTGAGTCAGTTTTCCAGTGAGCCTTGAAAGAAAGAGAGAAATCCCTTCCTTCATGTCAGAAGCACTGCAAGATGCTAGGGTTGGGATTCAGCTGCCTGAGGATACTGTCTATAGCATTATTTGAGGTGCCATAGTTTATCCTGCATGGTCTTCAGCTGCTGTTACATGTGCCAGCTTTGCATAAGTGTGTCTGACAACCATGGTGCTCCAGGTTGAATCCCACTTGAATGGATGGTTTTGTAGGTCCATGTTAAGATCCTATATCCTACTGCAAGAGAAAAGAGAAAGATGACTGGTGGTGTAGCCGACAGGTTTATCTTCAGGTAACCGGAGGTGCACTTTGGTGTTTCTCACTCTTTGCTGCATGTTTTTATCAAGATCTGGCCAGAATCATCAATTCTCTTTGAAAACAGGTGTTCACCAAGAACAACAGAGTCCACACTCGCTCTTCCAAGGTTAAAGGATTCTCTTCCTGAGTATGAGGAGCAGAGACTTCGCCTTCCTCTAGACTCCAAGCCAGATGAATACTCTGAAACTACTGAGATGGGGATCCCTATCTTATCGCAGAACAGACTGTGAGACTGTTAATAGCTTACAGTCCTAGACCAATGGGACTGTAAACGAGGTGAATGGACTATAGATCACTATGTCTGAGATCTGTGTATAGCATTCCTTTATTGCTGTCAAGGAAAAACAAGCTTATTGATAGCATAACCCTTTTCATCATAAATTTCGAAGGTAGATCAGCTGGAAACATTACTAAACCACCAAGCGGACGCATAGGAATAAAGTGGCTGTTGAGGACATAATTGCCTCCATTGAGAGGTTCATGCATGCAAGAAGGCTTGAATTAGGACTGTTGAAAAGCTCCAGGTATAAATTCCGTATTGATTTTGCTGCCATTTCCCATAAATCGAGCCAAGTGGGCTAATGAGGACCTTCTGTTCTCTATAATGTAGCGCTAATCAGCCTTGCTTCAGTGCAGAAGTCTGTGTCTGTGGGAGATACATGCACTAGATGTTTTTATATCAGTATATGTGCAGTTTTTGTCAAGCAGAGCGAACCCGAGTGAGTGAGTGTCTCTGGCCTTGGAGGAGTAGCTTGTGCTCATAGACGTAGATCAGCAGTGTAGCCTTCTGTGCCTTGGAGCTTATATGTACCAGTCAGTGTTCACACATGGTAGTGATTACGCAGGTCTCTGCACAATATGTACCGTATTTAAATATTTTTTCTTTTTTTTTTTTTTTTTTATTTTAAATGAAGAATTTCTGCTGAGCTCCTAGAATAGGGAGAGCCTCAGACAAAAATTTAAGAATCTCTTAAGGGAGATAGAGCAGTTTAGCAACATGCCCTGAATCATTAAAAGTTGTGGTTTGGAAAGAGTCACGCTGCCAAAAGCACAATGTTGGGTTTTAGCCCTGTGAGAAAATTGGATGGAGCTTTAGTCTTTAGATTAATCTATCAGCCTGAAATGGTGTTTCTTAGGTGTTGTTAACCAGCCCGTATCTAGGGACTTTGGGCTTTCATCCACCTTTGCCCTTTACTGGGTGGAAATAAAGTAAAATTTAGTTCAGAGACACCGAGTAGAAGCACTATTGGTGTTTTCAGAGATATTAATAAAAGAAACCCCAACCATAGGGCATTTTCACAGGAAGTCAGACCCTGTATGTGCACATGTGGGTGTGCATGTTCATATACCAGCCTGTTCTGGTAGCACCTGTTTGATCAGGCTTCTCAGGTCATGCTGCTATACTCCATGTAACTTCTGAATTCCAACCAAATCCTTCTAAATCCACATTTATTTCTCATAACAGTAGGTACCATGGTGATGAATAACAGAGCTGCATCTTGTTTTATGGAATCACATCAGACAGGAGTTATATATGACAGGAAAGTAACTATAGACAATTCGGATTATTCCAGGCTTGAACTCCAGCTTTATCTCTGTGTTTACCATGGACTGGGCTCTTCCTGGCACAGTGCGATCGATAATATACTGCAGGTAAACACAGTTATACTGCATGACTGTCAGGAATGAATGTGATAACAGGTAATAAATTTGCTAGGAAATCACCCAGCAAGGCTACTACTATCATCAGACAGCTTTGCTGCTGTTCTGAGCACCTTTAGAATGAGACGCTTTAAAAGAATAATGCACATTTTTGAGGGGAAAAAAAAAAAAAAGGCATGACACTAAGACCAGCAAAGTGCAGACAAAGAACACAAAAGCAGACACAAAATAGCAGAGCTACGTTGGGACTGTCCTACAGCTACTACCTCAGATCTAGGCCCTTTTGCCAAGGAGTTTTTCAGCTTTCCTCCTTTTGAACTCTGCAATTTCTTCCGGGGGTAACCCATGAGCTCTACACCTGCAGTGAACATGTAGGCCATTAGAGAAAGAACCAGTTCAGGTTTTATCTGCAATAAAGAACAGACCGTAATGGAGACCGAGTGAAAGGCACGTGTTTCCAGATGCAAAAAAAAAAGGAAAATAACTGTTTGGCCTGGTTCTGAGTTTATTTATTCCCCTCTTGTATCGCTTCAGCTCAATTTATTGCAAAGGGCAAGGTTAGCTAATTTAATTTTAAGTGTCCAAAAGTTAGGTGCCTGCTCCAAGACAGGCATCTTTTGTAATCTGTATAGCCAGGCGCTTCCAGAGATCTCTTGGCACATCTTAGACACCTCTCCCAGGATGAGATGAATGACTTTGGTGACTGAGGAGCACAAATTTGGTATTTATCATGCCTATATTCTGAATCTATTAGACAAGATGAATCCTGAGAGAATTATTCCATTATTCCTCCAATTCTCCCCCTCATTCATCAAAGTGAAGAGCAGAACAAAATTGCTGTGAAGATCTTGACTTTGGTTAGTTCAGCTCCTGTCCTAGTGACTTTTGGTCTTCTAGGGGTGTTGTTTATAGAAACTCTCAAAGCTATGGGCACATTTCCAAATGAAAATCCTATTTAAGTGTCCCTAGAGACAGCCGGCTTTCCCTGAAAGCTTAGCATAAATTTAACAGCCTTTCCCAAAAGAAACTGGAGTCAAGTTTCATCTCTTTTGCCAATTCCATCCTACAATGGGCAACGTCTATAGCAAGCTGTCCTTCAGGCTTTCTGAAATGGGATGGTAAAAGTTGGTAAGTCAGAAGACCAAGTATGTCACTCATCTCCCTGGGACTACAAATTAACATGATCCTGGCTCTTGGGGGTTTTTTCCTGCATTTCATCAGTTATTGAATTTTTCCTGGTGTTACATTTTTTTTCAGTGTTTTGCCAAACACATCTGTGATTTAGTCCAGCTCAGGCATGTACCTGTTAGAATTGTATACCCTCATATTTTTTCCTGCTTTTTCGGCAAAGAGGAGGGATCCACCAGTGCTGACAAGGTGCCGCCTGTCCCAGTGCACCATGGGATGCCAACTTCCAATATCCTATATTAATAAACTAGCAAGTTTGTTCTTTTTCCATGGCTGCTCTTCAGCTGCAAAACTAGTCTGCTGGTGTACCCTCGGAGAAACCTCACAGTCTTCCTTTAGACCTATCTGACTGTGAAATCTCAAAAGAAAATCTGTCTTACAGGTAGGCTGCTGTTTGACTGCTCAGTATACCTGTTTTTGCCATCTCATCACCTTGTTACACCTCCTCTACGTCCACTCTAATCTATTATGTTGTGTGGCGGGCTTTTGTGGAAAGCTTTTTTCTTTGCCTTCTTTGTCTCTTGCACAACAGAAGCCCAACCCACAAGATCCTGAGGTACAGCAACTCAAATTCTAACAAGCTGCAAGGCAGAAGGAGAAATAATTTTCATCACAAGGCAGACATCCACCAGAGAAGGTGTAGAAATTTGCCTTAGAGCAAGGAAAGGACTAAGGAGCCTATTGAACTGCCTGCACTGTTCTATGTCATGTAAAGTTAACCTAAAGCTCCTATCTAAAGCAGAAAATAATGATATTTGACCCAACCAGAAAAAAAGGAGGTTATTCTTCAAAAAGTAAAACTCTCTGGGGGGAAAAAAAAAAAAAAAAAAAAAGAAAAACAAAAACAAAAAAGTGAATGATTTCCAGTAAGCTTTTAACTTCTGAAAACAGATATCCAGACCATGGGCAGCTTGACACAAGGTTAATTTTAAGAACAGACTTTTAGTTCACTTGATTTTATGCATGGTTGGAAGAAAGCAGGAGTGGTAAGAAGCATATTAGGTCCTTTAATTTACCTACCTTTCTTAATTAAAATGCTTTGTATCCTGTAAGTGCTATGTCACCCATAGCACCTGGGTTTTAAGAATAAAGTAGATTTATCTCAATGTCCTTGCAAAACTGTAAATATCTGAAAGCCCAGTGCAGACAATGGAAATCAATGAGAATGTTCTAACTAATGCTTTCAATAAGTCTGTAATTTGGATTAAACACAGAGGCTGACACATATCAGTTAAATTCAAATTACGTAGGTACAACAGTTGTTACTTTGTTAGACATTTGGTGGTGGCTTGAGGTTCATTACTAGACAATCACAAGTATTATCTCTGCAATTTCAGCAACAAAAGAGGGGGTTACTATCACAGTGTTTTACGGGACCACTAGTATTAACTCAACCACATTATTACATGTTCTTCCACATTTTTCTTTTGTTTTCTAACCTGCATGTAAACTCACCTTTGTAAGGCTAAGGACCATCTCCAGGTGGAGGATGCCAAGCCTACTGCAAGCACAGTAGGATAATGAAGCTTGATTTGTCCCTAGACATATATGAACAGCTCTATGAGCTACTTGATCATAGGTGTGCTCATGACTGACTGACAGAGCTGGAAAATTGCCTTCACATATCGAGAAGTCCTCCTGCCAAGGACTGTGCTTACAGCATTGATTGGCTGATGGGTTTTACGTCATTGGAAATAGTAAGAAGTTAGCACTTTTAAGGTTTTTTTTAATGTTATCTGCAGTGAAGGCCTGAAATACTCCATATCTCCAGGGTTATGTCTTGTCATGGCAGTAAGAAATGTGGAAGTTGAAGCTTACTGCATTGAAGCAAATCACCTTTCCTTGTTAAGACTTAATGAGTGTGATTCCCTGTGGTGGCCTAAATCAAGAGCTCAAACAGCAAACCAAACTACAGACTGAAAATCTTCAACACACCTCTCAGAGGAGGTTGCTGGCTTCTGTGACACACAAGGAATTAAAAGATTAGGAGTGTGTGGAATGAAGCAATGGGGAATGCGTCCCTTGCTCTTACAAGTAGGAGCAGAAAATCTGATGCCAGATTTGAGGGACTGGGTTGTGCAAGACCTCATGGAAAGGGAAGACCTAAATGGAAGATCAGTGTTTTCAGGACAGAGTGGAAAGATGGTTGAAGAGGACTTTATTCAGCACCTCCTTCCTCAGCACAAAAGCCTAGAGATGAAGAAATTCCTACAGAAGTATATCAGGCAGTGTTATGAAACCATCATATTGGCCAATATGTAGACATAACAGAGAAACAACTTTCAACCTGTTGTAAACTGGCATAAAATCAAGCCATCAAGATAAGCCTGGAAAAATAGGAAGCCATGTCTGGCACCTGTCTGATAATAGCACAGCCTGTGCATGAGGCAGTTCTCCAAATATTTGCTTTTCTTGAACATCCGTTTATGTCTTTCTGCTGTTTAAATTCTACAGGGTACAGCTTTTATTTTGACCCTTCACTAGGACAGATGCACTTTAACGTAAATTTTGATTTTTCCTCTGACTACTTTCACATTCATTCATCTGCTGCATGACAATTTATGAAGACAGATAAAATGCAAAAGAACAGTGAAGATCGGGGCCTTGGGGCAAGAGCAAAAGACCATGTCCCTCTCTGCAGTGTTACTGGTGGGTTCTTCTGAGGTTACACAAAAGGATCGAGATTCCCTGATCCTGAGTACATGGGCAATTTTTTTGCCTCCTTTTATTGACCCCCTGGACCTGATGCATTTTCTGTCATTTACAAACCATGTTTAGAAACAACTCAGGCCTGTATTAGTCTGACTTTGGCACACACAACCAGAGGACAGGCTCAAAAGTCAACAGAGGCCTAACACATGACTTTTAGATGGTAAAACCAAGATGAGAAGAACCTACGCTCAAGGTAGATGCCTCGGTGCTTCTTTGGTTGCACGGTAAGCCAGCTCACCTTGCTAATCTGGCAAAGCTGGAGAAGCTTCATATTTCCTATGAAGAATGCATCATTGATATCAACACACATTATTCAATAGCTCATTTCCATCAAGTATTAACAAGTATTGCCTCCAACCCTAAGAAATTGTGTCTCTCAAAATTATCTTCAAGTTACCTTCTATTTTCCACCCTTATTGACACCTGAATGGCTTAAAAGTTATGGCCCAAAATACTGTTAATTCTGTGCTACTCCAAGAAAGCTCTGGGAGGGCTCTGAACACATGGACTGCCCAGTACGCAATTGCCCAAGTAATTAACCATTATCTGCAAAGGGAGGTAAAAACTGTCTTAATTTTACTAAGAGGAAATGAGGCAAAACTTAGAACAAGATTGCTCAGGGGAAGCCAGAGTCAAAACAAAAATGGACCATGTTTGCTGTCAGACATCCACCTCTGAGCTAGTGACTGTAGGACCTCTTTACAGTCACCAAAACAAGTGCCTTGCAAGGGCGATTCATCTTCTGATACAGACGCCCAAGCAGGCCAGTCGAATCATACCCCTGAGCATGTATTTCTCTTTATTGACTATAAAGGGAGTCAGGGTTGACTAGCTTTAATGTGGGTAACCACACTGTTCTCGTCAAACAAATACGACTCCTGGTTTTTATGTGCTGACCACAACATCATTCCCAGGCACACAGCATGTGACAGCTGAACAGGGAGTACTCCATTTGCAAAGTCAGGCATTTCAAAACTATGAAATGGCTTAATGAATTTTAAGCCTTCAATCTTTGCTCACCACTGTTTGTATGGAGGCAACATCATTAAGTCATTACATTATGGTGCCATATTTTTACAATGCAAAGTTTTCTTATTTTTCTGTTTGTGCTATAGGGAAGAAACATGTTTATGGTAAAAGAAGCTGGTGTTTTCTGCAGGAGTTTGGTGGAAGGAGAGAAAAATGCAAGTGTCATCCATACAGTAATGACACCAGAGTTATGAAAATGTCCCTACCTGTGCATCTTCAATATGCACACAGAGTAGGAGGGAGATTCAGCAAGGGACCCCCTGGTGTTCCATCTCCAAGGGACTATAGGGAGGAAGCAGCAAGTTTTTCCATGCCACTTCTTGGGAATTATGATTAAGGGAAGGAGTTGAAGGAACCACATCACTTCTTCTGAGACCCAGTACTAAGCCTGGAAATGTAAGTCATCTAAGGAAAATGATGCAGACTTTGCAAACAGTTATCACGGAAAGACAGATATTCATTCTGTGAACTACAACAAGGACCAATTAATTAATGTATTGAGCAGTGATGAAGTCACACTTACCCTGGCTTCATTTCAGGAGGTTTAGGTAAGGGCTTCAAAAAGCCTTTTTTCCCAACTAACCAATATGTGTCTTCTACTCCTTTACCCTAAAAAAAAAAACAAAAATCCAGATGAATACCAGCTTTCTGACCACCCTTTGCTCAGTATGTAACTTCCTCACTGGGTTTCTGAGGGCTTCATAAATGTCCAGAGACAGAGCAGGGCTGGAAAACTTGGTCTCTCCTTCACAACAGTTCAGGGATTATTTGAATTTCACCATCCTAGAAGAAAAGGCTTTGTTCAAACTGTCATCTACAAATGACCCTTATTGAACTGGGTCATTGAAACCACACAGCTTAACAGAAATGAGAAACTACAGGACCTCTAATCATCTTATTTGTCAGTACTAACATAATTAATTGAGAGATTTTACAACAGTTGCTGGGCTGAGTATCAGAAAAATGTCTTCTCCCACTACTGATGATTTAGCTGAAGGTGAGCTGCACTTGATGAAATGCAGCCATCTATAATATATCAGAGTCAATCACCCTTGACTGGAGAAGTGGAGCAAAACAGATGCTTCTAGGGCGACATCCATCTCCACATAAACTGGACCTTGAAAATGTCAGGTTAATAATTTCCTAACGTGCCAATTTGTCTCCACTAACTATCTAAAGGTTTCTTTCCATTGACTAAACCTGCAATAATTACCTCAGATCTTCACTTACAGACATATGAACTTGGGTGAGATGATTCCACTTGTCATGAAAGATTGTTGAGAGACCTGAGGCCACATTCAGACCTCTTACTGTAGGTGTTCAAGGCAAATAAAGCTCCTGCTTCTGTCTATTGACTATATAAGTGGCAAAGTGGTGTTTTGAATTATTTAGTGTTGTCTTGTTTGGACACTGTGAAAAGTAGAAACTTCTGTCAAGGGTGGACTAAATAGAGTTCTAAATAAATACTTTAATCTAGCACGTACAGCTGATTGCTCAATCTTGTCAATAATTACCTCATGTACTGAAACAACTGATGGGGAAAATATGGGACGGATCCAAAAAAAGAGTGGTGGATGAAAGCCAAACAAGAGCTTAATATGAGAATTCCTTAAAAAAGAAGATTCCCCAGTGAAATGTTTCTTTCACACAGCCCTGGCCTTCTTACCTTCAGTTCCGTTTTTCCCCTAGGTACAATCTGATAGCCTTCATTTAGACTCCGAAGCGTATCCACTGTACTTTGGCTGACATGAATTCTGTAAGCTGGGAACAGAAAGCAAACCAGCTGGATCACTATACTGCACACACACTGCAAATTCCCCACTGCTTCATGCCGGCAAGAAAAAATGCCCAAAGGCATGTAGGCATGTAGCTGGTGTATTTGTGCGGTGCTCCTCTACATAGAGCATTATGCTGATGGACAGATCCTTCCAGGTAGGGCTGGAATGAGCATGGGGTGAGAGGAGATCTACACCAGAGATTTCCTGGAGGACACCAAACACTAAGTGTGGAAGTCCACCTCTTAATAAAGATGGTAAGTGGTTTTTCAGCAATGTCTTAGCAATACTGTGGCCAGCAGGACCAGGACAGTGACCATCCCCTGCACTTGGCACTGGGGAGGTCAAACCTTGAATCCTGGGGTTAGTTTTGGGCCCCTCACGCCAAGAAAGGCCTTGAGGTGCTGGAGCGAGTTGCGAGAAAGGAACGGAGCTGGGGAAGGGGCTGGAGCACAAGTGTGATGGGAGCGGCTGAGGGACCTGGGGGATTCAGCTGGAGAACAGGAGCTGAGGGGAGACCTTCTGATCTCTGAACTACCTGAAAGGAGCTTGGAGCCAGGAAAGGGCTGTCAGGCATTGGAACAGGCTGCCCAGGGCAGTGGTGGAGTCACCATCCCTGGAGAGGTTGAACAAATGTGGAGATGAGATTCTCAGGGACATTGTTTAGTGCCAATGTTGTGTTAATGGTTAGACTCAATGAATTTGAGGGTCTCTTCCAACTAACATGGTTCTATGATTCTATCTCTCTTGAGAAGTTCATCAACCACCCATCCCAGGGACTGCACCAAAAACTCACGCAGGCCTGTGGACTCCATTCTTGACGCCGTGTTCACCGTGTCTCCGAAGAGACAGTACCGAGGCATGGTAAGCCCCACCACACCCGCCACACAAGGCCCTGAAAGACATGTCATCTGTATAAGTCAGAAGGTACTGCAAAAATTCAGGGGTTTACTGGCAAGCAAATCTCATCCTCTCCTCTGGTATTCAAAAACCACTTGGAAATACAGGTTTTTAAATAGCTCATTAGCCTTTCTGATTGCTACAAGTAATCAAAATGCACTGGTGTTTTCTGACTGAGAAAGGTCTTGGGTGGTAGGACCTCAGTTCACCATAATCTGGGAGAAATTTGTTCAGAGTTCCTGGAAGCTCTAGGACTATCAGAATTTCATTTTAAAAAGTCACCTCTGACCTCATTTTCCATCTGAAAAATGTTCAGATCCTGTGACATACCCTGTGTCCCAGTGAAACAGGATTGAAAATCAGCCTTGGAAGTCAAGAGATGCTGGCAGCACGCTGGACCACCCTGTGTCCCCTCCTTGGAAAGGAAGACATCATTAGCCTGCCTGTCTAGCCAAAGACTGTTTATTTTCCCTCTCATTCCTTAGATGAGATCCACTCCCTTCCAAAGTAGCTCCCGAAGAACCAGTGCCAAGTTCTCAGGGAGAGGTATGTGTGCAGGATTCACAGGAACATGTACACAGATAAAGTGTGTGACAGCCAAAACACACAGGCGACTGTCATCTGGGGCACTTGGGTTAGCTAATGTTTGGACTGTGCTCCGAAGGACGAGGCGCTAAATTTCATCACCCACAATTTAAAATGCAAAGCTTGCAAAATAAATGAAAAAATTAAAAATGAGAGAAAAATAAAAGAAAAAAGAGAATGCTCTCAGCATTGAAAGGAGGTATGGGGCTTTTTGCAGAGAAAATAGAAGTTTATATCTATTTTCTATTGGATATATTTACGTCATAAGTCTTTTCAGGCTCTCCCTGCCTTTTTAATTTCATGATTCTTCTGGGTTAAAGTTTTAGAAAAACTGACATGTAGGAAATCTGTTCCCATGCAAGGTTGCAAAAGATGTGAATATAGTATGTCACCAACACTATCTGAAGTGAATGCTATATATAGTTTTCCATAATATAAAAAGTTGTAGGTTAAGATTTTGTTATTATAACACCAACATAATAATAATAGTAATAGTAATGGTAATGGTAATAGTAATAGTAATTATAATAGAAATAGTAATAGTAATAGTAATAGAAATAATGTAATTATAATAATAATAATGTAATTGTAGCCTAATTTAAAAGTGATAAGTTAGTTGTTTTAGGACAATGTAATTTTACTGTAATTTTAGCCTTCTTAGTTACAAAGGTGGAGTCTTCATATAGTTTTCAGATATATCTTAAGGACAGTGAAACTCCACAGCTGAAAGCTATGGGGAACTTTGCAAGAACCCTTCTTTCTGTGACCTCTGAAAAGTTGTTGCTGCAGAGTCAAAGTAATAGGATTTTAATATAATTTATGGAGGATGCAAACTGAGAGGTAAGAGATTGTAACTCCAGCCTAGTAAAGCATCACTTATTTAAAGTTTTTTTTAAAAAAAAAAAAAAGGGAAGAGTGGTTCATACAAAAAATATTACACGGACTTAATCAACATGTCTGGATCAAACACAGCATGCAGGGACTGCTGGAGATCAGGAAAAGCTGATTTAATGCTGTTTTGTTTAAATTGTCAATGTGTCATGCAACCTTGGATAAGACACTGCCCCTCAGAAACTCTTCTAATTTAGTTCCCATCCTTATCAGCACTCAAGAATTTGGTTCAAGCTCTTCAGGAGAGGATCTTTATCCACTAGAGGAAGCTTTTTCAGGGTCTTGTCTTTATGCACTTCTATGGCACAACTGTAAAGACATTGTTGATACTACCGGATCAAGGTTTTAATGCTTGCCTAAGCAGTCCTTAATGTGTGCACACTAACGTGGCATATGCATAAGAAAGGATCTGGTTATAGACATTTTAATTCATGCTTCAATATCAGCTTTGCCTGAGAAAACACTAATTCAGGAACACCTCTCTTTGTCTTGTAGTGGTGACACAATGGTGGCACTCAGAAGTAAATATCAAAGCTCCTTCTGTGATAGGTGTTGCAAGGACACAAAAAGGTGGTTCTTGTCAAAAAACAGTCCTCAAGGGGGAGGATTTCATTCCATTTTAAGAAGTACAAATATAAGCTGCTGAGCTCCTGCTGTAGTCAGTGGAGGACAAATCAATGCAGTCGACTGAGCCGCTGTGAAAGCCTCTCCACACCCGCACCTGAACAGCTCTCCAGGGTCCACCACATCTCTACTGACCACAAAATGAATGCAGGGTCCTGGAAACATCTCCAACTGGGTGCCTAAATTTAGGTTTCCTACTCAGTCAGTGCAATCATACAATCATTTCTGCAAAGCTCACAACCTAGGATAGGCAAGAAGTTTAGGGTGAGGTGCTATCTATCTAGAGCACTGCTTGTAAGTCTGTCCTCCTGTTGCAGAAAGCTGTAAGTTCAAAACCAACCCTGCAGTGCAAGCATGGCCAAAGGACTTTTCCACGATGATAGCATCCAAGAGTTAATTCACTTGCTGCCTTCGCTGCCTGCGTGTGTTCCCCTTTGTCTAGACAGCCTCAGCAAAGGACTAGCAAAAACTTCCAGCAATAAATCTCCCACAGTAACAAGTTTCAGAGGAAACCAGAGACGAGAACATTATGGCCGAGTTGTTTAATTACACAGGTTCGCTGGTTTGTTTTGGAATGGTGCTTTGCCAGGGTTTGCAGGGTCACTTAATGAGCCGTGCTGTCTACGACTCTGCAACAACCATCACTGGTGCTGTGGAGGTTAATAAGTTCAATCGAAGTGCAGGGCTGCCTGCCAGAGGGCCTGACTGATAAACACATCCTCTTCAGCCTTCATGGAAAAGATTGTCTTGTCACCAGTGCTTGCTGTGGCCATCCAGCTTCAGCCCAGACATGGTCAGGGTGGAAACAGCTGAGTCAGCTGAGTTTTTCTGCACAGGCAATCAAGTTGAGCGAGGAGAGCTAAGACTCAAGGGTCCATTTAAAGCAGGGGGAAAACTGTAGACCAAACATCGATCTTCTTGTCCTCCTCATCTTACCATTGCGTTGCCACAAATGGACTGTGGGCATGGGCCAGAAAAGTTCCCAGAGCTACAGCTCTCCATTTGGGTTTGGATGGACGTGGGCAGACCAATCCCAATGACATTTACTGCTTTTCCAGAGAAGGGATCATGAGCTCTTCTTGGCACCAGTTTCCAGAGAGCAGTTGGCCCATGAAACTGGTGGTCACACCCATTCTGCATCCTTTCCAGGACAGTGAAAGTGTTACCCAAGATCTCCTCTCCCCCCAAGCACTTCCTCAAAGCTTCCATGATCTTGGTGATTCCCTCTTCATGCTTATTTCCTCAGGAGAAATGGGGTCTAGGGTTAATCAAACTCTGCTGTCAGCTCAGTGGCTCAAAGAGCTGGTTTGCTTTGGAGCATGCTTTTCTCACTCATCCCATGACAGTATGATGTTGCCAGATCTGCACAAAACAAGATCTGGCTTCTGCTTCTTTAGAAAGGAAAGAATAAACCAAACAATTCCTCCCCCTCTTCCTCTTACACTTTACACAACAGTTCACAGCAACATCACTTTCCAGATACCCGAAGTTCATAAAACCAAGAAAAAATGTAACTACCCCCCAAACATATCACCTAGGGATGGAATTTTGGCTGGGTGTGTGGAAGACGTGTTGCAGAACCGCTGTCAACAGGCAGCAGCAGATGTTGCACACAAAATTCCCCTCTTTCCATGCTGAAAATGTGCTACTGGTGCCCCAGAGGCTCCTGCTCTGGGCAAGATGAGCTGGGGCCATAGATTCATCTAATTCCTGCCAGAATATAAAACCCACAGTGCTCCTGCAATCATTCCTCAACACTTTAGACTTTTGTGATGAACCAGCTAAGACCACCCCTCTGCAAAGACAACAGAAGGGAGGTGTATTTTCAGAGATAACCCCAAAATAATGAATTATATGGTCTAGGAGATACAAAATACTGATTTTAGCTCTTCTCAAGTCACAGTGCATTCTTGGTATATTCTGTGTAAGATCTTTCTCTTTCTTTGCTCTTGTTTCCTTATGTATACATCAGGGGCCAGGATATAAGCATGTAAAACATGTGCATGCCAAAGCTGCAAGAATGTGGGCATTATTGGAAAGGTGGAAGGATTAAAAAAAAGGCCCTTTAATACTGGGTGAGACTCCCGGTCAGTCTTACTCGTTATTCAGCTTCCCGCAGTGGGCAGCATCCAGTACTTTAAAGGAAGATGCAAGAAGTCTGGTGATGAAGAGGTGGGAAAAAAATATTAATGGATGACCCCAATATAAAATTATGAATGTTCGTATGTCTTAAAAAAATGTTGATTCTATGATAACGGCAGACGACTTTACCTCCATTTAAAATCTCAGTCATACTTTCGGTTGCATGATGACTGCAATCCTCCTGTTTGTATTGTTTAGTTTAGTTTTGCAGTTTAATTTCACTTTATATAAAAAAGAACTTATTTTCTTTTTAAATGAGCCACTTTCCTGTTCATTTAACAGATTGTGGCTTCTGTATTAGAGCTAATTTACTTTCTTTATATTATGTAGAGATAATTTACTTTATAACATGTTTTCTTTTTTATATATATACCTGTATCACATATTCTTCCATCTACGTCCTACCTGTAATAAACCTCTACAATCTTTTTACTTCTTTCACTCTATTTTCCTGTTTTTCTGTGCTTTTTCATTTCAGAACAGAGTTACAAAGATGTCTGCATATCACACCGGTGAAGATCCTTTGGCACATTGAAGAGCCACCCTTACAATGAAACCCTTGTGACAGACATTTCTGATGTAGTTCTTGACTACAACAGAATATACAATTTTTCCCCCTAATGGAACTAAGCCATTTTCCTTCTTGGGGTTTGTGTTTCCATTTTAAAGCCCTTGTTGCTATGGAAGATTTTAAAGCATCTTCTAAAGGTGCTTGCTTTGGGGCAGAGAGGAAGAAAGCATTCAAAGCTGAAAATACAGTTGCAAAGGAGTTCTTTGATGTTCAGGCGTAGCTGCCTACCTGTGTGTAGCCCAATCCGTATCCTTAGGGGGATGTCTGGCATGTGTCTCATTTTGAATGTCCCCACCGAGCTGAGGATGTCCAGGGACATGTTGGCTATTTCAGCCGCGTGCTTGTTTCCGTTGCGTTTTGGGAGCCCTGAGGCAACCATGTAGGCATCACCAATTGTCTCCACCTGGCAAATACCGTGGCATTTATAAATAAATGCATAAATTGAAAAATATGGGAAAGAGCAGTAGAAACTACAAGAATGTTTGACCCAAACACAGCTTGATCCTCATGCCCAGGTACTCCTCACCTTGTAAACATCATGGTTTCCAAGCACGGCATCAAATAAAGTGTAAAGATCATTCAGAAGGTCAACTACTTCAATGGGTTCACTGAGGGCTGAAATGGTTGTGAAGCCCACGATGTCACTGAAGTAGATGGTCACCTGGTCAAAATACTCCGGCTCCACAGTGCCACCAGTCTTGAGGGCTTCTGCCACTGATCTGAAATAACAACACAAGACGACCTGGGCACAAACTCTTGTTGTCAGGCGTGCCCAAGAGCCCAGAAAGTCCTGTCCTACTGTGCTCAAAAGATATTCCATTAAATAGAAGGTTCCATATGGCTGTAACAAGCACTGATGAAAGTTTCTTACTTTGGAAGGTGCTTGTCAAAATTGAAGGTCAGCTTTGCAACGTATTAGAAAGCAGCATAGGGGAAAGGGACCTGGGGGTCCTGGGGACAGCAGGATGACCATGAGCCAGCACTGGGCCCTTGTAGCCAAGAGGGCCAATGGCATCCTGGGGTGGATTAGAAGGGGGGTGGTTAGTAGGTCAAGAGAGGTTCTCCTGCCCCTCTACTCTGCCCTGGTGAGACCCCATCTGGAATATTGTGTCCAGTTCTGGGCCCCTCAGTTCAAGAAGAACAGAGAACTACTGGAGAAAGTCCAATGCAGGGCAACGGAGATGCTGAAGGGAGTGGAGTATCTCCCATATGAGGAAAAGCTGAGGGAGCTGGGGCTCTTGAGCCTGGAGGAGACTGGGGGGTGACCTCATTCATGTTTACAGATATATAAAGGCTGAGTGTCAGGAGGATGGAGCCAGGCTCTTCTCGGTGACAACCAATGGTAGGACAAGGGGTAATGGGTTCAAACTGGAACATAAGAGGTTCCACTTAAATTTGAGAAGAAACTTCTTCTCAGTGAGGGTGGCAGAGCCTGGCCCAGGCTGCCCAGGGAGGTTGTGGAGTCTTCTTCTCTGCAGACATTCAAAACCTGCCTGGACACCTTCCTGTGTAACCTCATCTGGGTGTTCCTGCTCCATGGGGGGATTGCACTGGATGAGCTTTCCAGGTCCCTTCCAATCCGTGACATTCTGGGATTCTGTGAACTCACTGGGTTCTGGGAAATTCTTTTGTCCAGTCTAGCTATGTAGTGCCAAGGCATTTTATTTATTTTGTTTTTAACCACCTAAAATACTAGTACTTACGGGGGGAGCATTTGTGACAGTAGTTTTTCTGTCTTCTGTTTTTCAATCTCCAGCTCTTCGGTCCGCTCCCTGATTAAATCTTCCAGGTTGCTTGAATACTGTTCGAGCATCCTGAGCATTGAGTCAATGATATTGGTCTTTTTCCCTTTGTTTATGGTTTTGAACTGGAAAAACAAACTGGAGAGTTATTTGCCCATCTCATTACACCATTGTAGTACTCTAAGTTTGGAAAAGAAGAAAAAGCAAACACTTATTTTAAAGGAACAATGGTAAAGACTGGTTTTGTTACTGGTAATAGTTCAAGAATAAAGGAAAAAGGCAAAATAGAAGGCGAATTTGCATTAACAACTCTGGAAGCTGTCCGGGAACATGTTGCTGCTTTATGAACTTTCAGTAAGGGTTAAGTGAAACACCACCTTCCATGGGATGACAGCATGTATGTGAGTTGTTATGGAGTTGTCTGCACCCTCATTTGTGCCATGACTAGCCTTTAGGGTACCTTGCAGCCGTCTGCTCTCAGAGGTGCAAATTTCAGGGCAGTAACAACAATTAAAATGTGTTTCTTTCTTATTCATCTTAAATCCATCTCTGCACACTGGCATGTATGCATACAACCACCCCCTATCCCAAACTCCTCATTTTGTTAGGCCTTCTTCACCTGAAGCTGAGCCTCTGGACCATTTGGATAATCTGTGGCTTCAGATGCTGCTTTAGACTCAACAGTGGAGTCAAACAGGTGTAAAATTAATCACAGTTTTGTAGAACTGAAAGGTTAAAATTATGGATGTTGGTTCATCTAGTTTGACCTTGTGAAAACGTGGGAACAGTACTGCTGGATTAGTTAAGGGACTAATTTTGCAACTACCTGTCCATGGGTCTGGCCAGTAATAGATGTCTGGAAATGCTGTTCATACAGGGCTTAGGCCCAGTTTTATTTCCTCATGAGATGCTCACAGCCTCCCCTAATCTGCCGTTCAGAGACCTCCTATGACAAGCACTGTATTTAGATTTAACAGCCTTTGGTGAATTTTCCTTTTAAATGAATCACCTTTTAAATACTTTAGAAGATCAAACAACATATCGATCTGAAGGTGCCATCACAATTAACAGATTTTTGATCTCCATCAGACCATCTGGGCAGGCACACTGCAAATGTGAAAACACCAACCCCAAGTTCAGGACAAGGTGTAAGCCAGGACAGGCCTGGCCAACAAAAATAAATATCTAGACACCATGAACCATAAAATGCAATAGCAAAGGCGAGACTAGAGCCCTGGGATTTATTCTGTCATTATTTAAGGGCTCACTTAAAGAAATAAAACACTTTCCTGACAAGTAAAAGGACTGCATCTGCTGCTCTATTCACCGACCTTATGAAATATCTCCTCAAAGGTTGGACGTCGTTCAGGGGCTTCACCCCAGCATTGCTTCATGACCTGGATGCACTCCAGGGGGGCCAGCTCAGGGGCTATGTTTGGACGGCACAGGGGAGGGGGCTTCTTCACTTTCTTTATAATTTCTGTGACAAAGAGAAGAATGGGAAGCATGTTGTGAGATGGAGGGTCTTGGTAGGGAAAACAGACATGGACATTTTCACCTGTCCCCTGCTTGCTCCTTCAACCATCACTGTTATTACTGATGGCCCAAATGCTTTGTCAAGTGAACCTGAGGATTTCAGCTTTCTTCTGCCAGGAGTATCGTGGAGAATTCAGAAGATAATTGTGGTAGATTCCCCATCCCTGGAGACATTCAAGGCCAGGCTGGATGGGGCTCTGAGTTGAAGATCTCCTTGTTCATAGCAGGGGGATTGGACTAGATGAGCTTTGAAGGTCCCATCCCACCCAAACTATTCTATGGTTCTATACTTCTATGATAAGAGATTCATCCATCTCATTCCTCTGGTGAACCAGGTTATGAGCAATAGAGTAGCTGGATGGGGGAAGGTTGTGTGACAAATGTTTGTGTGAACTCACAGGCTTGTATTTAATAGAATTACCTCTGATTCTCTCCATTAGGATCTGTGGTCCTCTAAGGGAGCAGAGGGCTATGGGCGAGCCCAGACAGGAAGGATACCAGCCTCTGAAAATTCATCATGAACTGGGATCCAGTACGTAGGAGGTTGATGAGAATGGAGACAGTGGAAAGTATTTTAAGGGGGAGAGTTTGGGTTCAAAACAACATCTGGGCAGTGACTCCCTATCCAGAGGTTAAAAAAAGCTAATAAGGAACTGAGAAGTCAGTCCTTGAATCTGTGCTTTTTAGATAAAACAGCCCTACAGTGAAGGAGAGGGGCTGCAGGTTTTGTTGAGAGCTGAAATATGGATGGAGGAGTCTGTGATGTCTGAACCCAACCTTGACTTGAATTTTCAATTTAAGTGTTTCTTAGTAAGAATATCCTGAAGGAAAAATGTGGTGTTCTCTTTTTTTTTTTTTTTTTTTCACACAAAGTGATTTTATTTGAAGGTTTCATCATGTGTAGTGCAGAGCAGTCATCTGGAGTGAAAACCACCCTCTTTCTGGCAGGAACCCTGCATTTCCACAGCTGCGACTGTGAGTACCCAAAGCTTTTCAGTGTTGACAGCTCATTTTAAAGTTCTTTGGCTCATCCCACCAGTCTCCACCACATGAACTAAACAAAGCACCTGGCCCAAATATTTCCAAGGGCAGCCAAGGGGAAATGCCTTCCTCAGAGAGTTTTAAAGTTCACGCCATGAGTGAAAGCTCCTTGAGGATTAGGATGCAATGAGTAGAAATTCATCATTTTAGCACGTCAGGAAACTGGAGTGCACTACATGCAACATTTGCTGGAGGTTCCCTATAGGGACAAGGTGGGGGGACACCTGCTAATTACATCATAGGCTACATCATTGATCCAGCTCTTAATTACAGAGCAGGTTACATCATAATCATCATTGTCATTGCATTGGTGCAGCAGGTTGGGGTGCAGCAAAGTCAGGGCCCCATTTTTCCACACACTGGAAAATGGGCAGATATTGAATGGCCATACCCCACTTGGTGACTGTCCAGCTTAAAATGTGTTGAGAATGGGCTTTCACTGAAATCAGATCTGTTTTGATTGTTCTCACCCCCTCCCTGTTCAAATGTTTGTGAGTTGTCTGCAGTGTGTTTGCTTTACCTATGCATGGACAACAGTTTGAACTAATGAGAGTTGCACCATGAGCAGTTCCTACGGAGTCCACCTATTTGCTATTTCTGATACAAGCCACCTTATCTATGTCAGCAGGGTCATGATGTATCATTTTGGTCTCTGCTGAAGAGAGAACATCTTCAGAACCTGAGAGAATGGCAGGAAGATGTGCCAGGGGAGGTTTAGTTTGGACATGAGGAAAAGGTTCTTCACCCAGAGGGTGCTGGACACTGGAACAGGCTCCCCAGGGAGGTGTCACGGCCCCAACCTGACAGTGTTCAAGAAGAGACTGGACAACGTCCTCAGACACACAGTGTGAACCATGGGGTTGTCCTGTGCAGGGACAGGAGTTGGACTCAATGATCCTTGTGAGTCCCTTCCAACTCAGGATATTCTATGATTCTATGAGAGCCTTTTTGAATGGGGAAGGAATTAAAGAAAAATAGATGGACATACGGACAAAGCAGGATGTTAGAAAAGGGTCCAGCTAAAAACCTCAACCCCCATGACAGACAAAAATGGGACAATGGGTAAGGAAAGGAATTCCCAAGATACGGGGAATTCTGCCATCAGATTTCACCCCACACCTTGATGAAAAATCAGAGTTTTGACAGAGAACAGGAGGTGAGATCAGAACCAAACATTTTGGTGTTTATTATGGATGTTTTGTTGAAAACAGCCTTTTGTCACTCAGAAAGGTCACAAGATTGGGACATTATGTCCATAATAAAGTTTTACCCAAGAGGCTTGGCCAGACCTTTCATGAACACTGTGTGTAAAGCCTTTAGAAATGTACTCAAAGATTTGCCTACCTTCAGCTGAGAGTTCTGACATGCAGTATGGTGGACCCCGAACAATCACTTCTTGTAGGATGATTGCAAAGCTGTAAATGTCCCCTTTGAATGTGCCTTTTCTGTGCATGTCTGGGTCTCTCAGTAATTCTGGAGCTGTCCATAGCAATTCTAAAAAAAATCAAGAGTATCATGTTGAGCTCAGACTATTGCAAATTAAGTGCTTAAATGAAGGTTTTAGTAATTTGAGGAGAGGTTCAAACATACTTCATTATTTACTGTATCAAGACTTTATTTCTTGTGACGTGTTAGAAACATTAAACTTCAATCCCAACAAAAAAAATAATATGAATTTTCCAAATTTCACTCTACCTTTAAAAAAAAAATATTGCCTGACCAACAATTTATATCCTATGGTATCAGTCCTGAACTTCAACATAAGAAGACTTCTCACCATTGTCAAGAGCTTTCACAACTTTTTTGGTTTGAAAATATCAGACAGACAAAATGTTGGTGCTGAAGCATGGATTTCTTGTTGCTCTTTTACAAAGCATCTGTAACTAAAATATTTTCTGTAGTTCTTCTTAAAATGAAAGCAGATTCCATAACAGAAGTTAGTGGCAATCTGAAGTATGATCAGTCTTCATAATCATATAGTTCAAGGAATAAAAGACACAGCAGTAAAACACGGCCTCATCAAGAAATGAGTCTTTGTCAAACTGGATTATTTTTACCCTGATAACTGCATATTTTGGGTAGTGAGAAAGAGTAACATCCCTGCTACTGCAATATTTATAACTTCTGTAAGGGAGGAGAAGGTCTTCTGGGAATTGCCGTATCTGAGACTCTGGAAATGCATAGGAACCAAATCCTGTGACACTACATATCACTTGAAACCAAGTTTCAAGGATGAACTGGGATACCAGACCAATCCCAAGGTACCAAGGAACCAGGTGAAAGAAATCCAGTCGAAGTCTCCAAATCTGGTCCCATGAGACACTGTTCCTAAGCGGTGGGACACGTGGCAGCCTTTGGTGACTGGGATGAAAAGAACCTATTTCAAAGCCACCTGTATCGTCTTGTGTTTCAGATGGTTCAGTTTTACAACACCAGGCTCTTTGCATTTGGCTTAACCTAAAACTTCAAATATAGGGTTGGAAATAAGGATGTGAAGCCAGTTCCACGAGTCACAGAAATTCAAGATTGGGCACTACGACAAGCTTAAGTTCTGCCACTGCTTACAATAAAATATCTTTCCATTCCCATGACACTCTGCTATTCATTTCACTTTCAGAAGTCTGTAGAAAACTTTGTTTAACCTTCCCTGTAACAATGCATTTCATATAAGCAACTACATGTTGTGAGGCTGAGCCCCGCAATTGCATTAGGACCAACATCTGTTAAATCAATGGACAAATATTTCCCCAAAAATATTTCCTTATGGCACCTACCTTCTGGGGGTGGCTGGATATATGGGCATTTCTGTGCTTCTAAGAGCTCATTATAACCATAGTCAGTGATCTTCAGCACAAACCGACCATCCACAACACAGTTACGAGACTTGAGACGTCCATGGGCAAAATCTCGGTGATGCAAATATCTAATTCCCTATGAAACACAGAGAAAACTGAGGCTATTCCTTAAGAACTATCCATCAGCATTTAGAGACACCAAGTATAATTGTCACCTTGGACAGCATCAAATACGGCACTGACTCTATATTAGAGTGCCTATCAACCCAATAAACTGCGAGAAAAGTTCAGAAATGGATTAGGAACAAGAATTAGGCTATTTGCACCTTAAAGTAATACTGTAAAGGACTGGTAGCTTTAGGAACACCCAGATGTCTCCCTCTGTAGCCCTCGGACTCATTGCACTTAGAAGTTGTGCTTTTAGACAAGATTAAGAAGGTGGATACAAGTGGTACCCAATGAAAGCCATTACGAGCTGGATGCCCTTACCCAGCTCCCTCAAAGATCAGAAGGTGGATCATGGGCCGTAAGAACAGTTCTGTCAGTCTACCCTCTGTAGGCCACCTGTCCCTGTTCTGTAGTTCACCATTAGGAGTTGAAAACACACGAGACTTGATTGAAAGTGTGTGAACACTCTTTTAAAGTGACCATAGATTCATTTTGGTTAGTAAAAGACCCTCAAGATTATCGAGTCCAACCTTTAATCCAACACTGTCACTAACCCATATCCCTAAAACTCTCATCTATGCATCTTTCAAACCCCTCCAGGGATGGTGACTCCAGCACTGCCCTGGGCAGCCTGTTCCAATGCCCCACAGCCCTTTCTGGGAAGAAATTGTTCCCCAGATCCAACCTCAACCTCCCCTGGCACAACTTGAGGCTGTTTCCTCTTGTCCTGGTGCTTGTTCCTTGGGAGAAGAGACCAATACCCTCCATGCTACAACCTCCTTTCAGGCAGTTGCAGAGAGCAAGAAAGTGTCCCCTCAGTCTCCTTTTCTCCAGTTCCCTCCAATCCACATGGATGCATTTCTGATTTATGACAAGAAATGGCTTTTGGAAAGCACTTAATTAATTTTTCTAGGTGATCTGTTCTAGCCTGGGGTGTAGTTTTAAACTCTCATCCTGCTGTGTGGATGTAATCCTGTTCCCCCAAATAGTTCTTCTCTCAGATTATAACCAAACAGGAATAAGATGTTTCCATAAAAGACCCTGTGCACCAGTATAATTACATTCACATTGCTTTCCCCTGTATTACTATATAAATCCCAAAGTCTTGGATGAAGTAGCTATGTCAATATCAAAGTCATATGCAGGTCACATCTCAGCAGGGGCAATGGATTTACTTTAATTAGATCCATCACAAGAGAGGACTTGAACATCCAGTCCAGTTTCATATCTTCGTTCCTCAGCAAGTCCTCCAGGCTTCCTCGGGAGCAGTATTCTGTCACTATGGCAAAGATGCCACAGTCAGAGAAAAATCCCAGGAACAGATTAACATTTTCGTGACGCAGATCCTTCATCTGAAACAAGACAGTGAATCACAGCAAGACCAAGTCAGACAGACATCTGCTCAGCAGCTTCTTTATATCATCAGATGTCCTTACTACTTTTGTAGTCCCAAAAAGCCTTTCACACAAGGATGGGGAAGAAATCAACCTTTTTGCTGCTTACTTTCAGCTCTCCTACACTCTTTTTAAGCCTTGCTTTTCTTAGTCTATCCATTATGACTAGGATAAAATGGCTTTGCTGGGGTAAATTGAGTTCAGCATGTGGAGTCTTGGCTCTGGTTCTGGTTCTGGAAAGCAATACAATGCCTGGAGGATCCAAAGTCATCCATCAAGGGTGCCTTTGGAGGCACACCCTGGTAAATTTGTTATATTTATATGCATAAAAATGCCACTCCTATGTTAGCAGTAGCTGCCAGCAACTAATAGCTTTGAATCTGGAAAATAAATGCATTCACATGTCATTTAGTAACGATAATAAAATTGAAGACTGAAAGTAAACTTTTAACAGGAATCTTAGCTGGAGACAGAAAGCAAATCCCAGAGAAATGCACAGCATTCTCTGTGCCCCACTGTTAGGCAGTCAACAAATAACACATGAAAATAGCTACCAAGTGCTTCATCCTGCCCTGACAGAGGCGGGGATGGATGAGTTCCTCCAAACCACTCTGCCTTTGCAGACAAGGTTGCTTAGAGGAGTCATTGTACATTTAGCACTGCACCAGCTTTGACGTGTCAGGTCCAGGGTGGAGGTTTGCAAGCTGCTGACTCTTGACACATGGGTCATCATTAAGTTTGTCAGATGCAGTCATGCATGGTCCATTCCACCAGATTTCACCAGGCAAGGCTCGTTGGCAGCCATGTGTGATCCAATGGATAAACAGAAGACAAGGAGAATAAAAATACTCTGCAGTCGCAAGAGTTCCCCAAACAACCTTCCCTCCACGTGCCCAGTCGTCCCCTGTTCCTACCTTCCTCAAGATGCTGGTGGAGCTTTGCCGCAGATTGTGAACGGCTCCCGTCTCGAATTTTTTCAGCCACACCCAGTCTCCCTGTCCACAATACAAGTGGGTGAATAACAGAGCAAGTCTCTGAGCAACAGCTAACATTGGGACCTAGGTCTGAATTTCAGGTCCTTGAATTTGAAAAAGATTGGGGATTTTTAATGTTCTTGGCAGTAGATTCTTTCTATATTGCACCTGAATAAGAATATCCACAGGAAACCCTCAAAAACTGAGGCGAGGCAGGACCTCCACCTGGATCAGAACTTCATAGCTGGGAAGAATCAGTGTCTCTCAAAGAATGATAAATTGATTGAAATGGAAAGTAACTCTGCCCAGAGCTTTTCTCTGGCATTAATAATCCAGTTTATTTGCTCCTTTTCAATAAAATCTGCCATGCCATTTTTTTTTTTTTTTTAAAGCTGTCTTTTTAGGAAAGAACTAAAAGATGGGGTGAGTTTTTTGGGCCATTGTCTCTTCTTTTACTCCATACAGTCCTACTGGCACAAAGGAAAGTTGGTAGCCTTTATTCTGTATATTTCGATCCTGGCTTATAAGAAAGGTACATATTAGAAATGTCACCACATAAAGGCTCTGTCTTGTAGAAAGATTCTTTATGGTGCCTTTAGGTGGTGACATCTCTAATGTTAAATACCACCACCCAACAGGACTCCAAGTGTCGGAGTGAGGGTTCAGGCAGAGTCACCTTAAGCACCTATAAGTTCATAAAATCATAGAATCATAGAATGGTTTGGGTTGAAGGGACTTTCAAAGCTCATTCAGTGCCACCCCTGCCATGAGCAGGGACATCTTCACCAGCTCAGGTTGCTCAGAGCCCCGTCCAGCCCTGTCTCCAGGGATGGTTCATCCACCACCTCTCTGGCCAACCTGGGACAGGCTCTCACCACCCTCAGTGTAAAGAATTTCTTCTTCATGTCTGGCCTGAATCTCCCCTCCTTTAGTTAAAAACCATCACCCCTTGTCCTATCGCAAGAGGCCCTGCTGAAAAGTCTGTCCCCATCTTTCTTGTAGGCCCGTTTTAAGTATGGAAAGGCTGCAATAAGAGCCTTCTCTTCTCCAGGCTGAACAATTCAAATTCTCTCAGCCTTTTTTCATGCTTGGGAGTAACTTATTTTCATTCTCGGGGGCTGTCAGCAGTATTCAAAGCCTGAGATCTATGGTACTGCAGCCCAAGATGTTCTCCACTTGAGCAGATCAGTGAACCAAAGCATAGAGAGAAGGCTTCACAAGGTCCCTACGTACCTCATACAAAGCCACGTTGGAGGTTTCATGGGTGGCAGCTGTGCTTTTCAAGGAATAGGAGTGGGTTGCAGATTTCAGGCTTCTGCCTTCGGCTGCCACGCTGTTTGCATCAGTCAGACTGTCCAAGGTCAGCCTCTGGAGGGCAAGGAGAGCAAGTTAACCTACATCCAGTTAACAGCTCTGGATATAAACCTCCACCACAGCTCTGCCTTGGGCCATACATTTCACCCATGCTAGCAAACACCCAAACTTCCCATCTCATCTCTCTGAATATCTGTCAAAAGCTCATAAGGTTGACCTGGTTTAGTAATTTGAAACACTTCAGCAGCACTTCAGGTGATGGAAATGCCATGGCTTGGGGGAGAGTCTACAGGGGTAGCTGTCTCTCTGAGCAGGGCACGGGGAAGTGTCTCCTCCAGAATAGACAAGAAGCCTGTGTGCCAGTGCCCTAGGTAAAGGGATTAATCCACACCAGTCTATATCATTGGCATGGTCCTGGGCATGGCCCTGGCCTATGCCAAATAGCACTCCCCCATGAGATCCCCAGCTCTGGGCAGGAACGATTCTCTGTAGGTAGTTCGTATGCAATCACCTTATTTTAGAGCCTAAGATAGTTTAAATACACAAACACGAGCTATGCTACACCATCCAACCTCAAGAACAAAGAATAAGCCCTGGCTGTTAGAATAAACACAACCAAGGGTACTATTTTACATCATCATAACAGCTCTGACACTGCACGTGCATCTAATTTGAGACTCAAAAATACTCAGCATATGGGAAATCTTCTGATATCCAGGGAAAAATGAGGCATGGATAAGTGAATGAGCTTCCCAGACCTTCATGGCTATGAAAATACCATGCAGCAAAACTGTCTTTGAGTGTGCCACTTCCACCAGATTACTTTCATGAGTGGAAGTATTTACCTTTTTATGTAGCTCTGGGTTGATGAAGACAAGGTCATCCAAGGTCAGTATTATCTTGTTAGGCCCCCGGAATAGCTGGCTGTTCAAGATGCTATGCCTAGGAGATTTGGAGAGCCACAGTTACGATTTTTAGGTAGGTAACCAGTTTACACTACTGCTGAGTCTCCCACATCTGGATTCCCCAATTCCCCACAGTGTAAGGAAAGTGCAGCACTTAGTGTGGCAGCAAGGATGGACACAGGTGAATGGAGAAGTCAAACCACAATGTCCTGACTTGGACTGAAATCTCCTCAGTCAAACAGCAAGGGTTACACCACTCACAGACAAAAGCTATAATCTCAAAGGGTCTCATCACAAATAGGCATCTTGAGTCAATCTGGTTACAAATAGAAATTGGATATGTATGTGATGCATACTTTGTTTTGCTTGGTTTTGTTTTTCACATCCTAAATCCTTCTCCATTAGGAGACAATAATAGGTTTTATTAGACCAGCCAGTCTGGCTGATGAGCAAACTGCTTTTGGGCACACCAGTCTTTCTGAGGATCTGAAAACGAACCATGGGTAATTTACAAAAGCTGCCTGGACAAAAGTCACCACCAAAATGTACTGGCTCAATCTGTGTGTTGCAGCATGGTGCAGCACACAGCAAGATACCCCCTTGTAATGACTGCAAGCTTGTACAGAGAGAAAAGCTACAGGGAATGAGCTGTTTGGTGTGCATGGCATAGTGTAATGCAGTGTGAAGGTCTTGGAAACAGTATTGCTGAGCCAGGACTGTTTCTCTTGGCCAGGAGTAATTAGATCAAGAAGAAGGTCTGTGCTGATTCAGATATACTTCTTTCAGGACCCGAGCCAGACGGGATGTCTATCACACACTGTGTAACACAGGACAAATGTGATTCTGGCATCTCCACAGGATGCTGCTGCCCATTTTCTGAAGGGTGACACTTTAGGCTACCAGATTTGCAGAACTGCCATGAGCAAGAGACAAAATTCAGTATAGTTGTCAGACCAGGAAAGACACTCTCTGTTGCTGAACTGAATCCTGCTGTTTGCCCAGTTTCTCTTGAATTTGCAGGGCAGAAGAGACTGCAACAAGAAATGGTGCACTGTCAAGGACTACACGTTCATGGGACAGCTCAAAGAGGCTTAAGTCCACTTTGTGATAGCCAATAGGAAACACTCCAGAGTTTCAATGTTAGTTTTTAGCTGGGATCTATCTGACACTAATACCCACCAAATGGCCTTTTTAGGGGTTCAGGGTAGAGGCAGAAGGCACACACCATCATTTTGATTCCACTGCTTCAATGGATGTCAAGGCCTAATGCTGAGCACAAAGTTGACTGTATCTGGGACAGTCAAAAGCTCATCAAGCAGGAAAAGAGAAGGGAAATGAAAGCTCCTCCATGGCCCCCAGTATCACTTTTTTGTTCAAAACTCTTTGTTTACCCTCCAGCTTATGTCTGATCTGTAGACACCAAAGACTTTGCTTGATGAAGCTGGCAATAGGATGCCTTTTGTGAACCATATTGCAGATAGAATTTCACAGAATAACAGAATGGTTAGGGTTGAAAGGCACTCCTGGAGATCATCTGGTCTAACCCACCTGCTAAAGCAGGTTCACCTAGACTAGATCGCACAGGAAATCTGTTTTACAGAATATCGGCAGGTCACCATGACTTGCTTTTCCACTGCATGTACCACCCTGGGCATTTGAGAACAGACAGCTTTTTGGAGTTCAAAGGGAGCCTTGGCCATGTAACCACAGGCATCACATGAGATTATTTTTATATTATCTTTCTTTAACCACTTTTCCCCAAGCCATCTAACTCAGCTTCATGCAAGAAACTCATCACTTATTTACTTTTCCCCTGTCCTCCTGAAAACCTTGTTTGGTCAATCACAACCTCTCCCCCAAGCATGGAGAAAAGCATTTCTCTGCCAAAAGCAAAACGCAGAGAGTGAAATGACTCATTTAAGGTCTGCAGTAGATCCCTGGCAGACCTAAGACCAGAGCTCCCACGTTTGAACTCAGACCACGCTGTGGTTTAAATTTAGTTCCAGACATGCCCTTCCCTAACATAAATCATGCTTTGAGTCACGCTAGAGTTTTTTTTCTTCTCTTGCAGATGGTCATACATCTTTACTGATGACTGAGCCTTCCCAAGGACAGTCTGGTACTCGTGGAACAGCTTACAAGCAGAGTAGGCAGAAAGATCGTCTTTTATTTGCGTAATTGTAGAGGCGGGTGGCCAAGGGATAGAGCAGAGTTTTAAAGTGGGGGTGTATGGAGGCAACCTCCTCAGTGCCAGCAATTATATGGTATCAGAAGCAGCTGTGTGTTATGAGCAGGGGAACTGTTTGGGGTTTTGCTTGTTGGGTGGCCTTATATCATCTGGATTTGGAGGGATGATTCAGGAGTGGAGAAAAAACATAGTTTTGGGTGATCTGAGAGGCAGAGCTGGATGGGATAATCCAGGAACCCTGCTCTGCTGAACATTTAGTTTTTGAGTAAATACGCCTTCTAATTTCAGCCTCTACTCTGCCCTGGTGAAGCTGCATCTTGGAGCACTGCATCCAGTTCTGGGCTCCCCAGTTTAAGAAGGATAAGGAATTACTGGAGAAACTCCAGCGGAGGGCTACAAAGATGATGAGGGGTCTGGAGCACCTTTCTGATGAGGAGAAACTGAGAGAACTGGGGCTGTTCAGCCTGGAGAAGAGAAGCTGAGAGGATATCTTCTCAATGCTGATAAATATCTCCAGGGTGGGTGTCAAGAGGATGGACCAGACTCTGTTCAGTGGTGCCCAATGACAGAATGAGGGGCAACGGGCACAGACTGAAACACAGGAGGTTCCATCTGAATATGAGGAGAAACTTCTTTCCTTTGAGGTGCCAGAGCCTGGCCCAGGCTGCCCAGAGAGGTTGCGGAGTCTCCTTCTCTGGAGACATTCAAACCCACCTGGACACATTCCTGTGTGATCTGCTCTGGTGACCCTGCTTTAGCAGGTGGGTTGGTCTGGATGATTTCCAGAGGTCCCTTCCAACAA